>NC_040895.2:11406549-11765299 GCF_900634795.4 Betta splendens
GACGACAGATATGGAGACGGAGATTAAAAGGATGAGAGGAGAGTAAATATGGACGTTGAAGCCATTACATGACGGGAAATGCTCCGTCCACATGAAGAAGCGTCTCCAGGCCAGTGGGATGTCACTGTGCGTTTTATCTAATAACCTCCGCCTTCCTGTGGATCTTTGTTACACGCAGCTCCCGGCTGAGCTCAGCAGGCACGATCCACCAATTAAACCCAGAGTCCATTCATCTGCACAAACACAGGATGTCTCTCTCACCGCTCTCTGGATATTCACCAAGTTGGACGTGTTGAGGCTAAAAAGGTCAAAACCTTTACATTCAGTCTATTGCAACGCACTCATACGCACGTTGGACGGTGTCGTTGCTGGCAGCCTGGACCTGTCTGTGCATTTTAGCCTGGAAGCTGTTTGTTTTGGTCTGTTGGCAGAGAGCGGGTGTTTATTTGCTTGCGTGGGAGAACCGGGGTCCCCGTCCGCGCTAGTCCTGCGTCTAAATAAAGTCCCATCAGACAGCTATGCTACCGTGCCACCGTCCCACTTCTCCCTCCACCCACGCCATCATCACTTTCAGTTTACTTCATATCTGTTCGCGCAGCAACTCAACGCTGAAGCGAAATACACAAAGTCAAAGTGGACATCGGTTTCAGGGAGAAGGCTTTTTCCAAAGGCAGCAGAAGGCAGACGCCCTCTCATCGACAAACATGCTACTAAACATCTCTATCAACATACTGTATTTTCTCTACCCTCTCTCTCTGTTTACATCTGGGGGTCTGTGCACCTCTCATTGCTCAGACATGTTTACTAGTTTAGTCACTGCAGCTCAGTGAGTGCTGCCAGTGGGCACGTATCACAAAGGGCACACGCACGCACAATAAATACACTCAGACTCACACCAACGTCTCCTTTTCGGTCTCCTACTGTAGCTCTTGAAGCCATTTTCATACTGTCAGCGCTCCCTTTTCATCCCTTCATAATAAAACTGCTTTTCTGCCATTAGGGGAAGAATTCTTCCCGTTCATTGCCAAGCCGGATGAGTCCGGCGGTCTCCGAATCACGGAAATGTGGACGGCGCTGACAAAGCAGTGAAATTTCCACGACATCTAGGTGGAAGATCAGCGAGTGAGGGAGCGGAGCTGGAGGAGGAGGAGGAGGAGGAGGGAGAGCGTTTCTCCAGCCGCTCCGTGTGCGCCAGCCTCCGAGATGTGCTTCTCAACAATGAAAGACTGGAGCAGGGAGCGGGGAGAGGGGGCGCTGGCAGAAGCTGATGGAATGCAGCACAAACAGACCGCAGCAGGAGCCTGTGTTAACATGGTCCCGGGGAGGAAGCAGTGCTGCTACCCGACAGACTCGCTGACGGCTACAAACTGCAGCAGCCGCTTCACGTGTAAACGGGCCGGGACAATTGACGCGCCCTGGACTTGAAACGCGCCCTGGTTCGCCACGTGAACGTGCAGTCGGAGGGAAGGAATCAGGGCCGCTCTGCCAAAATCTGCTCGCGTGAAAGAAACCTCATGTTTAGACGCAACTACAACCGCAGCTTCACTAGCTCACCACAAAGTCTACAATGAGCGGGCTGAAGTTCACCAAAGTAGGAGCGGTGTCCTGCTGTAATAAGATGATTATGATGATAACTAAGGCAGCTGTGTCTTTAGTGTGACGGTGACATCATCAAGGACATGGCTGAGGTGCCAGGCATCAAGCAACACGGTGTCATTTTACTGCTGTATAGAGCACATAACCTGAAGGCATTATTATTATTAATTATTATTATTATTATAGGAGTGGCTTCAGTGTGTGGCTTATTTAAAATGCAAGACATAACGCCTGTCAGGCTTATTTCAAAGTATGACAGGGAGAGACAGCGAGGATCTGCCCCTGTCCATGGTCCTGACTCCATCATTAGCTCCCTCATCAGTCTCAACTCTCAGATCCACTACACGCTCTCATCAGAACGGCATCTGCTTGTGTGGCTCCACGCTTGTTCCCCGTCTGACGATGACGAGATCACGAGAATAGTGATGAAAGAAAGTGAAATTTGGCTGCGTTGGGGGCAAAAAAAAAAACGTCTTTGGGTTTTTGCGCGCACGTTTCGTTTTTCGACCGGACTTTGACGTCCCGATGAACCCGATCAGACCGAATGAATGCAACAGTCGCATCCGAAGCTGAGGGACGGGGAGACGAGCACGACGTTCGGGCTCCCGAGCCTGCGCGTGTCCGGACTGCACTTCTTAGGAGGGGGATAAACACACACACACCTGAGCTGCGGAGGCGGCTTTGGTTCCGAAAACGCCACCGTGAACGAGCCGCGCGTCTTACCTCTGTCGCCATTCTGCCGTGATCCGTCCCGGGCTCCGCGCGACAACCCCTCGATCCTGTGGCGCGGGACAACGCGACTGCAGCTTCGCAGGAGGGCTGGACGCGAGCGCGTGCCCGGGAGCGCGCCTGCCGCTCGCACCGCGGTTCGGAGTCTACGCTAATTACGCCGCAATTACTCGCCACCAATGAAGGTATTCTCCTCTCGCGCTCGGTCCCTGAAGGCGAAGCTTGCCAGACGCGAACCAGCGCGTTTTCCCAGGCATCAGCGGTTTATTTAGGTTAGAGCTTCTTTTTGATCCATTTTTTTTGTGGTCTATGCAAAATTCATTAACTATCAATAATTCAAATTAAGTGGTTTCCGTTTCCATTTGCGATACCACTGGACCGAGCACCACAACAAACTCTCCACTAAAAGGCGAGAGATGGAGGTAAAAGCTGCTTTCTTCAGAACTGGAAGTGCGACCCCCCCCCCCAAACACACACACACACACACACACACACACACACACACACACACACACACACACACACACACACAGTCCTCAAGCACTGTACCTTCGTTACTGTCTATCAAATGGAAGCCTGCATTCATTAGAGCTACTGTAGGTGTTACTGCATGTTATTAAGGCTGCTGCAGAGTGGCCACACTGTGGGGGCTCATATGTTGAATGGATAATTAGAAAGTGCTGATATCGAATATTAATCAGCGCTCACTTGCTTGTGCTACAGCGCGTTGCTTCCCAAAATAGCTCATTTATTCAATTGCAGTTCAAGTACAGGGCAACGTTCTTTAATGAATTTTCACAAAGTTGACTTCGGAAAAGAAAACACACGCTTCACGCTTTCAAGGACACGAGCCTATAAAAAAGACCAGGGAGGCTATTTTTGAATTAAAATCTCATCTCTCCTTTTTCTTCTATGACATCTTGAGTAATGACGTGGTGAAACCTGTCACGTCTCTGTCGCTACAACAGCAGCTCCCAGAGGTGCAGCAGGCTCCGATCAGATGTCTGGCGAAGGAACGCGAGACGCTGCGGCTCCCACTTCTTATGAATGGAGACGGAATCCAAAAATAAGATGCGGGAGGTTTAACAAAATGAGAATCATGCTGAACTAATACTGTTTGCCAGGAACCACGCTGTGCGCTCCAGTTTGAAAAGATGCGTATCTAATCACACACTGGCACAGATTCCTTTAGGGAGCGTGTATTTATACTGAGAGCCGTGTGTTTATTCAACACGTTCGCTCACACATAAACAGCACACACACATATTATATATAGGTAAACCTCACTTACCAGTTTTATCATTATTTTAACATCATGTTAACAACTGGATGTTAATTTAATGTCAACAGACTGAACAGTTCTTGACATTGTTCACAGTTGAGCTCTCGTGGCCCAGCAGGATCAAGTGCTTAGGTTACTGTATATGATGAATAAAATGGCTTTAGGTTGGATGTAGAAGCAGAAGAAAACTGTTACAGTACATTCAAACTTCCATCACTGCTGAACATACGCATTCCTGATCATATTGAGAATGCCGTGAAATAAGACGCCTTCATATTACATCTCTTTCTGGTTTTTCACTGTGTCAGAATCTGCACCTCAGCAGAAAATAATAACTTTGCCGCAGACTTAAATTATCATAATGGCCCATAGCGCTGTACACTCACACACACTGCAGGCAAATGCAGGCACGCACGCACACACACACACACACACACACACACACACACACACACACACACACACACACACACACACACACACACACACATATCAGTTCTTTTACATTTCATACTTCATAAAGTGTATTTCAGCAAAAACATTCTTGGTTTCCGTTTCACTCCAAAACTGCCAGTTTCTATTTCAGGCCTGTGCTGTGAAATGGTGAAGATGGTGATACCGACCCTGAAAGCAGACGAAAAGAGGGCTAAAGAAAACAGCAGCGAATGCTGTGGTTTCTTTTCTCTCATGCCCTCAGACTTGCAGCGCTGCGGGAGCATTAAGAGCTTTGTTGGGCTTTTCTTGAGTAATGCGGTTTTGACTTGTCAGGTTCATCAAATCATCACCTGCACTGATTCACCTAATCAGATCTTACGACTAGGAACTATTTTTGTTTGACTTTATTACTGCTTCGATCTTTCAGTAGATTTGATGACGATCAACAAACAAAAATGATAAATTTGTAACAGTTAGCCTTTTTCTAAGCCTTAGTTTAAAATCGGGCCCCTGAAAGCGTCAATTGACAACGTACTATATGGAAATATTTAGGAAGGTTTTAAAAGGATCCTGGAATGTTTTTCTGTAGATTTATGGAAGATTTATCTAATGTTAGGATGCCAATATTATACAATAACATTTCCCAAACGCACAGGAAATCTATTTAAAACAATCTAGAAATGTTTTGAAAGTAGGAAGCTTTTTGTGAATAAATGTAAATCAAACACAATGCAAAGCAAAAAGCAGTTGTTAGAGCAGATACTTGGAAGTGTATTCATTTCACTAGGCCTCTACAGTATGTTTGTTTTCATCTTCTCGCGTTGTTGAGTGCGTGTCATCCCATAATGCCGACGTGGCCGCTCCTCCGTAATCGAATCAAAGGTCAGCGCACATTCCTGCCAGCGTTGGGCTCCACTGACAGACCCGAGCAGCAGATCTGTTCGTGGAGCAGCCTCGCGGTGACATCAGCCTCCGCGCTCGCATGCCTCTGCTACCTGATGCGCCGGCCTTGTGTTCAGGGCACCACAACGTCCATGAGCAGCGGTCTGGGCGCGGCGCCACAGCAAACACCACGCTTAGACTCGCAAACACCGAACACAGATGCCGTCAGAGCGGAGAGAGATCCTGTTCCCCTCCACCGTGACAGGAAATGAAAACTCTCAAGCTAAAAAAATATATATTAACTTGGAAGCAAATAAACATCTCCTATATATCTGATTTGCATTCCAACATGTTGGACAAAGGCACACTCCGGGACTGCGGCGGGATTATGTGCATGTGTGCGGCCTTTCAGCAGATCCCCAGAAGCTCCAAACGTTTCTGCTGCACAACTCACGCCTCCTCTGCAGCACCCAGCGTTTGCAAACGCAGGTGACGATCCTTAAAAGGAACAAACCTCTTAGCAGAATTTCCGGCAGGAACGTCCAAGCTGCACATCAAAGGTCACGTTCACAGCTGCAGAGAACAGTCGAAGGAAATAAATTATAGACAATACTCGAATCAAAGGGGTTAAGGACACACAGAGTTTCTGCATTTTGTTCTTTCTGAAAAATAACGGTAAAGTCAGACAGATAAACCAAAGAGGCCGACATCGCTGCGCGAGCCAAAACACAATCAGACGCGATGAAAAACTTCCTCCCCGCAATAATCCACCCATAATTTCATGGCTGTTCTTCAATTAAGCCTCGCAGGATGGAAAAAAAGTCACTGACAGACATTAAAGGAGCAATGCCAACTCTCTATTAATGTATTCATCTTAACCGGGGCCAAAGTATATTACGGCATGATTGAACGGGACAGCTGGAATGGCACAGGGATGCACCGGAGGCAACTCAAACCTTCCGCTAATAAATCTCATATTTAGGACGAGGCATCAGCAGGATTTAGTTCCTCTGAGCCGCCACAGGAGGGAAAAACAGAGCGCGAGGAGGACGCCATCGGTCCCAGTTATCCCTCCTGAGCGACGCTCCTGTTAATTTAGCAGGAAGGAAGATATTAATAACATGCAACAAATGAAACTCCGCGCAGGGAATGACATTATCTACATTTAGTAAGAATAAGTAAAAATGGCCCAGATTTGAATGGTTCTGCCACAAACGAAGCTACGCGCTCTCAGATCTTATGACAGGACTTTCTCTCTTCACAAAGCCACCCATGGTTTTCCCGCAGTCCCATTAAAATGATAGTTGACACTGTGGTGTCCTGCACCGGAGCCTCTGCCGGGACCGGGAGGGGACGAGCCGGCAGATTCCTGCCTGCGTCGCTTACACGTGCAGCGCTGCCACATAAAGTCTCACTCCGCTCTGTTTAGAAAGGAAGCGGTCGCGTCTCGGCACATTGTTATTCAGCGCGCGTGACTCTCTCCAGCTTTATTTCAGGGCTTTGAGAAACTCACGATAGCGGAGGCGTAAACACAGCCAGCGCCTTCTCACTTTAGGTACCAATTAGACAATGACCTCGCTGCGGCGGGTTTGGGTCCAGGACGTGTGGAAATGGTTCACAGCTGACACACACACACACACACACACACACACACACACACACACACACACACACACACACACACACACACACACACACACACACACACACACACACACACACACACACACACACCTGCCTATATGTCTTCTTTGTTGCCATGGTTTCACTCACCTCAGCGCCTGCTACTGTGCCTCAAAAATAAAACTTATTACTGATGCATGAGGGGATTTTTCCCCGCAAAAAAAGTTCCCCTTGCAGTGGAAATACGCCGCTGAATAATGAATGAGTGAAAAATGTACATGAACGTGGCTGTTTGCTTCCGCTCGGCTATTATGTCGCTTTGTTTTTTTTTAGTTTTATTTTCGAGGCATCTGTGCTTGTGTAGCGCCGTGTGATCAAAAGGGAAACCAGCGTGCCTCGGAGCCAAGCATCAAAGCTACCGTGCGTGATTAACAAACAGAAGCCACGGGCTCACAAGGAGCCACGTTAATGGCGATAATTCAGTGACGCGATTTCATGCTTTGCTTGTGGGATCTGTGAGCTTGTTGGTGCTAACTGAGGCTTCGGCTGAACTTGCTTCTCCTTCTTACTCCGCAGATGATGTCAGCCAAGTCTGCTTTACATTTGCAGAGCTGTGCAATTCGAAGAAGCCGTTGCCTTACAGTGAATTAGGCCGGATCATTTGGAACGTCTGCGCAGAGGGCTTAAATTGCAAATTGCAGCAGAAACAGCTCCGCCATGTGAGTGTATGTGGAGAAAGGCTTGAGAGACAAAAGCCCCACAAACAGCTTGTTGCGTGGTTACCGCATCACATGAAAACTTTTGATCATAACAAATTCAAACCAGATATAAAAAATTCCACTGAGCTAAAAACTGAGTTTCCGTGAAGGCCACATCTGCGATTTTCCACATGTTGAAATTAACCCAGATTATGCTCCGCTTATTGATTACAGCGACAGGAAGTCGGCAAATTACACACACACGCACACACTACACGTGAGCTCCACTCACGGCACAATCCACTACAAACATGACAGGAAAAGAGAGATTTATTCAAATTATGAAGAAAGATGGCCGTGCCAGAAGCCGGATGACGCTGCATTCGTCTCTACTGCCAGGAAGGAAAAATGGGGGAGCCTGTTCTTCTTACATAACAGGTGATTTTATGTCCAATCCTCCCTGGATGAATGCAGGGTGAGCAGAGGACACCAAGCTAAAATAACTGAGACCTCACTCAGTTGTGAGCTTCTGTGTACATAGGTCCGTCCTGGAAACACTGTCAGACACCAGACGAGAAAGGTCGACTCGCTAAACACACAGGATTCAGAGCCGAGTCCCTGAAAGTGGCAGCAATGAGTGTGAAATCTCTTGAATTGAGCCCCGTGATAGACTATTCTGTAATGAGACCTCTGCTAGCAGTCGTCCTAGTGAGAGGAGAAAAATGAGCCTGTCGGGGGGGGGGGGGAAAGAGAGAGACGGGAGAAAAAATCCCCCCTCTAAGTTCTGATGTGCTGTTTTGGCGGCGCCTGTGCTTTTCACAGCCAAAGCTCTGGCTCGATTAAAACGCACTCATTCCATCAAACGTCCGGCGAAGCAGCCTGTCTGCGTGTGTACAGGACGGAACCGCGGACCCAGGGCGGCCGCTGACGTACAGTACCGAGCCCAAGCCCGGACGCAGAACCACGCTCATCCTGCATTAAACAACAACGCAGCCGTGAACGCGAGCGGGAGCGCGGGCCGAGCGCCAACGGCGCCGCGCTTCAGAACCTCAAAGCGCTGGGAAGCGCTGCGCTCGCCGCGGTTGAAGTCCAGAACAGACGGGTGGAGTCTACGCGAGAAGGCGAGGTGCAGCGAGCCAGCTTCCTGCGCTCAGATGGGGGAGCAGATGGCGCCGGCCGGAGGGCGGGTGGGACGCGCTCCTCTCCTTCACTTAGCGGCGGCAGGTGCCGCCTCAGACTGAGCGCGTGCAGTAAAAAAGGCTCACGCAAAAACACATAATATCAGTCAGCCATTCATTCACCAGACACGATGACTGGTCTCTGGCAGGTGGACGCTGTATATCACATCCACTATAAGCTGTCAGGTCAAAGGTCAACCATGTCCACGGCGCCCTCTAGTGGACAGACAGCAGACGGACTGACAGAAGAACAATGATGAGAGACATAGGAGTTCATTTTTGATCATCAGAGAACAAGCCATATTAAGTTAAGTAAATTTAATAACACAACAAAACAGAATTTGAGACAAACAAAGGAGCTAGAGCTGATAAGAGAACGCGTCTCGCACCATTCAGGAACACGGCGGCACGAACCGCGGACAACACAGACAACAACAGGAACGGCTGAAGAACTGCAGACGTTACAAAATGAAACAATGAGCACAACCTGCACCCGCTGCTGGAAGGTGAACGTCAGGCCTCATTACACACACCAGCGAATGAGTGAACAACTTCACACAGACGCGCAACAATGCAGACATGAACACCCACAAAGGCTCTGACACACACACACGCACACGCGCACGCGCACACGCACACGCACACACACACACACACACACACACACACACACACACACACACACACACACACACACACACACACACACACACACAGGATTTGTATTATCGCAAATACTTGGAAGCAGCCGCACAGAACAGAACCAGACTCATTCCCAGAACTGCTGGTTCCTTATTAGCCGGATCAGAGGAGCTGGAGAGAGTCTGAGGGACAGAAATGCTATTTGTTATCACATGCAATCTCCGCAGACACAATCACACAACTGGGTTCTCACTGCACAAACGTAACGAGAGATAATGTAGAGATACAGTGAGAAGGAATGAGATAATGACTTCAGCATGAAGTGTATTCAGTTTCATTCCGTCTCCTTTTCTCTCTCTCTCCAGTGTAATTGCGAGGGACATTCTCCTCCCCTGGTTTCTTCTCCTGAGCCGCCGCTCCCTCTCTATCTCCCCCGTCATCTCGCTGTCGCTCCCGGTCTCCTGTTGCTTTGAAGCGCTGTGTGTGTGGAGCGCTCAGACAGCCGTCCTGCCCCGCGCCGAGCCCGGGCCCGAACGCAGAGATGTCCATAATTACAGCAAAGCAAGTGTGTTGAGAATGTGCAGCTACACAACTGTGTCTTCAACCCTCCCCCGGCTTTGCTCCCTCACTCATCGTAGGATGAAGGGATTTCTGTGAATTAGTGTGGACATTCTCTGTGGACTGTGACTGTGTTCCCTCTTCCCACCACTGTGGCCCCAGACCAGATCTTGGCTCGGGCGCCTTTAATCAACCAGCCATTTTCCGAACTGTAAGAGTGAGCACAGCTTACTTTTAGAGCCCACCTGGGTCTTAGGCTCAGGAAATTACACCTTCTCCTTTTCTCTGACTCAAAGGAACATAAGCTTGAGCCGCACTCCAACTGTCCCATCACCGCCCAGTGATGGAGACAAACTAGCGCATTCGTCGGCCATCGGCGGAAAGATGTTTGCACTTTCAGGGAGGAGAGGAAAAGGGAAGAGAGGTGAGACCACAGTGGGAGTGAGAGGGTGAGAGTTGGAAGGAAGGGGAAGATTGATTTGGGCTCTAATGTTCTGGCAGCAGCATCGCTGTCCACATGCTGCATTTTATAGGAGAGGAAGAGCAGATAATGCAATAAAAACATGGGTTGGAGATGGTTTAAGGGCTGGAGCCAAGGCTGAGAGCACTTCACCTGGAAACACAGACGAATATAGATCTTTATGAATGTGGATGCCACGGACGGGAGACTCCATAACAACGCAGGAGTTCACAGTCTGACAATTAAACGTGGTGGTGAGTTTTGATCAGTTACTGTGAGTTCGCTAGACACGCCAGTCATTTTTTACTCTAATGCAAATTGAGCAAGGAAAAGAACTAAAGTCAGCAGAACTGCTTTCAGGTAATTTCCAAAAATGTGAGCATTCATTTATAATTTGGTCCCAGTGCAACAACAGTCAGATGAGTGAGAGGGAAAATGAACTCAGAGACAGACACAGTCCCAGAAAGATGAGCTCAGGAATGAACAGACAATGTACCTGCCAACAGCCAGAGTGGAGCGGAATGAATGGGAGCAGGAAGAAGAACAGCTGCCCAGTGATTCAGAGCCTGTCCTCACATCTGGAGTCATAAGAAGGACACTGCTGGAGGAGGGGACGCAGGATCGAACCCGAAACCGTCCCCTGGGGACGGATTTAGAAGAATTACAGTCAAAAGCTGAGTTTAGGATGTTCGTCAATGGAATCAGGTGGTGACGGGAACATACAGCAGTCAAACAGGTAACATGGTTTTACGGTAGATCTAATATCAACCTACATGTACGTTCTGAGTCACACACACACACACACACACACACACACACACACACACACACACACACACACACACACACACACACACACACACACACACACACCTCGTTGCGTTGCCAAGTCAAACTGTTTTCCCTGTTGTGTTTTTTTTAAGGTGTTCCCACTCTTTCAGGTCACCCACGACGCAGAGCCAAACCGGAGCACGGCAGGAAAATGTTAGCGTGTCTGTCTCTGCGAATAAATGTATGCACCCACAAAAAAGGGAATCCCCCGACAGAGGCCAGTGTGAGTCATGGGAGGCTGCAGTCGCTGAAACGCGGCATTGTGCTTGTTGGAGACAGGTAAGACGCTGTGGGAATGCAGCTCTCTGAAGGTTGAGGTCCAGCGAGCGGGTGCAGCTCACAGGTCCCCACGGGTCCATCAGGTCGAGCAGAAGCCCCGATGAACCGTCCGCTACTGCTTCTCATTCAAACCCGCAGCTTTCTGCATCGCCTGAACGCCGCCTTCTCCTTGTTACACAGTTTTGCACCTGTGAAATTGGCTGCGCCGGTGTGGATTACCCTGACTGGGAGTCCAGTGTGCGGCGGGCGCGGCGGGTGCAGCGGGCGCTGCCCTGGAGCCCGCCCAGCACATGCCTGTCTAATGGCTGTGATATGCGAGCGGGACCCGGCACCCTCCGCACACTGCGTCTCATTGACGAGGACATGAAGATTTTCCTCTGAGCAGGCACGGAGCAGCCAGGTGGTCTGCCCTTGGCATTTTTCATCTGTGCAAATTGGTGTGTGTGGGGTAAATGTGTGCGAGCGAGCGAGCGAGCGGGGAGAGAATTATGCTGTTCTTATTCCAAAGCCCATGTTGTCCAAAACTAGCAAAGGTGTATGGTAACCAGACTGGAAGAGGACAGATGAAGTGGTTGGGAGCAGCGAGGCTGCCAACGCGAGGCTGCTGTTCTTCCATTAACGCAGTACAGTAGCACGTCTGCCCCGTGGATCAGTGAAAAGAAGCATTGTGCCCAACAATTAACCAGTTTGTTCTCCGCTTCATTTATCTGGGCAGGGGTTTCCCGCAGCATATGCTCTTATGCAATATGTCACTCTCTTTCAGTTATGCACAGTTGACTTGTGCTTCCCAGCCGCCTCCGGCTGCTGACCGCTAACAGCCAAAACGCTGTGGAAGAACATCAGTAATGTATTAATGCCCGTCTAGCTCCTCTCTGAACAATGTGCACAGTGTCTTTACGAGATATTTAGCATTTTATTGTACTTTTATTAATAATTGTTTATTAATAATTGTTTATTCATTCTAGGTGCCATTTATAAACATCTCAGAAGTGGTGTCATAGTTGTTATTAAGGTGCAATAAAAACAAAAACAAAAAAAATAAAAATAAAAAAGTTTATTTTTAATGTTGGAGCTTCGAGTGCGTGACGCACAACGTGAGTAACAATAACCAACATCCTATTTTTAAATGATAAACAGAGATGTTCCTGATCAATTTTATATCAAAACATGAACTTAATAAGTTCCATGAAACTGAGTCATTCTGTAAAAACTGACTGCAGGAGGACATCCAGGTTTTTTTTTTACTGTCCTATTTTTAAAAACTGTGTCTGTCGGTGCAACTCGTCCTGACGGAGAGCGGGACGCGGGAGGAACCGCACAGTTACACACTGTCGCCGGCCTGTAATTGATCAGACAAAGATGATCTCCACATGAAGCTCACTCCAAGCATAGGGTTTGTTCAATCACACATGTCCAGCTATTCCAGCTCATTTAAGAAGGAGCCCATTATGAGCTTTGTTGCTACAGCAGGCCTCGATGTGCACAGAGGAGCCTATAAATCTCAGCAATAATCAGCAAATCTGTTTAACCCACTGCGGCAGAATGTTTAGCTTTCCGCTGGCCGGCGAGCGGGAGACCTTTTGAAAAGTTTTCAAATAATGACTGTTGGAGGCAGACAAAAATGCCAAGACCTTTTCTCCCATCAGCCAAAAATGCCATCGCGCGATCTCTGACTGAGATAGGGGGAAAATCCTTCCCTGTTTGTTGAAAGTCCGCTCGCTTTATTTCTCGACAGAGGTGAGCTCCGGCGCTTAACTGATGACCCCGGCCATTACGGAGACGAGCGGAGAGACGCGCCGCAACCAGGAGATGGGGAGATAGCGTGAGGGGGAAGAATGGGAGCGCGCCGGCCTCGCGGACATATTTGGAATTTTATGCTGAAAGGCAGATGGAGCAATGAACGCGCACGCACGCGCGCGGCAAACGGTCGGAGCGAGGTGTTTAACACGGAAGTCCGCAGCCCATAAATCACAGCAGCTCTTGCAGTAACGCGCTAAACAACTCACTCTTGCTTCATATTACAAGCGCTCGCGCTAAAAGGCCAAACTGACATTTACAGTATCCTTCAAACTAAAGGAGGCTCGGTCTTTACACACGTGTCATGTGTGCATGTAAATTAATATAAAAGCACAAATGGTACTTTTGACTTTGTTCACCTCATAGTAGAAATAAAGAAATCAGTAAATAACTGGTGAAGCTGTTGAGAAGGAACGAGCAGTTACGTTCTTTGCAGCTGCTCTCATTCGATTTCTCGTCAGTATTTGACGCTACAGCTGAGTAATGTGTAAAACATCAGTTCACATCTGGACCCAATGAGGCTCCGAGGATGCAGCTCCTCTGACAGCGGACACAAGCGAGGCCGAAGCGGACGCCTGCGTTTCCCCACTTAGTGCTCGCTCCGGCCCGCGCACGTGTGAATTCTAGCACCGGGGTAGCAGGTTTTTTTTTCTTCCCCAAAACGGGCGACGAGGGCCGCGTCCCGTTTCCGTCGGGGGTGAGCGTGTACTGTACCGTGGAGGTGCTCCCCCCAGTAACGGCTGCGAGACGGGACTCTGGCCACACACACACGGACACAAACCCGCCCCAGTTTGGGTTTCCTTTCTCTGTTCTGTCGCTTTACATCGAGTTGCATGACGGTGATGTGGTCAAAGCCTTATTGAAAAGACTCCTACTGGGGGGATGCCGAAGCCAGCGAGGGTTTAAGTTGACAGAGAAGCGGTGTGTGTGTGTGTGTGTGTGTGTGTGTGTGTGTGTGTGTGTGTGTGTGTGTGTGTGTGTGTGTGTGTGTGTGTGTGTGTGTGTGTGTGTGTGTGTGTGTGTGTGTGTGTTTACGTCTCTGGATACGAAGAGCGGCAGCGACCGATGAAGGAGCGGAGGCGGAAACACAACGGCAGCGAGCTCCGGCGGCAGCGGGGGCCACAGACAGGAAGGGGCAAACACCCGTCAGACCCCCCCCACCCCCACCCCCGATGCCTGGCGTGACGGGCACCTCTGGCTTCAGCGCTATGTGACTGTGTGGTGCTAAAGTCGTCCAACATGATTTCATCACATTTCAGCAGCTACGTGTAACAGTCCCCCGTCATGAAGTGGTTCTTGGCCCGAGGCTCGCTGAACCCAGGCCAGCAGTCAGTGCAGTGGGGGGCTGAGGTTTCCTGGTGGCGCTGGAGCTGCCAGCGCTGCTGCAGACGCGTTCACGGGTCTGTTTGTCTGTTTGTTTGCGTCTGCGTGCGGAGGATTATAGATCTTCAGCTACTGTGCTCCACGCACCGGCCGACTCCGCTGGCATTACAATCGAACAGGCAGGATGAAGGCAGATTACCCAGAAATCCTCCCTCCCTCCTTCGCTCTGCATCGCGTGCTAGACTTCTGATAAGGGCGATGACAGATTATACGTCTCACTTTGGAAACTATCAATGAACACGTCTCACAGCGCTTTCGTTTGTTTACGCTGCTCAGAGGAGCCTTTCTGTTGTTTGGGGGGACAAACAGCAAACTCCAACATAAATCACGACTGAAGCCTAAAGAGATTAGATACCGTTAAGTTTAGGATAAGAGTCACAAAAGTAGTAATTATGGTCGGAGTTTCCAGGAAATGCTGTGTTGTCTGTTGTGACAGAAATAAATGATGAATGGTTCAGGAAGACGGAACAAAACCTCTGTTATGTGTGTTTGGACAGTTCTGCAATCCCTATTGTTGCTTTGTGTGTGTGTGTGTGTGTGTGTGTGTGTGTGTGTGTGTGTGTGTGTGTGTGTGTGTGTGTGTGTGTGTGTGTGTGTACATATCCTACAACTGAAGTTACATCACTGTAAACATAATGAATTTGTTCACTGGGGACGAGTTGAAGTTATGTGGCTGTTGTCTTTCACATCACCCACTTCATCTTCTTGTGAGGTTTGGAATTTAAACTCCGCTTGGAGGGCATAACTGGGCGACCGGCCACTTCACCCACACCCTCCAGCCTTTCCTCCCCTCAAAAACCTCCCTGACACACACACACACACACACACACACACACACACACACACACACACACACACACACACACACACACACACACACACACACACTCTTTTGAAACCATACTAAACCTTTAGGCCTAACAATGCAGGCTGGACCTAATCTTACAACTCTCGTCCAATCACAGGGCTGCAAACTGAAGAGTGGAATTGATTGGCCGGTGGCCACAGGGGCCAGTTAGGGGAAGGAGAACAAGAGGAGACAACCATTGTTTATTGATTACCATGAAAGACACTTTTGTTACAGACTTGAAGGCAGCACCACTGTGCCTGTATCAAGAGGAAACGCTGGCGAACTTAAAATAGGTCACCTCTGCACTAACGCGTACGCAAGATACTGGGAAAGTGAGGCGACGACAATCTGATCACGGCCTCGTGAAGGACTAAGGTCCACAGCCTATTAGCTGTGAGTAATATTGATTAGCAGCGGTGCAAAGGTCACCAGAACCCTGAACAACAACACTCGGAGACGTGAAGGAGCAGAGTGATGGACACGGAGCGAGGAAACGCTCAGTTAGCGTTGGCTCCAAACTTATCAAAAGCAAAACAGAAACCGATGCTCACTCAGCTGCGCTTTTAGTAATTATGACGACATTGTTTTTGGGTGACTTCAGCCCTCGCTGCCATCTCATCTTTCCACGACACAAGTTATGAAAACTCCAGGAGAAGAGCGAACTTGTTTGCGCTGTTGGCGGCGTTTCAATTCCCAGAAAAATGGGCCGGTCGAACGCCAATAAGTCAACAGGGATTTGAAGCGCAGCTTGGAAAGATAAGAGTGGAACCCGCCTCTGATTTCAAGTAAAAACTTATTAGAGGCACCGTAATAACAATAATCCCCTTTTGGAAATAGGTGGAAGTGTAGATCCTGTAAAGCTGCTGTGACCTGCTCACCTGACATTAAAGCAGGGTTTTTCTTATTAAATTCAATTTTACGGACAAACTGCTGTTTCTGGAATTTTATCTTGATCTGTGCTTCAGGCAAAAACAGTGCGGCGTCTCATCCAAGAGCACCTCCAACTGTTCAAAAACACACGCTTCCCCAGTCTCCTGCCACATACAGTACAGACAATAATAACAACCCGAACCTCACGCCGTCCAATGACGATCACGTGCCCTCATCGATCCCGTGAATGCAGCCTTTTCACGGCCGGCGCGGTGTCGGTGCCTCTATTTACACCCAACACACACATTAGCACAAGCGCCCAGACACCTGCAGCCGCACACACCGCGCTCCAACCTGGCTTCTCCCACTTCAGCCGCTGTGTTTAGGCGTGCGCTTGAGAGAGAGAGAGAGAGAGAGAGCGTTCTCTCGCTCTCTCGCCCCCTCGCCGTCGACGCCAGCAGACGTCTTCTCTGCCACACACCTTTAGAGCTGTGATCAAACTGGAGCCTCTGATGCCTTTAAATGTGTGATAGAATGAGCACGGATTAAAGGGTGACACTTTGCACTAACCCCATTATCTTGTGCATGTTAGACATTAAAGTACTGCAGGAGAACTTTAGTGTGTCCTCTCTCCTGCTCTCCTATGTCAACTTGAGAAGGGGGGGGGGGGGGGGGGGGGGGGGGGGGGGGGGGGGTAGGGATAGGGGCTGGAAGGAGGGTCCTGAAGGCCAGAAGAATCCTCCCCCAGGGCTGTAATTGGCTGCAGCGCCTGTGAGTGAGTCCAGGGGAGGCCAGTAGGAAGGTGAGGGGTCTGGGAGCCTACTAGGGGGCAGGCAGCAGCGCGGAGCAGCTACCACTGCCTCTTAAAACCTAGGTACGACTCACAGTAGCTGCAGACTGACAGGCACAGAGCAGGGACGACTGGAGACTGAGGCATTGTGTGCAGGGAGACTTAGGACGCCAACAGTCCCGTGTGTGCGCGCGCTCTCTCCGCTGACTGGACTGCTGACCCCCACCCCCCCTCCCCTCGACTACCTGAGGCACACGGAGGTGTTTCAGGGAGGCTCCGGGGCCGACTCTCTGGGGAAGAAGGGAATTAAGCACTTTTGTTTGTTTGCGGTCGGAAGGAAGAAGGATTGCGCTTCCACCGCCGCCCCACTCGCTTGTCTCCTCCCGGTCACTTTGGATACGACCTCCTTGAAGTGCTGGGCCGAGCTCAGAGAAGCATGGCGCACGGACCAAAGAGCCCCAGGTGGGCGCTGACCCAGGGCTCCTTCAGCTTGGCGCTCGGCTCCTCATTCTCCGCCCTCCTCCTCCTCCTCCTCCTCCTCCCGCCGCTCGCCGCCGCCGACGAGTACGACTACTACAGCTGGCAGTCGGACAACTTCCACAGCGGCCGCTTCTACGCCAAGCAGCCCCAGTGCGTGGACATACCGGCCGACATGCGCCTGTGCCACAACGTGGGCTACAAGAAGATGCGGCTGCCCAACCTGCTGGACCACGAGAGCCTGCCCGAGGTCAAGCAGCAGGCGGGCAGCTGGGTTCCCCTGCTGGCCAAGCGCTGCCACCCCGACACCCAGGTGTTCCTGTGCTCGCTGTTCGCGCCCGTGTGCCTGGACCGGCCCATCTTCCCGTGCCGCACGCTGTGCGAGGCCGTGAGGGACAGCTGCGCCCCCGTGATGGAGACGTACGGCTTCCCGTGGCCGGAGATGCTGACCTGCGATAAGTTCCCCATTGACAACGACCTGTGCATTCCCATGCAGTACAACGAGGACCACGCCACCCCGGCGCCAGGTAGGCTCAATGCACACGAATCACAACGGGTGAATACACAAAACAGCAATACTGACAAAGGGCTTTACTAATCACTGTTTGTATCAATGTAATAGAACCAGTGTAAGAAATGCAAATACTTTACGATGAATACATCAAAGAAGGTTCAGGTTGGAATCATATGACTTGTCTTATTAAAAAATGCACTGCCGCATTAAAGAAGCGAGGTCAAACGCTTCCCCGCGTGTATTAATGTCTGTCCGGTGCAAATGTGAGGTTTTCAATTCCCGTCTCCAACGACCTGAGTAAGACCGATGAGCGCGGACCAGTCAGGAACAGGGAGCGCTTGAAAAAGTCTGGGCGGCTACAGTTTCCGCCGCGCTGCGTCGCTGACAGATGAACATTCAAAGTGAGGAACTGTGCAGAAGAGGAGGCAGGAGCAGGGGGAACGTCCTCAAGTATGTGGAGAGTCCAGGACATGCGCCTCCGGGAGGTGTGGAGACAGACTGGGAGCCAGGAGCCAGACTCAGGGGCCAGATCGTGGGGAGAGTTAAGACAAATGCCCATGTTGAACACGTCTCGGCCGACGGGGTGACACGTACGCATGCGCGTTTATCAGCAGACATCCTTCACAGCGGCAGCGATCGATCCAACAAGCGGCTGAATGGAGAATGCGTTAAGTCGCGCTCGCGGCTCAGGCGCGGCCCTGCGAAGCGTCAAGCGAACGAGCGCGGACGGATGGAATGGAGAGAAAAATGGCCCAGCAAGGGTTTCTGAGAGGCCGGAGCAGCAGGAGGACAGAGGGTCAATAAAGAGCCCAGAGGCCGAGTGGAGACTAAACAGAGGGAAACTGCCTGTGTGATTATTTAAGCATTTAAGCAGTGTTCTTACAAAAGCAGTCAGAGCTGAGGGGGTGGACGGAGCTGATGACAGTCTTAGACGCTGGACGGGGACGGTCTCCATTGTGTCCCAGTCCGCTCGGCTTTTGTCAAAGCTGGCAGCCGCTGGGCCAATTAGCTAGGAGGCCAATTAGTGAGTCCCCACTAATTAGTGGACATGACGAGACAAGAGAGGCAGGAGGAGAATGGGAACGGCCAAAGTCCGACTGAGTAGTGAGTGAAGGAGGAGGAAAGAGTTCAAGATTCCCATTATTCCGCTTCTTGCCTTCATTTAACGGTTCAGCATATTCAAAGAAATTCCTGTTTGAAGGAAAGTGGTTTGATATATATTCCTAGTTTAGTTTGTGATTGTTACTGATTTCTAACCTTCAAGCATAATTTAAAAAAATGGGAAAAAGGCAGTTTCTCTGATGTATTAATGCTGACTTGACTTTTCCATGAGGAAAAATGACTGCTATGCTTTTTTGGGACTTGAATCAACTACGTGACATTTTGACTCAGCGGAGCCATAACTCATTCTCTTCCTTGCTCTCTGAGTGGGAGGCAGCTTAAACCTAATCTGTCACTTCCCCCAGCAGACAACTGTTTGGTGATCCTTTCTATTTAGTACTGTATATAGTCTCAAGCATATGAAATGTGCAGAAAGAAAAAAAAACAAATGTGCTGAATTTAAAATATCTCAAAACACAAAGGTTCTTTGGCTCCATTTGGAAAGTTGTTTATGTTTGTGCAAATGAGCATGTTTTGAAACCGAGAGTGAACACATGACTTCCATCAGATCCTCAGACGTGCCGATGAGGCCGTTCTGAGGAGAAGCTTCTGGCTGCTGAATACACATAGAAACACATGAACACATGAATTCACATAGAAACACATGAACACATCCACAGCCAGCAATTATACAGTAGGAGGGACGTTCAGTGAAGTGAGTTTCTCAGGAAGCCCGTCTGTCAAAGTGCACGAATCCTCTATGTCACACAGGATTATGTACAGTGATGCTGAAGTAATTCAAGTGAACCTGTGTGAGAGTCGGATCCATCACAGGAACCAAGGGTCCACCTGCTGCTCTCCCTGTCTGGGAGGCCCGGTGCCGTCCCACCTGCAGCATTGTGCACTGCATGACACGGCATTGCCTGAGGAATCCTGGGAATCTGAGTGCACAGCATCAGATGGACTCTCCATCTCTGTGACACGGCCAAATCTGAGAGCAGCACCACTAGTACCTGACCCGGGGTCGTGTGTGTGTGTGTAACATAGGATGTGATTATGTGAAACAGAAGTCTGTTTACATTATACCAGAGAAGACGAGCTGTCTGCTGACAAAATGAGGCCCAGTCCAGCTGAGCTCAGTCTGCATGCCGCTGCCCAGCCACCAGCACCAGCCTCAGACTCCACCACTGAGATCATTAGTAAATACAAACACGTATCAGGGCCTATATTATAGTGGAAATGTTCCTCAGGTCAATATGCAGCTTGCTCAGTGAAAGTTCTTAGAATTGCATGGTGTGAGAGATATTGTCTGTCCTCGCCTTATTCATTGATGTGGCTAGTTTAGGTTACAGCTGTGCTGTAGAGACAGGCAGCGCACAATGGGGGCTACTCATGTGGGCCGAGCTGCTGTGTGAGGGGGGAAAATCTGATCCAGCCCTGTCTGCATGAAGCACTGCTGCGGATGTATCCTCTGCTCTGTGCAGGATTCCTATGGATGCGACGCGCGTGGTGGGTTTTAGGGCTCCCAGGGGCCCGTCGGCGGCCATGTTGAAGTCCGCCCGCGTCCGTCTCCATGCTGCATTTAAACAGATGTTAGGCGCCCGGACATAAATCACGCGCGTCGGGACAGAAGCGTTTTATGTCATAAGTGTTGCTGGTCGTAACTTAAAGGGCCCAAATGAGGCATGAGACGGTGACCCGACCCGAGGAGCAAACCTCGAACGGATCGGCGTTCGCATAAAAGTCAATGAGATGCTCAGACGCAGGAGACGGCAACGTTGTTAGATGTTGTCATGGTGCGTGCGTGCGTGCGTGCGTGCGTGCGTGCGTGCGTGCGTGCGTGCGTGCGTGCGTGCGTGAAAAGGAAAAACTCACATTGAAAGCATTCGATGAAAATATGACCAGCAGTGTTTCATTTTCCTGATCATTGTAATTGTTCAATATATTTAATATCATGTATTGAAAATGTGCTATTATTGTATGAAAGACAAATAAATCGAGGCTGAGACTAAAAGATCCGAGCTATGACCGAGTGATGTAGTGCTGTTAGATTGCGGGACTGTTTGAACAGCACAGCTTTCACCCTGTCGCTCTTTTCCTCAGTCGTCGGCTCCCAAACTCATCATTCTCCACAACAAACCTTTGGACAGACGATATTAGTCGCTTTGTTGTGATTGGCAACATCACAGTTTCCATACAGTAATTTCCAGTTTCCAAAAATTACAAATTACACAGAAAATGAAAGAAAATTCTTAAAACACTTTATGATGATGGTCAAAATACACAAATGACCTGATGTCAAAATATTTGCTGAGCACACATGCATCCAGAAAAAAAAACAGCCATTCACGCAGCAGTGATTCTCACCAGAACATGACGGTGATTTCCCCCACACGGACCAGACCCTGAATTGATTTCAAGCGGCATCCAAACGGTGCTTTTCAGTCCAAGCTCAACTCGGTTTCGCCACTTTCTCCTGACACATGCTCTGGCATCAGCGTGACTGGGCCTCCGGCCAACATCCCACCCCTGTGAAACCACAGTGAGTTACTGCGCAGTCCCAGCAAGACATAGCAGCGTCCAGCGAATCCTACAGAACGGGCAAATCCAGAAGAGTCCAGAGTCCTGATCCCTGTGTGTGTGTGTGTGTGTGTGTGTGTGTGTGTGTGTGTGTGTGTGTGTGTGTGTGTGTGTGTGTGTGTGTGTGTGTGTGTGTGTGTGCGTCCCAGTCTTCATGTCAGCACTAGACAATTAGCGGCCTGACCCTTCAGGCCTCGCAGGTCTCCCGCCTGCAAAAGCATGGGAACCCTCCGAGGAGGAAAAACTGGCAGTTGCCCTACAAGAACATGCTTCAGCTCCCTGTGACGCACACACAGACGTACACTGAGGGGGTTCACCTCCCCACGACCCGAGCAGCCAAGCATGCTAAACTTTGACCCTTCTCATTATCTGGCCAGACACTGAGGTTGGGGCTGGGGTGATAACCTTTGACCCCTGGCTTCTAACCCAGGGGCCGGGGCTGCACTGGGCTGTGTCTGTGACACACCGTGCGAAAGGGAAGAAAGGGGAGAAAGAGGGGACGGAGCTTCTGGGAGAATGGACGCGAACATGTTTAGAATATTGTAATTGCACTGAGGCCTTACTCAGCAAAACATTTGCACCTTTTAGTGTCTCTCAACATGTTTGTCCTCCCTGGAGAGGTCTGCATGCGTCTCATAGTAGAACTCCTTCCCTTCACTGGCCCAGGGCTGCCTTTTGTAGAAGAGGGGACTGCCATAAACACAGCTCCTCTTGGATTACATGGGGGTTTATGCAGTAATTGTCATATTAAATAGCCTTTGGAGAAAATTGCAAAATGAAAGCGAGTGGGGGAAAAAAGTATGTGTCTAAAGCTTGAATGATGGAAATGTGAAAAGCTACAACAGGGTTCTAATTCTGTGATACCTTCAAGTTGAGATTTGTAGTAAACCATTAAACCAGACTTCATTAACTGTGGCTATTATGACCCACACAGCGGTGACGACGTGACAGAGTCCTAAATGGAAGTGAGTCTAAACACGCTTCAGAGCAGAATCGGCGTGAGCATAAATCTGAAGTCATAAATAAACGGAACCGTTCTTCTGCGTCCCCCCTCGACGTTCCACGGCGCGTGGCACTGAATCACTCCTCCCGCTGCAGCATTCACCTTTCTGCACGGCCACGGCCGCGCCTGCACCAGCAAAATATACAACAGCCAGAATAAAAACAGTTTCTCCGCCGTAATTGCAGGGTAAACTTCAGCGGGCCGGCTGCACTACATAAGCGCTCGGCAGCAAATAGACACTGACAGGAACAAGGAGGACTGCAAATAAGTGCCTGAGGGCCTCACTTTTTCATCCGTCACGCTTCTGGCTTTGCCAGCTGCACTTAACAATTATTGACCACAAGTCTGTTGTTGGATATTAGACGGCCCGTGTCTCAGCTGAACAACCTCCACTGCAGCCGGTAATATCCTTTTGTCTCTCTCTCTCTCTCTCTCTCTCGTTCAGTGCCAAAGGTGTGCCCTCCATGTGACAACGAGCTGAGAGCAGAGAGCATCATGGAACATTACTGCGCTAGTGATTTTGGTGAGTATGCAGCAGCAGCACATACCACGCAGCACCGGCAAAGTGTTAGTGGGGAGCCTGAGACGCGCCTTCTCCAAAAGCGCAACCTCGCAGCCAAACGCTCATAGTTATAAACACTCAAGACACTTCATTTATAGATGCGACTTGGTGAATTGCATTAAACGCATAGTTCGCGCTCCTTTGTTGCAATCTTCCATGCAGCAGCATAACCTATAAATTAGTGGGTTAATAGCCTCCAATTGCCAACGTCCATTCAACAGCATTTTTCAGCCTCTACGTTCCAGTTTCGACACAGTAATGATCTGTACACAAAGCCAAAACATAATGATTCCATTATTTTTGCTCACTGAGACGTTTGGCCCATCACACGGCTCAGTTTCAACTTGCATGGACTCTCAGCCCAGCCCTGAGAGTTAATGATATACTGTACTGTGCCCTGCTCATACAGTACGTTTCTGAACACTGAGCTAGGAATGGCGACAAATAACTTTTAAGTGAAGTAGGGCCAAACCACAGGCGAAGAAGTCTGTCTTCTGACAATAACCCACACCTACAAAATGTCCTGGACACACATAAAACAGCCCAATATTAATAATAAATTATTAAACACCCAGCACTTTTAATAACAGAATACATCTTGCACACGGGTCAAATCATGAGCTCACCCTGCATCATGAATTTACCACTTCACACATATTTGTCTGATTAATTGAAGTATTACTCATCTCCGTTTCTAACATGAGGTGGTTTAAGGGGGTATAAGGAACAGCTACATGCAGATTCTTTTAGTTCATTCCAATGAAATATGGCTCCGTGCACAAAGCAGACATGCAGACATGAGTGCAGACGTCAAGATAACCGTGGTGTATGGATTCGCAGATCAAAGCCACAACGGCCCCACCGTGTTATTCTATAGGGTGATGGCTGATTACAGCTTGATGTCACGCCCCGCGAATGTTGTACCTATTCATCCTCAGACAATCAATCACCCTCGCAGCATTGTGGACTTCGTGTTTTGTTACAGGCTACTTTAGAGGTCTGATCTCACCGCATTCCTCGGTGTACCACCCAGTAGCTTGGTACCAGTGACAAGATCAGAATGAAAGCGGTGCTGGGACCTCAGCCTGCACCTGGCTGCCAAGCTCCACGCCTGCTTCTCCTCCAAACATCACTTCTCCCGGCTTCCTCTGCGACTATAAAGAGCACGTCTTGTCACTGGGACACTGGCCAGGCTACGCGGTGGGCCCCACTGCATCGCTTAGGGCCGCGATGGAATATGACTGAATACGGGTGCGGGGAAATAATTCTGTCATTCCGGCCTCAGTCAGACACAGGCCTTTGAATGCGTTCATTCACAAAGGCCACACGCGCTCGGCTCGTCGGGACGTGAACACACACCCTGAGTGAAAGAGCTGGATGAGGATGCGCACACACACACACACACACACACACACACACACACACACACACACACACACACACACACACACACACACACACACGTTATCGCCTAGCTTGTGCCCATGCGTTCGTATGGAAGCCTGCTCAGGGATGTTTATCCAGCGGCGGACGTGAAATGGCGGTCTTCCAGCAGGCCTGGGTACAGTACAGTACAGTACAGTACAGTACAGTACAGTACAGTACAGTACAGTACAGTACATAGCAGCGCTTCATACCCAACCATCACCTTTGCCCGGCCCTTGATTAATTTCACCTGTCAAAACGTTCACAAAGAGAATTCCTCTCTCACACGCTTGGCAGCTCAACTTTAATCTGTCACACGTAAAAATATGAACTTACAAAAAAAGGCTCGACGGGAGATACAAGTTAGAGTTTCTTGTGTGGTGCGACCACCGTTTCCTGCGACCACACTCTGTATTCAAAATCTACACAAAGGTTATCTGTTCTGTAGTTTTGTCATAATTATATGATTGACTCTCCTCTTCATTCCCTATATATTAAAATATCTCATTATTGATTTTCAGCTGTTATGGCTTCGTTTACTGTAACAGAGGGGCATTCAGCACCACTGGTGAATGTACTGTCAGAGTCAGGTTTTGCTTTCAGACATAATGCTGCTTAAACTAGGATTTGAGGATCTAGAAAAAAATGCCTATTGTAATTCAATCAAAACATTCTGCTTATTGGCTTTAACAGTTCCACCTTGACTTTTACCAAAAGTCTTAAAACTACAGTAGCTCCAAAAACATCCTCCTTTAACTTTATGGGTTTTTCCCTGGTCAGTCATACACATTCACACAGGATGCAGAGCAGAGAGCAGCAGGAAAGGTTAAATCACGGCACTCAGGAGGGGTGTAAAGCAGCTAGTTCTTTGGCACCATCTCAGCATCAGTCTCACAGAAAGATGAAATAAAAGCTACTCAAATAGAGCAGCCGCTGTGCTTTCAGGAGCAAAACCTGACCCGAGCATGTCTCCTTCTCTTCCTCCAGTCCTCAAGATGAAAATCAAGGAGGTGAAGAAGGAGAAGGGCGACCGGAAGCTGATTGCGGCGCAAAAGAAGAAGAAGGTGTTGAAGCACGGCGTGCTGAGGAAGAAGGACCTGAAGAAGCTGACGCTGTACATCAAGAACGGCGCCAACTGCCCGTGCGCGCAGCTGGACAACCTGGGCTCCAACTTCCTCATCATGGGTCGCAAGGTCGACCAGCAGCTACTGCTCATGTCCATCCACAAGTGGGACAAGAAGAGCAAGGAACTCAAGTTTGCCATCAAGTACATGAAGTCCCAACAGTGTCCCACCTACCACACCGTTTTCCAGTGACGTGACTGGAGGAATCCATCGACACCTGCTCCATAAAGATGCTTATTCTCATTTGAATATGCTGCTGAATATCTATAGATCGACCCTGATAACTGCAAAACCTTCCCACAACAGCACACGACACAGTCATAGTTACTACTTTACTTTCATCTGTTCAGTTTCATTATGAATAAGAAAGTCAAGGGGTTCCTTCAAATCTGCATTCATGACACTACTGTACATTACAGTACATCAGATGTCACATTAAAATTAAACACATATATAACAAATAGTATGACATACTTCCTGAACAAAAACAAAAAACACTGTTATCCACTCCCTAAAATAAGATGTTTCTTCACTATACTTTCCTTTCCTGCTATAGAAGAAGCTGCCATTTGCTTGATACACAAGCTTTATCAGTCAGTAGGAACCATGAGCAACTATTGGCCTGAAAACCTGTTTATAACAACACAAGACAGACCGAACAGAGAGGGAAGCCGAGTGGGAGGTAGTGGGCTGCGTGCACAGTGGCACCAAGCTGTACAGAACGACTTCCATATTGTAAAAAGTAAGTGATGAAAGTAGATGATTAGAAAACTGGGCTCTCTTACTTAAACCCCCGCTGGGAAACGAAGCGACAATGGAACGCGACGAATGGATGGACCCATTCTGAACGGAGGAGCGGAGAGAAACAGGATTTTGTTTTGTTCAGTTTCTTTTTTTTTCGCTTTTTGAATTGGAGAGAGAAGAAGGTTAAAGCAGTTAAGACGTCTTCCTGGAAAGTGGAGAAAAGTGGAGAAAAGAGAGAAAGAGACTCTTAACAGATCGATTAGTCTCTGGTACTCAACACTTCAACTGTTTGTTATGTTTTTGTACTTACATGTTTAAATTCAGTTAAACTTATATGGTATGGAAGCAGAAATCATACACGTACAGTATGGACAGATAGCATCTAAAATCACTGTTGCCATAGTAATAAAAGATGACATTTTTATATTTCACAATATTTTATAATCAGTTAACCTGTAAGTAGTTCTGTTACTGAAACTCATCTTTGTTTTACAAAAAAAGTAAAGGAATAAAATATATTTGAAATTTTTATAAAGAATATGACATGACATGTGCCGTTTCTTTATCTCTATGATGATCATGGCTGCTTCCTCACAGACAACGAATCCAAAATGTGTGACATGTTTGGTCAACCAACAAGACCTTAATGACTGGAGGCCTATTTAATGCGTGCAACAAAAAGATTTGTTCTCAAACACGAGAGACTGATCAACTGAGAAACAGTAAGTGCTTATTATTTTGCATCTGTGTTTCCCGGAGTAGTGAAACCTTCGGAGACCACGGCAAGAATTTCATAATTACTGTAGGTTTTACAAAAGCAGCTGAATCCGGCATTTTTCCCAAAACAATGAATGCTTAACTAGAAATTTAAATTCCATCAAGTTGGAGAATGTGATTTTTGACCTCTTCTTCAGAGATCAATTCATTATCATAGAGCACGTTACAGAGCTGAGAGGAGAATGCTGAGCAGCCTTAATAAGCAAGATGAGCTAAACTAATGAGTCTGTAGAGGAGGAGGCCAAAGAGAGAAGGTGACAAAGGAGCCTGAGGAGAAAGTTGGCCGAGCGCCACAGACGCACATCAGCACCTCCTCAAAGGTCGTTTGGACCGGTTAATGAGAGCCTGATGAGGGACCAGTGACACATGATGGAGGACCTCAGTTCCACCAAACCCTCCATAACTCAGAGTGGCAGTAAATAAAGGGCAGTGTCATCGGACCCGGTGAAAAAGCGCCTGTAGCCGATAAGCATCGCTGTTCCACGGCTACAGTAAATCGTGCCCTTCTGTCTGCTCAGCATCTCTCGTTTCCTTTGACAAAAGCCAGAGTCGGTCGTGATGGACTTACTGGACAACGAGCTGCGCCAATATTGGGGAAAATGTTTTTCTTGTGTGATAAAGTTCATTTGGGAGATGAGCTAATGAAGCTATAATGTGTCAGTCTGATTTATGGTACTGTATATTACACCCACCAACACTGAATGCAGAGGCCGGAAAATGCTGATCTCAGCACGCTCAGGCCTTTATTACTATGGTTTTATTTGATTTCTTTTAAATTTACAGAATGAAAAAACACATATCCGTTGATCCGATACTCATTATGAGATTTTAGAGGACATTACATACAAATGGTGTGGAACAAAGGCCCTTCCACTGCAATTTGGACTCGGGGCATAAAAAAACTCCTCGGGCTGGAAATGTACAGTAAATGTAGGAGCAGTTTTAATTAACTGGCCTGTTGCCAGTTTCTTAAGTGACACAACTCAAAAGATGATGTGTTGCATTCATCAGCATCAACTAATCCTTTAACTGAGAACGCTTTTCACAGCACCCACACGCACATTAATCAGATTTTACCTCAACAGAAAGCGACCATTATATAATGTTCCGGATAGTCAAGAAGAATTTCTAATAATTACAGAAAGCCCCTCTCAGCCCACCACACCGGCTACCATTAAAACAGCATTAGACCGCGAGCCAACATCCTTGTGGTCTGAACCACCAGACCACCTGTCTGCAGGAAGGAAGGCCTTAAAAAAATCTATTTTCATTTAGAAGAAAAGAATGAGAGCGGGTGGGGAGAGCCGCACGCGGACAGAAGGACTGGACTGGCTCAGGAACTTGGCCGGCCTGCTCACTACAATGTATTAAAGATGTTGTACTTCATCGTGCGCATGTGTGTGTGTGTGTGTGTGTGTGTGTGTGTGTGTGTGTGTGTGTGTGTGTGTGTGTGTGTGGAAGTCAATAGAAGCCTGCTGCATGTGGCAAACAGGGAGAAGGCCGATTTCCACATCCCTGCTCCGACACGTGAACACAGTCAAGCCTGAGCCAAATGATTCATTTTCTCAGTCACGATGAATACAAATATTAAAGCTTGATGTCTTTCAGTAAGATAACAAATTTATAAGCGCGTGCGAAAAAAAGCATTTAAAATGGAATTACCGGCGTGTCTCAAGTCTAGAAGGAGCGTAAATAATAGAGCAAGTGGTTAAAGGAGTGGCTGAATGAAGCAGCAGCACCTTAAATGGAGGAGCACAGAAGTGTGTGGTGAAACGCTGAACCTCGAACGCTTAAAGGGAGGCAGGAGGTGTCTGAGCGTTCACAAGCAGCCTCAAACTGCACCTATCTGGCTTTTGATGTAGTGCAGTATATCTGACGAGGCTCCACATCACAGCCTGCTGGTAATGGAGCTGCTTAATTTATACCGGTACCTTTTGGCTGCATTTCCAACCTTTTGAAATGAGATATATTTCCCATGCACGCGCGTACAGATGTGGCTGAGGCGAGAACGAGGTGACAGATAAATTGTAGCCTTCTGGTCCTTTTGGTATTTTGGGCTTCTCTGACTCACTGACGCCATCCCTCTGTGACGGTAGCATTCAAGGCCTGTCAGCCCGCTGGCTGATAAGTTTAGATCCACGGAGCGCGGTGACCTGAGGAAAACAGGGCAGGAAGACAACAGCAACGCTAGTCCCAGTGGGGGTTAGACACTGGAAACAATCACACAGGCCTCAGTCAGCGCAGTGGAAAATGAATAAATGAATAGGTGCAGTAGGAGACCTCCCGTGGGCAGGGTCCTGGTCCTGGATGGATCTGTGAAGGTCATCAGTGCGTCCCAAACCCGCCGTTTCCCCACTGAACCAACAAGTCAGCCTGGAGATTTACAGCCGCACGGAAAGCGCACGCAAACATCAGAGGACGCGCTAAATGCAGCCGAATGTGCGTCCGTCTCTTTTTATTCAGACGGGAGCCGAAGCGCAGAAGCGCCGACAAAGCAAATATTGGCACAAACATAAGCGGAAACAAAGGTTCCTGGTTTTAACACATCCGCGTGCACACTGCCACAGAGATTTACACCCCGTTGGAAAGACGAGCGTCGGCCAATGAATCTACTCGTTTCCCTGGAGATCGGCCTGACCTCGATCCCCGCCCCTCCCTTTGTCACACACACATCAGCAGAGGTCAAGGTCACTGGGAGACGAGCAGAAGGTCACAGGGAGGTGAACCTGTGTTTGTGTGTGGGCAGCGAGTCAGAGCTGCCGTCAGTGGATGGGGATTAGGTGGGACGAGGCCACTTACTGAACTAATCCCCATCTCCTGCTTGTCAGCCTCCTTTCAAACCCACTATAGTAACGAGTAGGGCTCAGGGTGAGACGCTCCTCTCTGGTCCTGGGCCACAGCAGCTCTGCCTTCAACGGTTTTCTGCCCAGACAATTGCTTAAACACTGCTTAAACAATCTCTACTCTCCATTTGATGCCATAAGGTCAAATGATAAATGTGCAAAATGTGCAATATTTCACAGTGAGAAATAATTAGAAATATATTTTGGTCCTATCCGCAACTTTCCTATGTGTTGGATCTGTGTAGGCCAACTGTGAGGAGGCTCATATACAGTAGTCTAAGATGCACAAAAACAAAAAGAATCCAGTAGTCTGTAATGACTTAATCACAAAAATGTAATTACAGAAAATGTCAGTGCAAAGATTGTCACCTCTGCTGGGTTCAGCCAATAAAAAACAATCCCAAATGTTGACAAAATTCAAAAATTGACACAAGCCCAGCATGAACGCTTTTATAGTGGAGTCTACTTTATTAAATATTCACAGCAATCTGCTGTAACTGACGTCCTTAAATGTTTCCTGCTGGTATTTGTCCTTGTGTAAATGCAAACTGCACAGTCTTACAGTAATCATCCGACGTTTTTTTCCACAAGCGAATTGTTTGCCCAAAAACAGTCGGTACTTTTCCTTCCCGCCTGAAACAATAGCCCGGCCGAGCGCAGCGCCAGCTTCGCAGCGCTCGCTCTTCGGCATCTGAGTGTTTATGGACATTAATGATGCAGGATTTCAAAAGAGCAGCACATGTTTGGCGCGGGAGCTCACTTGGGCAAGAGGAGAAAGTATGTTTCAGTGGAAAAGGTTTCATCAGAGGAGCCATGTTGTTTCCTAGTGTGTGTTATGGTTGTGTGGTCTGGGTCAGGTGAGGACCCCCTATGATGCTAAAACAAGGTCCAGCCCCAGAGAAAGAGGATATACTCAAATAAAAACACAGTATAGGCTGAATCATACACAGCAGTTACTGCACTTTCATTATAGATCAAGCTATTGTTTTCCTGAATGGTGTCTAAGTCTAAACTAACATAACCTCTGAAAGCAAACTCCATCATTGCGCAATCACAATACGATGCCACAAGCAGCTGTGACGAGGCCACAAGTATCTGAATGAAGTGAACATATTTGCGTCACATGCAACAAATGCCTGGAGCGAAAAAGGGCCCAGAAAAATAAGTAGTAAATAGGGAGTAAACAGATAAAAAGCACACAAACATCTGGAGGAGGAGACAAGTCTGAATTCTGCCACAGGGCTGTCAACACGACCAGGCCAGATGTCCTGTGAATGATTTATGCTGCTTTCTTGTCCTCCGCTAAACTTACGTGAGTCTGAAAACTCGTCCTAAACGAGCACTGAATAAAAGGCTGAACTCTGCGAACATAAGGTCAGTGGAAATATCCTGTCACTGAATCTGATTTCACATCGCAGTGAGCTGCTGATCAGATCTTTAAAGTGCTTCCCTTTAATGTCTCGCCTTAAGTTTCTCCTCCGCATGCATCACCTCGCCACGATGATCTGCGTGTCCAAGTCAAGAGCTTAAAGGAAGACAGACGCAGAACAGGGCTTCAGGAGAACACAGGAACACGTTCTCACCACGGAACAAACAACCACAAACCCAATGAAGAAGATATAAAATGGGAGTAAACAAATAGAGAGAATGAGTTTCCACCATTACTTACAGTAGTAGAGCTGAACACACTGACATCAATCATTCCTCTGTTGTGCTTAACCAACTTACAGTAAACATGGGCAGGTACTGAGGTGACACATGATGACAGAGCGCGTTCGTTGCCCATAAATCAACTCAATCACGACGCACGTCTCCCACCACAGTGTTCGTGGTCTCCGTGGTTTCGTGTCTTCAGGTGAATGTGGACGACGCGTCGGGAATTGGAAGCTCATACAGTGTGAAAGTGAGGCCCTGAAGGCCACACGATGCACATGGACGCGGCTCCTTTCGCTCCTTTAATAAACACTTCATTACGCTGCATGGAACAGATTTCTATCCCTCCCGATCACGGCGTCTGCACCGCACCCTGCTGCTCCCTGGAGGGATGTCGTGTTAATTCAGGCAGAATCTGTGAGATCAGAGTCCCTCAGAGAGAGAGAGAGGAGCAGATGAAACTCTCCAAACTCTCCAAACACCATTATAATGCTTTTTCTTTAATTACAGCACAAATAAATATATATATATTTGGATCCAAACATGGATGTTTATTTAATATAAAGAAGACACTGCAGTAAATAAAGTAACACTAAAACAGAAGACAACTTTCTGAATAAATCACCAAAATGGCGAAATGTGCAAATTGCTCCTTTGATATATTTTATCAAAGCAACACCGACGCATGCAGATTTTTCAGTCAATAAGATAAAGAGCTTTGCCTCTCGACGGACCACAAAGCAACTGTGTGGGATTCTAAAGGGCTAAAAGGGTGTTATGAGCCCGGAGGATCATGGGACATGATCCTTTAATCATGCGACACGATCAAGGAATCTTTTTTTTTAGGCTCCTATAATCCTTCCAGTTGCGTAAAGTAAATGTATGCAGCTGCTGCTCCCACTGTACGGCTTCATTGTGAGAGAGTCCTCCTGTGCAGTGTTTTTAAACCGATCCTTTGACATGAAAGCCACATAAACCGCACAAATCCAGATTAATATAAGTGTCTGAGCAAGCATTGCAATCCAGCAGCAGCAGCTTATTATGAAACAGTGGCTGCAGGCTCACAACTAAGTAACGCGAAGGTTGCAGTCACTGGGAGACTAATCAAGTAAAATCAGTGAGGAAGGCTGTTTGAATAAATATCTACATTTGTGTAATTATATAAAAGATGTTGGGAACCTTGTGCTGATCAGGTCTTTCCTTTGAAGGTGTTTATTACACGGCTGCGCCGTCAGGATGAGTCATCGTCTCATCAGCGCCGTTGATGCGAGCGAGCGGTGATGAAGCCCTCGGCCGCCGTGACCTTCAGCCATCTGAGCGAGCTCAGCCGGCCCCTCATCACGCGCTGCACACCCTCTGTCTGTCAACTGTCAACACCATCTTATAACCACAGAGACATCAGAGGCCGCCGGCGGCAGCGCAGCGGCGCACGCCACCGAGGCGGCCGTCGAGGCTGCAGCCGCGGGGGCGGCAGCGGCAGCGGCTGCACGGCGGCTGGAAGGAGCAAAACAAGGTCCTGGAGGAACGACGGCGACAGAGTCCAAACCACCACATCAGCCCTCGTCCTGTCCAGCATTGTCCCTTTAGACTGGAAGCAGAGCCTCCCTCCCAATGACGGGCCACATCGGTCCACCTCTCATTCACTGCTCACTGACCAGCATTGTGAGCGCGCGGTTACTCACCCCAAAGCTATGGATGAGCTGTCTCGACTGACCGTTGTGCTGCCCAGGGGGCCGAGCCGCTGCCTGGAAGCTTTGACCTTCTCTCACACTCACCGTGCAGGAATTCAGATGCTGTGGCCTGATTCTTCACAGCCAGGATGGTGTTTGTCCTCTGTGTGCTTCATTAACATATATAGGAAAGAATTTCAATACAGTGTTAAATAGGCCTCAGCTGCAGGAATGACGCTTTAGACTGTCGTCATAGAGGTTTATACAAATTATTGTATATTGTTATGTGTTGCGGGTCTAGTGTCTTGTCTCAGGATCCACTTTGCAGAAGACTGCGATGAGCTTGGAGCAATGACAGAACAGGCGAGACTCCAGACTCCTCGCTCTCACTTCTCCTCTCTGCTATTCCACTGAGTGCACACTCCTGGCAGCTCTGTTGATGTAGAGGGACAAGTCAACAAATCAACGATTCCCTATGCCAAAGTTATCACACAACGCTCAGATTGTGCTGCACTGGCTCATCCACGCATGGACAGACACAGGAGTTTGAACCCATGTGCAAAAAAAAAAAAAAAAAACAACTGCTACACAAATATGCAAGTATCCTGTAAACGCGACCTTTATATTTAGCTTCAGAGTTAGTCTCGAAACAGGAATGGTTGTCACCAAGACATCAGCCTTACCAGGTTTAATTTTTCAAAGGCTACTGTAAGAATAAGGTTTTATAGCATTTACTCAAAATAAACACTGAGAGGTGCTAGGTTCAGCTAAAGACAGGGCCTCACGGCCACATGAGTGTAGAAGCAGGCAGGGAGATTCCAATTGGATATTCAAAATAAAAACACTATGATAAAATTGGAATCTTGTCGGAGTGTGGTGCGTAAATCTGGTGTGTATTTAATCAGAGACGTACAGTATGTGGCTCATGATTTATTAGTAAGTGAGCTCCAAAGTGTCTTTTTCAGCGATTAAAAATAATAATTATATAAGCATATTTTGTATGGGCCACGAAAGAAGGATAAAAGCCTGTTGTTTAGTACAAACTGGTCCATGTCACTGGAGACAGGTGTGTGCACTCAGCGACTCACACAGAACGGCTGCAATAACTCATCCCGTCTTCAAACCAGGCCTTTATTGGCTACCTGTCAACAAGCAATCCCTGCGAGGGAGATATCATATCAGGAAGGAGCGTTTGTGCAGGAATGTGCATCTGCGTGTTTGTGCGTTCCGGCCGCTCATCGCCAACGACAAATAGCAATCAATTAGGGCGTGTGCGCAGATTTCCGCGTAAAGGTTCCACCTCTGAGACAAGGTCAAAACCATCAGACGTGCATAAGGGAGGCGTCGACGAGCTGCAGATAATGATAAACTTAGCCATAAACAAGCAGGTAAAGGATGAAACGCCGCACACTCTTTGAAAAGTCGTTCTGAAACATTATCACTCCCGTGTGGTGAAGCATTAAGGCCTAACCTTGAAGCGGTGCCTGTGCTGTGCCACCTGTGTGTATGTGTGTGTGAGTTAGAGCAGGGGCCTCTGAGGGAATTAATGACAGCTGATGATAAGATGAGAGGACCAGCTCTATGACTGATGAAAGAGAGGAGTGGTGGGCCGGGCAAGATAACGTACAGACCATCGATTTCACCATTTCAAAATAAGAGAGGCTTAATATTAGCATTGCACCTGACTTTGGAGTGTTGTATGAATCAGTTGATGAATAAAACCCGGGCATGTTTTCACAGATGTCCCATTCTGGGTGATCCTCCATCCCGTGAGCTGATGACAATGGTTGGCTGCAGGGTGACACTAGTCGTATTCATTGGTCTCTAGTGGTCTTTAAAATGTTTTTGATCAGTACAAGAAATGACACAAACCACATGCTGCAGCCATGTTAGTCACATCTTAACATGTAATAAATCAATCATTTTGGGATTACCGCCTGAGACGGCATTTTCCATCAACGACCGATATTACATTACCCATTAATGTAAACTCTCAGCAACAAATTCAGCGCTTTCCTATGTGTTTGACTCCAGAGACTTTGAAAGAGGGAGGTGGTGCTACACCCAAGACGTAGGAGGCGACCATCATTTTACTCAATTACACCTGATAAGAGCAGTTTTAGCTGCTGAGCCGTCAGATCTTATCTAATATTATAAAAACATAAACATCTGCTGTGTGTGGCTCCCTCTGCATGCGCACGGGGGCAGAGGCACCTCCGTGTAATCAGCTACACATACAGACATATGCTCTCCTCAGCCCACTGCCATGCAGGGGGACCCGTGTTCAGGTGGTGACGACATGCTGATGCACAGTTTTTCAGTTCAAATAGGACCTGGATTACTTTCAGCTTCAGTTTTTATGTTTTCAAGTCTTGATTTTTCGCTTTCAAATCTTTTTTTTTCCAGTTACAGATCTTTTTTTTTCTATATCAGGTTTAGACTTTTGGCACCTGCATGGCGTGGGGGGCGGGACTAACACGGAGGACCTATCAAAACGTCTTATGGACTTTTTTTCAAGGTTAAACACAAGTATTTAAGCTTTTAGTTTTAAATTGTTTTATTTTGTTTTCATATGGCCTTGATTTAGCTCCATATATATACAGTATAGTATACTATATATAGTATACTATAGTATAGTATATATAGTATAGTATATATGGCATGGAAGCCCCCAGTCTACAGTACACTGTACAGTAAGATTACTGTGGCTGTTTGCCACAAACACACAACAATTTGGTCACGTCCTGCACAAATTCAAACAAAGGAAATGAGAACGAGAAGCTGGAGCATTGTTTCCAAGCTTCACATTGCAGAATTACAGTTTATTACTCCTCAAATATTTCCAGAGATTTACAAGAGATAAAATGAGATGCAATGAGAAATGGGACTGCTGACAGGAACAGTAGCAGAGCCGAAGGAAAGATGCAGCAGACTGAAGTAAGCAAAAGTGTGAAAGTGGGCAACAGTGCAGTTAGAAAGTTAGAACCAGAGGTGGAGTGGGGAGAAACGGGAGGGAGAAGGGCAACGTCTGAGTGTAGGAGACCCAGGAATGTTAATCCGCTTTGTACGTCTCCCAGCAATGATTAAACTTTTCCAATATCAGGCATGACGAAAAAAAAAAGCGGGTCATAAATGGGTCAGCTGTGAGAGATGAGGGAAAAAACAAGGCCCAAAGCCGCGCTCAGAGCGCACCGCTTAAAGAGTCACACTATGCAAAGCCACAAACAAACTGGACTCGCTGGCTGCAAGAACCCGCTCCTGAGGTGGACGTGCATCTGTGCACCGCAAATGAATCTAAGCACCGTGCTGTCGTAGTTATCCATTCACCACAATAGCTGCGACCACGTCACAAATGGACTGCATCACGCCTCCTACTACTGGGTGAGAATGGGCCGAAACGCTGGCAAGAGAACCACTTAGCAGCTACGCTAGGCTAACCAGGGGTCAGAGGTCGGCGCCAAACGGCGTGTGCTTAACCCCTGCGCTTCCTGGAAAACTGCGCTCTCTGGAGAGGGCTGAAGACGCGACGAGCACACATTTTCCACAGCCCGAGAATCCCCCCGGAGGCTCGGGGGAGTAAATTCCCCTCCTCTCACCAGTACCAGCCCATTCGGAGACAGAGCAGACGACGGCAACAAAGTCAAGGGCCGTGGCGCTAAGGGGGCAGCGTGAGCGCGTCTGCTGGTGTCAGCCGGGACGCGGAGCGGAGACGTGTTCCCCAGCTCCACACTGCAGGGCTCAGACGTCATAAATCCTTTGTGATTCTTTCCATGCTCCCTCTTCCCTCTGTGCCCATCTTTTTCCAAGTAGCACTGAGTCTGTCATGGATTACTGCTAATTATGTTCAAGTGCTGTTTCATGTGGATGTTAATGCGAAATACAATAGACTCCGAAACACACACGGACGCTGTTTCACACGCTCTCTATATATATTTTGCCGTCTGAAGCAGTTGGGCCCTGATCATTAACATTCTTACATTGAAGAGCAGCGTTATCGCTCGCCCTTTGAAGCCGACTTATAGGCAGCATTGGCTTGTGTTCCTGCTTACTGCTGTCGCTGCAGGATGTCCGACGACGGCTAATCTGTTACTGGGTGAAGTAGCCTCGCGTACTGTATGCATCACTCCGAGCGCTGGAATGTGTTCGAGCTCGATTAGCGAAATATAGAGGAATCTGCCCGTTTTAGAGCGAGATAGGCAAAGTGCAAGCTTCAAGTGTGCGATAACGAGATTCCCACCGTCAGCCGCCTCTGGACCAGTTTCCTCTTCAGGCTCTTGCATTCTTTTGTGGATGGGGAAACCCCACTGCTCGAAGCCCGAGCTCAGGCAGGAACACACTGTACAAGTACCAGAGACCGAGGATTAAAACTTTATCTGAAGAGGTGTGTTCAGTGTATTTACAGTATAGTGAACATGTCCTGTTACTTCTTCAAATATTTAAAATAGTCTGCACAATGAAATGTATGGTTTATTCAGGGGGGGACTTTAAAGAGCAACAGTTGACAGATTCCTTCCCAAACAACCTTTCTGTCACTACTGCATTAATGTTTCTTTGCTGCATTAGAAGAGGTTAGATAACAAATAGGAACTAGGACAAGAACAGACTTTGTGCGTCAGGCCTGCTCCTAAAACTACTGTTCAGTGGCTCCAAGAGCCCGAACAACAACTCCTGGAAGGATGGGCTCAGACATTCACTGGCGCTCCTCCTGCCGTCTCCTTACTGGAACCACCGCGTGCAGCAGCTCACTGGAGATCTGTGAGCAGATCTGTGCTGTTGCTCCCAGCAGGAATATTTAGAATTTTAAAATTCCGCCTCTGTGCTGTCAGAGGGCAAAGAGTTGATCTGGTCACTGCCCAGAAAAGCAGATTTTTATTGCAGCTCCGAGGGCTGCAGAGCAAAACAGCAGCCCAGCTGCCGCGTTATGCGGGGCGGAGATGACGGAGGTTGAACAGCTTTGTAACATGTGCATTTCATACGACGGCATCGTTTCAGGTGTAAATGAATAAAAGGTCTGACTTCTGCTAGTGGACTTACTGGCCTTTGGTTCCCCCCCACATGGCCTCCTTTGACTTCCTCCCCACTCAGGTGCCCCGAAGAAGCCGGCAGCGTCCCATGCGTTCGCTCATATGTCCCCTGACACGCATTTCCTAAACAAGCACTCTCCAAAACACTGCTGGTTGCTATGGCAGCGCCACTGGCCTGAGTAAATAAGAGGAGGGGAGCAGTGCACTTAGAGGAAGAGATTGTTGAACATGGTAGGGGGGCACGGTGTGCGTGGCTCACTCTACTGCCCTCACGGGAGAGTGGCCTGGCAGAAACATTACAGTCTGTGCAAACACACGCACACACACACACACACACACACACACACACACACACACACACACACACACACACACACACACACACACACACACACACACACACACACACACACACACACACACACACACACGGTAGCATCAATTTCCCACACTGGCCTATAATTGTAATTGCACATTTCCTCATGTTGGTTTGGAGAATGGCTTCTGGCAGATCTGACAGAAACCACATCTACTGTATTTCATTCCTAATCACAGGTAAGAAATGTTTAGTCTGCTTGGTGACGCTCCCTTTAAGTCCCTTAGAATGCCGCATCATGTGACAGGTAAGGAGCCAGAGCCAGGTAAAGGCCAATTACACTGCATTTAAGCCGGGACACGTGCAGACGCTGGGCTGGTCAGAAGCAAAGGTGCAGGAGCGATCGCAGAGCGATCGCAGAGCGCCGGCGACGTGCAGAAATGCCGGTCAGACGCTGACGAGAGGCAGGAATCGAGGAGCGAAGGAGTAGGTGAAAGTTTAGCCGTTACTTGTCCAGAGTCCGCTGTGGCTCTCATTTTTCAGGCTCAGACTTGGAGAGCGTGGTGTAACCTGCACACCCTCCTGCTACCACTCAACCCCACCGCCCGCATATCAAGTAGTCCAGCACTAAATCTTACTGAGGGTTCATGAAGTGTCCGTGTTTTAGTTGGCACCGCTACGTGCACTTGCGCTGCATTCGTGTGTGCACGCACAGTAATGTGTCTTTGTGCAGGAGCAAACTGTACACTGTTACTGTGTCGTACTGTGTGTGTTACAGGGATTAATGAAGCTCAAAACCGGAGATGGAAACAACACCGTCTCTGGGCTTTGGAGGGTTTAATTCCTTTTTCGATTTTGCAGCACTATAATAAATACTAAGGTTTCAACAGAAGTGTGTTTTTTTTCTCGTTTGTTTCTTCTATGACTTCTACAAAGATCCTCATGAAAATCATTTGAAAAAACATGAGCTAAACCAAACAACATCTAGAGACACCTTATACTATACATATTTATGGATTTGTTGCTGGTGCCTTTATACATCTTTACAGACACAAATGGCTGGAACGCTCAGTAGAGCAGCTCATGGCAGAATTGCCCAGAGCATCATCGCAAATAAATGAAACCACGCTCTATTTGAAACACACTGTACTGTAGTGTATGAGGCATGACCCTGCCCTACCCTCACTTCTGCTCCATTGGGGGCTCTGAAGCAAGCGCTCACCAAGTCCATCCATTGCATACCCAATCATCTGGGGTCTAAAGACCACATCTGGAACTAACCAGGAGCTCCAGGCCTAAAACGAGCCAGAGTCGGCCGGTCACTGCCAACACCCGCTGCAGCCAAAGCACCTGAGCTCCTGGGGCTACAGGACGCGGCACAGAGTGATGTTTCACTCTGGGCAGGAGGGTAACCAGAACTCTATTTCCATCTGCAGCTAATAAACACATCCAACATAGAGTATGTTAAAGTCCTCCCACCCTCTGTGTTCATTTAGAACGTGTCACTGTAGTGCAGACAGAAGAATGGCAACACTGTCTGAGTGCGTGTGGTCATATAAGAGGGTGTGAAAAGTCTGTTTGTGTATTAGTTTGCACATGGGAGCAGCAATTATTAGCTGAAGTGTTGGATGTGTAATGGGAGGTTCCAGGACAAGTGCTAATGATTATTCTTCAAATCCAGAAAGGCCTGTGTCAGCACCACATCCATCAGCTCTCCTCCCTGTCCCCGGCCGACGACTCGGCCGTGTCGCCCTGAACGTCTCGTTCCAAAGGCCTCCTTGTCCCAAACGCCCACGTCCGAATGAAACACATTCTCATTAGCGGACACACATGCTGAAATACGTCACACACAGACTTCTGCGTATCCGCAGATTCACATCCACGCGAGAGACTGGAGCCAGAAGTTACTTTGCAGATTTTTCTATCGCCTGATGTTTCCCCAGGACGCTTAACTCCATATCCACCTGAGACACGTAAATTAACTGACCCTGGGCCCGTTGAACCCGGGCCAAATGCAAAAACACACAGATCAGAGAGAACCACCTTGGCACAGCTGTCCAAAATGTCTTGACAAGCACAAGAGAACCAGGAGAGAAAACTGCAGGAAAGGGTGGATATTGAATTAGTCGACACACTCACAGTAACACACACACACACACACACACACACACACACACACACACACACACACACACACACACACACACACACACACACACACACACACGGCACATGACACAGAGCACACATTCAGGAGGGTTAGCTTAGCCTTCACAGGTAATTCTGTTTGATAGCTTTACCAAGCAGCCACTGCACATTTAAAGACTTGCAGTGTAACGTTGATTTTTCTGTGTGATCATGCCAAAGTGACTATTTGGCGAATCTATAGGAAAAAGGTAACGAGCACAGACTTCTCATCCCGATATGCAGAGCAGAGCAGTCCTCAGAGCTCATAATCTCACATTTATGAGTACCCAGGAAGAATGTTTTCCTGTTACTGTTTGAAAATAATAATAGTTGGCTGACGTTTAAATACAGGGTTTCAAACTCGCAACCACCTCTATGTATTAAAGTTTTTCTCTCAGTTATTTTGATCAGGGGAAGTTCAGAAGTTATTTGACCAAGTTGGTTCAGAGCAAATGTTTTTCATCCACGTTAGGCTAAAGAAACGCGTAAATAGTTTTATGGCATTTATGATCCATTAGCACATGTTTACACTTAAACATTATGATAATAATGTATCTAATCTTACTTTTTCTGCACTGCATTATTTCCTACCTTAACATACAACATCTAAAAGGTCAGATGTGAAGCTGGAGATGAAATGAGCAGGTTAAAGCCTCAAACATGGTCAGAAACAAAAACTCGTACATTAGTGTTTTTAGCTACAAAATCTAGTCCCATTCGATTCAGAAGAGAGAAAATAATGGCTAGAAAGGGTTTCTAAGAAGACACATTGAGTGAGCTGGGATATAATTAGGTGGAAGGTATGGCTTAAGGTTCAGAGATGCTCAAACTATCGGGATCAAAGTGATATAATTGATATAAAGGTAAATACTTGTGACTTACTGCAAAAACATGCGGTACAACAACTAATAATAAGCACAGGATTTCAATGCTGTAACACGATTCCTCCAGACACAGACACAGGCAGATGCACAGCAAGTGTTCAAATTCCAGGGAGACATCTGTAATGAAGACCGAGTCATTTGGATCTAATTATGGGCAACCAAGTGGAAGAGATGAAGTAAATCAGCTCAAAGCGACTGCACTGAAGAAAACCCAACTGCTGCGAGTAAACTGTGCGCGCCATAAATGTAATTAATGTCTGTTTAAATAGAAGCACGCAGCTGATTGTGAGTCATAAAACACTGATGTTTAGACTCAAATCCCTGCGTGTCTCTGTCTGACACTGGTTTGTCTTTCCTCTAACAGCAGGTGTGGAGCCAAACGGCAGCGCTCTAGTGCCACCTAGAGTTTCCTCAGACGTCCTACAACCAAATACAAAAACTACTGCATGAGAACTACACAAAGGAGTACAACATTACTATCCTGTACTTGACCTCCTTCATACTTATCCTGTGATCAGCAAACTAGTATTACACTGCATAAAGAGGACGCAGGCAGAATCCACTGACTCGTTCTTCTCATTTAATCCCAGTCCAAGTCACCTGTAGAAATGCAAGAAAATCCATCAAACTCATTTTCAATGTAACAAGAGGCTGCGGGACATTTTTTTCAAACCTTCAGCTGCTTTGGCTTCAGGCCTCCTGCACTGTAGTCACTGCTCCTCTAGATGGCCATAGCTGACCAGCCACAGCTACTGTATGAGAGAGGGCTCCACACAGAGGCCTGTCTGCAGCGCAGCAACGCTTTAAAGAGGATTCAAAGGTCAACAGCAGTTTAAACCAGAAACAGAATCTGGTTGAATGCGCTCCAACGAGAAAGGAGCTGCATTACTGAGTGCCTAGGTGTCGTTTGTACAGGCTGCTTCGGAGAGAAAGGAAAAGGACAGGGAACTTCACTTTGCTGTTATAGATATGACTTTTGTACAGATATTCATTCACAACTCTGCGGATCACAGTTTCCCACCCACCGTGGCTGAATCTCATGTCCATTCCACGCGCGCAAGGGTTGTTAGTGTAAAAATACGGCTCCAGACATCTGATGACAGGTATCATGTTTGCACAGCGGCGCCCGCACCGATCCGTCTGCCACCTCCCCGTAAATCACATTCGCAGCAACACCAGCTGGACGCCGCGCCAGAATTTCACCGCTAATTGCTGATTTGTCATGAGGAGAAATCGCAATAGCTTAAACGCCGGCGACGGGAGAAAACGAATGCGTCTGATAGCGGAGGGGGTTCGCACGAATGGACCGGAGCGGCGCCGGGCATTAAATTAGGTTTAAGGAGAGCTGTGATCGAGGCCGAGGAGCCGAGAAGTGCTGCAAATATGAGCGAGGCTTCGTGCTGAAAACACACAGCCGCCACTGGAGCAACAGTGACTGTGTGTGAGGTCACACTCCAGGTCAGCCGCTGTTCTGCCCAGCTCTCATCAGGTGGTGACAACGTCCCATCAACTTTGACGCACGCACTCCGAGCGTCAGCTGTCCTCTGCACATGACTCTTCGTAAGCGATCTAAGCCGTAATTGCAAAAATCGCTGACGCTCCTGAAATCAAATCTCCGTCCCCGACTCCCTCGTCACCTGTTGCCAATAAACACTCAACGCGGAGCGTATTGGTGCGTATCCATTTAATTCTGTGTTCATCCGCCTCATTATGTGCACACGTGCTCCAAAGTGTTCAGACGCAGGGTCCCTGCAGTCATTACCACGTTATTTCTGTGTCTGTGACCTGTGGTGGGGAAACAAATGCATATCGCTTTTTTAAATACTTCTGGGAGCAGGATTCTTGGAGCTGGGCTCACTTGTTTGCTTTTTTTTTGTTTCCTCAAACCATAATGGGCGACGCACCCCACTCAGGCTCGCCACCAACTAGCAGCGCCGGCAGGCCGCCCTCGGACCTTGGAGCAGCATCAAGCGGACCGGGCCAGTGCAGCGCAGCCAAAAGCCCAACAGATGCACCGCACGGAGGCCGGCGCCGCAGAATCAGGGGACCCACATTCAAAATGTTCTGCCTCACACGTACTGGCGTCTAAAAATAAACGGCGGCTCGGCTGGCGCGTTCGTTAGCAGATGAGTGGAAATAAAATCCGGTGTATGAATTTAATCTCTGCCGATTTCTCGCCGGCCGCGCAGCATCCATTTCTCCATGACTTCGCATTTCCAACACAAGCTCGAAGGTTAGAATATGGTTTTGAATTTCGTGTTCCTCTGATCTATTACCACAAAACTGTGACAAAAACTACCACAAGGACTGAGAGCCTGTCAGGTGGACACACACACAACATCAAGTCATTAGGTTCCGCATTCACCACAGACAAATCAATATTTATTTACAAAACAGTATCAAACCACAGTAAAAGCAGTGTCAGACTCTGCAGCATCCAACGCACAGCGTGATCAATGGCCCCACACGGCGGACCTCTGTGCAAAAACCTGTGACACGGTGCCGCAGAACACAAACAGATGCGGGCGCTTTCGGAGCCCGGCTCCGTCTGACGGTGGACGCGTTTGTGAACTGCTGTAAAGCTCCGAGAACGAGCGATCGATCTCTGAGTTTAATGAGAAACAGCACAGGACGGAGCCGACGACCCCCCCCCTTTCATTTCTTCAGCGAGCGCGCACTCATTTACAGCACTGCCCTCGTTGGAGCACCTGACAGTCACGGGCGCCATTAATTCTGGGTGATGCCTTTTACTTAAATCGGCTCAAAAGGAGGAACGGCGTGAAGTCGCACAACACGCGCGCGCGGGGACGTCCCGCCCTCTTTGTCCAGGACCAGCGCCGGCACCGTCGGCCCGCGGGCCGGCGGCTTGATAAATTGGCCCTTTCATCTCGTCAGCGCGCATTGTGTCAGTGCATGCATCTGAATCTGAGTGCGTGTGCGTGTGTGTGTGTGCGTGTGTGTGTGTGTGTGTGTGTGTGTGTGTGTGTGTGTGTGTGCGTCTGCACAGGCACATTGTCTGAGCTGTGAAGTGTTTGGCTTCCTCACTGAGAGCTGCTGTCACAGCCTCTGAAAGCGTGTAATAGGCGCCCATTCTCCCAGAATGAATACACATCCATACACTAGCGAGGAAATATGGCATTTCAAAAAGACTTGGGATAATAGAGCAGGAAAAAAATTAAAAGGGGCACAGCAGTGTCATTCTTCTCAGCTAAGCTCTGAATTTGTACATGTGATTACTTTGGAGAGTGTTTGTGGTCCACAGTGAATTAGTGCCATTTGAGTCAGATCAAGGTGTTATTGCAGGCTTTGCACCAGACATGGGCTCCTCTGCTCCGCGAGCCGGCCCCCATTTGTGCTTGTGTAATGTCTTCTTGGTGTGATTGAGATTGAAAAGGCAGCCGTGCGTTTATTCAAATTTCTCATGGGCTCATTTGCAGCAATTTGGTTGTTGCGAGGATAATGATTGGTAGCATCTGCCAGCCTCGCCGCGCGGGCGGCGGGCTGAGCGCGTCTATGTTTAGCGTCAGACCTACAGCGACGCAGCGCGCCGATCGGCGCCGCCGCCGCCGCCGTCGTGCTCCAGCTCCTCTGCTGAGTAATCGACGTCATGCTTTCAGGTGCTGGGAGGAACCTGAACTACTGTGGAAAGGCTGGGTTTTCCTTTAGGGCAGTCACAGTGGAGCAGGAGCTGCAGCTGATGGAGGGGGGGGGGGGGGGGGTCATTATTAGCTCATCTGACTGTTTTCAAATGTCACTGATTTCTTTACACACCACCACAGGACGCTTGGCTGAGCAGCGAGACCACTGACGGAGGATAAACCGTCACGCTGGATCCGAAAGCACAGAGAAAAACTGAAAGTGCCCCCTTACTGTACATTAAGCAACACTTTGTATGAATGGTAATAAAACCATGGGGGTGAACAGCATTAGCGACCTGATCAGCGTGAGCGTTCCACCAGGGCGCCGTTTTCCCCTGGAAGCGCTGTAATAACGTTGCAGTGACTCCGTTGGTTTTTACATAAGCTCAGATTCATGTGGGTGCACTGTTTGGGAACCTACTCACTCGACCAGTGCCCCCACTCACTCACTGTGCAAATCCAGCCTTCAGTGCGCAATACCGCACGCACGCGCACGCACACACTCACTGTACCAGCCGAGAGCGCTCTCTGTCAGCGGTTCATTCATCCCGGTGAAGGCTGTTCACACTTTACTCTTCTTCCTCCCTCCCTCCCTCCCTCCCACGCGCCGGGACAGCTGACTTTGTTTGTGTTCACCCCTCCGCGGCGCCTTTCGTTCGGACCAGTTGTGGAGGATTCGAGCGGATCTCCGCGTTCGCTCGGCTCTCACCTCCGCGCTACCACGGAGCGGAGCGGAGCCGCTGGAGGACACGCTCATCACGACGGAGCGCGGCGCGGGCTGGTTGCGTTCACGGCGCTCGGTTGCTGCTGGAGGGGGTCAGCGCGCACCGGCGGACGGCGCGGCGAGACGCGAACGCACGGCGGCGTCCGCCACCGGCGAGGCTCGCGCTAAGTTTGGGCGGATTTTTACGCGCACAGGTGTGGAGGGATTGAAGCCCGCGGTCGGCGGATGGTTGTCGGGTTCGCGGAGAGGAGCCGCTGCCTCTGCGCAAGGTGAGTGATGCGATGGCACGCGACTTATTGACGGGCGTCGACCTCGATGTTGGACTTTTACGTCGGAGCTCGAGACAGAAACTTTCGAGCACCTTGAATGAATTTGTTTTGGCGTCGGGTCTCGGAAGTCGAACTATTCTGAGGCGATGCATCGATTCACCTCTGGATGCAAGTTTCCCTCAACGTGTTGACTTCAAAGTTGTCAACTCGCTAAAATTCATTTCATTTTCGCATTTTCATTGAATTATTGGGTCCAGGCGTCAGGTTATTGCGTAAAATGTCTTTGGAATAAAAACAAAGACGACAGCTCTGCAAGAAAGGTGAAACCAGAGGACGGTTCAGGATGCGTGTGATTAATCATAAATTATTATTCTGAACATTACACCAATTCAAGGGAGTTGGATTGGATTAAAAGCAGGATTGTCCTCATGAGTTTGTCCCACCATCACTATCCCAGCTGGGAGACATGTCCAGTGGGCCTCATACTGGTCATCTGTGGCAGGATGATAGCAGCTTAAAGGCTCCTCACAGCGCTCGCCTGCCACTCAGCAGGAATGACCCTCATATCACTGTTTCACACACTCGAGTGAACCCGAGTGTCGTGGATGGAAAATAATTCAATTTATGTTGTCACACTTTGCCATCGTCTCAGTCCTGGGAAAATGACATCCTATTAACCCAGAAGTTGCTCCCTCCGCAGCCGCGCCGCTGCCTTTTCATGGGCACCGGGCCCCTTTTCCAACGCGTAGCACAGCGGCGGGGCCACGCTGGCGCTTCATGCTGTTTACATACAGGTATCGATTAGAAGTCAGCGTGAGAGATCATCAGTCCCCGAGCTCTGATCGATCCTGCCTGCGAAGACTTATACTGTACTTTAGGTGGCTGCAGCAGAACGGACACAAATGCACATTAAACGTCACATTAGACCGGCAGGAAATCCTTTTTTTTATTCCTGCAAGTCTACAACATGTTATTATTTTATCATATGGTCAACGAAATGGCAGAAATTAGGAACAATCAGAAGTGACCTTTAACAATTCTTAGAGGTCACCCTTGACTTCTTCAAATTGCTTTGTCCAGATGACACATATGACCTACAGTAGAGCTGAAAGGATTAGTCAGCGAACAGAAAATGTATTGTCAAGTATTTCGACAGCTAATTAATCATAAGTTGCTTTACAAGCAGAAATGCACAATACAGTACATCCGTGCTCCAGCTGCTCAGCAGAAGTAGAAACCCAAAGACTTAATGCAAATTAAACGTGCATTTGTTCATTTTCTCACGTTAGAGATTAACATGAATTATAGCTGAATAAAAGCAGCTTGTATTAATATACAAATTCTTATTCTGTGCATTGTAGGTAACATTAAAGCGAACCGTGAAGCTTAAAAAAAAACAGTAAATGTGCAGCAGCTCCATCCAGCTGTGACCCTCGCAGACTCTGTGCCACTGTTTCCTTCCCCTGTTTCAGTCTCACCTGAGGTGCAAAACTACATCTGGGGAAAAATCTGATTAGTCGGCTGACATCATTTACCCAATCCTCAGAGAATAAACCGAGAAGCAAAGTGATTCCTAAAAAGTGTCTCCTCACACACACGCACGTACACACGCAGACGCACACGCACGTACACACGCAGACGCACACGCACGTACACACGTACGCACACGCACGTACACACGTACGTACACACACACACACACATGTACACACGCAGACGCACACGCACGTACACACGCGGACGCACACGCACGTACACACGTACGCACATACACGTACACACGTACGTACACACACACACACACACACACACACACACGTACACACGTACGTACGTACACACACACACACACACACACACACACACACACACACACACACACACACACACACACACACACACACACACACACACACACACACACGCCACACACCACACACACACACACACACACACACACTGAAAGCAATAACCGAGCCAGTGATGCTCCTGAAAAGTGGCTCCTGCTTCTCCTGGTTTTTTTCAATAGGACAAGGATTGATTGAGTGGGTGCGCACACAGCGCGTGTGTGCATTCCTATTCACGGGTGTGCGGCTGCTCTAGTATCTGTGCGACTGATGGAGCGTTGCGTGTAGGTGTGCATATTTGTGTGTATGTTTTTCTTTCCTCTAGGAGTGCTCCATAGCAACAGGCAGCATATCTCCTTCAAATATCTTCTTCTCGCACATCGTGCGCTCTGACCTTTCTGCTGACTGTGTGCACGGGAGCTTCTGCACGGGTGCGTGTGCGTTAATCCGCGTAGCCGTGTGCATCGGTGTGTAGGCCGCGTGACCTTTCTTAGTGTACATTCATTAATAGCTGCATAATAACTAATGAAAACCCGCTGCGCCCGTCTACACCATCAAGATACAGAATCCGTCTCACAGCGGCATCGGTGAAGTGCGAACCGCTTCTTGTGCTTTTCCTCCTCTCAAACAAAGCAGATGTCAACACAACTGTGCCGTATTGATAACAAGCCGATATGCTGTGAACAAGTGGCGCTTCGGAGTTTGCAGCCGTGTACCTCTCAGCGAGCGGCATCTTTAATATACATCTCGACACGGTTGTCGCGTTATGTTAATATCAGCGTTGGACTAATAACTGGTTACACGTTTCATATCTGGGCGAAGCAGAAAGAGCTCTTTAGAAATCAATTTTCTTTCGCGCCATCATCGGAAACCGGCCTGCTGCCAGATAGGGAGAGGACGAGAGGAAGAGAGGGTGGCATTGTGTGTGCTGTGGGTGCATTAGTAAATGACAAAAGGAAAACATGAGTATCAGATGTGAAATTCATTCTTCTGAATTGCTATATTCAACTAAGTGAGCTGCTGGCTTTCTTAAACGTTCATAAACAGGCGCCGGGGAAGAGCTGACGTAGCTCATGAATGATAGCAGGCTTGTGTCCTGCTCAGTCCATGCTACAGTGTGTGTGTGTGTGTGTGTGTGTGTGTGTGTGTGTGTGTGTGTGTGTGTGTGCACCCGCACAGCATGTGGTCTCAGCTCATACATATCAATAGCGTTTTTCCTTTTGTGTGCATGTCTGTCTGATGATAATTTGCATAGTGCAGTATGCTGTTTTGGATCATCGCATGCTGCTTCTGTGGATGGAAACCACATAACGAAGAGGGAGCTCCCCCATTGCAGAAGCATTGCTGTATGTGTAAAGGCTTTTGGCCTCATTTTGCTTTTTTTCATGGAAATATTTCCGAGGGAGAGAATAAACAAACACCGCCTTTCATCTTCAAATCCCTTATCAAACTCATTCTGTACAATATATTGTGTGAAGCAAACAGGAAAGGAAGCAGAGTTCACATGACTGCAACAGGCAGTAATTTATAGGGTGGTATGTGGGTGAATACTGTTATTTTCTTCTTTATTCACTCCTCTGACTGTGGTTTAGTCCAAGTCTTCTAATTTATTATTTGAATAGACTGATTTTACGCTAAAAAAAACTCACCTAAAATAGTTTCAAAAGCGTTTTTGCTGGTTGTCTGATGGTGTGTTGACAGCCGCGATCAATGCCATTGATTGTTTTCTTGTTCTTGCGCTTCCAGTTCGCTGTAAGCCCTGTTCTCTAACACACACTCAAGGTCTAAGCAAGCCTCAGTCCAAAAGCTCCAAGTCGATCTTCTCACAATGTGCTACTGCCAAACGGGGCAAAATTCCCCGCAGCGCGAGAGTTAAGCACAATCAATCATCATAATGGAAACCCCGATCCAGCACAGCCTAAAAACAGCCCCAATGATCACTTATTTTACATTAACACTGACCTTGACCTACGTAACTATTCCAGCCAAGTTGAACAGGGACTTATGCAACGGGGCAAAGAAATCAAGTGGATTTATTAGATTTCATACAGAGTGTGTGTGTGTGTGTGTGTGTGTGTGTGTGTGTGTGTGTGTGTGTGTGTGTGTGTGTGTGTGTGTGTGTGTGTGTGTGTGTGCCATTACTCTCACACCTTGCACAAAAGGTGCATTAATAAGCAGTTTTCACCCTCTGGCTTGTGGAGGGCATCCCTGCAGGCATGGAAGCTCACATTTACCCCAACTAACAGACATGCTCATAGACACTTAAACACAGACACACATGCGATACCAAGAATAATTGTGCACACGTCCCACAGGACGGAATTACATCATCAACTCTCTGGATTGTTCTGAAACTATTTTTACACCTGCTTCATAGTTAAATCACCAGCTCTGCAGTAAAAAGGCGCATTTTCTAATAAATTACGTTATATTTGTGTTTCTCCAGCCTTTTGGATACAAACAAGCGGCTTGCTTTGCTGATTAGAGGAAATTGTTGCAGTGCAGATTACCTGTTTGCAATCAGAGCAGCTCCTTGATGACACAGACAGAGTGAGAGGATTGAGGGATGCATCATTTGGTTTGTGCCATTGTGGTTGTTCCAATTTTTGCAATTTTATGCCTGATTAGTTTTACTGGTTATGTTTCATTGCATTTATGATTTGCAACAGATGTCTCTCATACAGTAAGCAGATCTGTGTTGCAGTTCTTGATTGGACATGGCTCTGGTGAGTATCTACTGGTCTGTGCATTAAACTAAGATGACCAGTTAAACTCACTATGCTAATGATTTTGATTGATTACATTTTGCTTTGTTGCATTCTCACACTAAGCCTTGAGTTGGATACAGACTCCGGTCTAATACATTTGGCACTGAAGGTTTTCTGAGCAGAAATCAAGGCATTGTTACTGTAGCCTTTTAGCCTAAAGAGGAAAATCTTAAGATGAAAACCTTGGCAGGAAAGTTTCCCCAAAGAGGATGAGAACACTTGGATGAAATGTGCCAGAGTTTAAAAACAATGCAATTAGTTGTTAATTGAACAGACAGACCCCAGCAGTTTTGTTGCCATCTAGCATAACATCCCCCATATGTTACAGTAACATAACAACCCCCGTTTTAAACTTCAGCCTGCCTTTTGCCTCCCCCCATTAACTCAGTGCGCCTAAAAGTCTGTTACTGAAAACATGCACACATTCAGATCGACACAGGGAGGCAGAGATGTGCTCGGTTAAAGTGGGAAAAGTTAACTTTGCCCGGGATAATAGTCTTCTTTCACCCTCTAATGAATCCATATTGTGGCCTAAAGCAGTAGATTTGCCATTAATAGCATTAACATCTAATGGCCCAGAGAGACGTTTTTTCACAGATAAAAGAACGAAACTACCCTCACGAATGAAAAGGTCGTATAAAGACAGAGAGGTTCTAAAGTCTACAGGAATGAGAGAAACAGAGGTGACTAATAGATTCTTTGCCTTACAAACTGCTGTGCCCTGAGAGAGCTCTACTGAGGACTCCCTGTTCAATCTCATTTATCTCCTGATGGACATTTAATGGCTTTTTTAAGCTTTTAATTAAAACGAAATTTGTCTTGTTTACTTGTTTTTTTAGTACTTAGCAATAGACACATTTCAGTCAGCAAGAAGCACACAGTGGTTCCAAGTATCAACTAGATAAAGCATTTCCTGAAGAATCACACCGATTGCTGTGATGCTGAATATATTTAACAAGAATTGCAGAAACATTTAAAACATAGCTGAAAGTAGCTGATGAATTGAAGGTATATGTGAATATTTCTGAAGCAAAATCAAAGTGCTTTAAACAGAGCTGAATAACTACATAAGAAGCAGCAGCTGCATTTCAAAATAGAATGAATATTTAGAATAAATCAGTAATTTTAGCCATAAATCAAATCACATTCAGGCCACATGAGATGTAAACCTTGATGCTCTGAATGCATCACAGGTCTGGTTTGTCTTTATCAATACAGTACACGTCACTAGGATATTTCTTTTCATATAGTACATCCTTCTTAAATATTTCAAATATATCCCCTCATGAGATTGAGTGTGTCTAATTTCAATGAGCATTGCATTTCTTCAGTAGTAATGTGCATATTCATGTATCTTATCTTCTTCCCCAAGAGTAGGTAAGTCTAGCCTACAAATGAGTAATCCCTGCCCGCAAGGCCATATTTTCCCCACTGGGAGAGAAAGGAGGTGGAAGTGGGGCAGAGGGAAAGAGAGGCAGACATGAGAGGCACTCCGTGTGTTTGCCGTGCATAACAAAAATGAGACAAAAATGTCCAAAATGGTATTTGGGCCACAACAAGCATTGAGCAAATAAAAGACGGAGTAATAACACGACACACACACACAGCCCCGGGTTGAGGAGTGCTGCCCTGACCTTGTCCTTCTCCTCTCTCGTTTTGACTGCGTGGAAATGAACAACAGAAAACAAACACAAACTCTAATCCCGTATTTGTGTCACACTTTAGTTCTGCATTCTACAGCGAGACGTGTGTATTTGTACCATGGCGATATTTGAGTTCGTATATGTTTGTAGCTTGCAGTTTTGTTGCCGGAACAGTACAAAGCAAACATCTCCAGTGCAAGTACAGTGTGAGTGTGAATTTGGATTCAGGCACTGACTCCAGCTCTTTGAAGACTACATTCCCTCAGTCTAGCACCTTCCACTGCTGAGGAGGGAAAGGGGGGCAGTCGAAGGGAAGGCTGTGTTCTAAAAGATGACATTACCCAACGTAGACCAGTGTGTTACATCAAAGTCACACAGTCATGTCCCTTTGTGATGTATGGTTCCATATTCTTAACCCTGGAACCTTTTCTTTTCCTATACCCACCGGTGACTCATTAGACAGGTCATTAGGCTCACAGCTGATGTCACTATCCCATTGTGTGCATCAGAGCAGCACTTTATTTCATCTACTGTAGGTCTACTGTATATAATAAATAGGAAAGGAGGGCAAATTATTCCATTTCAGCGCCGACACCTCCTGATGTAGCAGAAATGGACAGACTGAGGCAAGAGTGGGGAAAGGAGGAGACTTAAAAGAGGCCCTGCCACTGTGACCACCTGCCGTTTTCCTCTCTGTTTATCCCTCGGCTTCCATTTCTCTGTTGTCCTCTGTCTTTCACTCGTTCATTCACAGTATAAATTTCACCAGTAATGGTATTTTTCAGCCGAGCAAATGACATTTGTAAGAAGTCTCTGCTGTTCCTTGCTGTGGTTAAGATTATATGTTCCATATCTGCGGGTACAATGGGCCTCTCATTTATATTAGTAATATTGCAGCTTAATTAATATTCTACACCCGGATGGATGAAAAGCGGCATGACTGGCAGCATTTATTAGAAAAGTACTAAAAGTCACAGAGAATGCAATGGCAGCGTTTTAACGAACAGTGGGCCAGAGGCTGAGAATCCAGGGAGGGCTCAGAGTTCACATCTACGTTAAATACTTGATGGGGTCTGAAAAGAGAATCCTCTTAGGGTTCATTCTCTCCTAAGATGCCTCGGGCTTTTCATACCCCTGCTAGGACTCATTTTGTGTTTGCAATTCTGTGTCAAAGTGTTCCATTTTTACTGAGTTGCTGTTTGTCACTTCCCTCGCTTTAACTGTTATAATATACATACAAACATAAGTATACACACATTCACGCTGTCTGAATTGTTTCTGTCAGTCTATATGCAGATGCAGTCTTAACCTTGAAAAAAAACAGCTTGCTCAAATGGGAAGAGACTTATGATTATTATGTGGCAGAGCTGTAATGTGACCATTAGCAGCAATGGGCACCGATAAAACTCCAACCTAGAGGCAGAGGGTTTGAAAACACTGATCCTGTCTTTTGCTTGACTGAACCGCGTTTCCCTATGAACAGACAACGTCTCAAACCTTAGTGGAAATATCTCTTTTCATATGAGACAATGAGGGTTTCAGAAGCGTTTAAAACTTGCTCATCCATCCAGCAATATATACGCGTACTGTATCCATCACCGCCGGTTACATAAAATAACCTGTGACTCTGGTAAACAGCACCGTAACTCCTACATTCCCTTCGCATGCTTTATTTTTCCCCTCCTCGTTTCCGCTCTTTTTCCTCCCTCTTTAATCTTTTCCCCACTATCTGTCGCTCCATCTTTCTGCTCCATTGGCTATTCCATTAATCTCACCAACAGATTGCCTCTATTAATTAGTCTGCATCTCCCATCTTGCATGTAATAATCAGAGGTAATAGAGATATTAGGAAGATAAGGATATTTCTGCCGTCACAATCACTTTTAATTAGCTGGAAGATTAAAAGATAGAGTCGCTTCTGCATGGCTGACGTCCAGATGGACAGACCAAGGTCTTTTTTATGCTACAAAACTTGGATGATGGCACATTTATTATGTCAGTTTGCAAAAACGTTCCATCTCATGAGACCCTTTACATTGTGGAGAGAATAATGTGCCCCTGGCTCAAGACAAAACAAGCCTCCATCTTGTCATCAGTGACATTTTATAATTAATAAACCAGACGCATTTGACTTACTAAGCACCAATCAACGTGATGCTGGGGTCTGTTGCTAAACTGAATGCATTTGCAGCGTTGTTTGATTTTAATGTGTGTGGGTCGGGCTATACTGCAAGTTCAATTAGATAATGGAGAGTGACAATGCAGCATGTCAGCTGTTAAGTGGACGGTTCAGACCGCTGTAATTAGCAGTGCTGTGTGAAGGTGTGTGTGTTTATGTGTACGAGTGCATTGGACAAAAGGTAATTACACACTGCGCTGGAGATAAAGAAAAGTCATTCCTGTCACTAGTTATCCCTGCTGACACATGAAGGAGATTTTCTCTGATCTCATCACTAACCTTGCAATTCTTGTGATATCATGCCAGATAAAAGGCCCCATTTGTTCTAAGCTCCGGGGGCTGACCTCTGAGGCGTCCATGTATGGCGGGCTATGAAACACTTTGTCCCTGCAAGCGCTCTTCCTTGGGGCGAGTAGCTCATCCAGTTTAATGGTTGATGTTCCTGGACCGCTCCCCGCAGACCCGTTACTCACCCCCAGCCCTGTCAGCGCAGCGCCTACAGGGCACAACATAATGAAGAGAATGGAAAATTTGAAGGCGAGACCCCAGAGCACGTCATTAAACCATTTTCTATTGTGGTGCTCAGAATAAAAGTGAAAGAAAACACAGCTGCCAGGTTGTTAAAAAGCCAGAGTCATGACAACCGCTGGAACACTAAGATCTCACACTGGCTGGACAAACCAAGCACTGACAATGTTTGAACACAGAGCTCATCACTAGGGAATCTAGCTGGAGACTTTTTAAGAGTTTACTTCAGAGACTAGAATCCTTAACATAGTTGCTCTTAGCTGTACTGTTTCCTGAACATCATTTGGCATCATCATTTCCTCCCAATATTCAAAAATTATTGGTTTATGCAGATTTTAACAGAACTGTGCAATCCGTCTTTGTGATTGTTATTCATATGTTATTATGTCAATCACATAACACATTGAAAGGGTTATGGACTACATTTAAGTTAGTTTTGAGTGCAGATTTTTTTGAACGTTTCATAAAAGTTTTTGCTAAGTAAAAAGCATAAACCCAAGTCAGAGCCTCAGGCCATTGTTTCAAAGACCGGAGCCAAAATCATCCATGAGCAAATGTACTGACGGTGAGAATCAGCATATTTTGGGCTGAACTGTCACAACGAATTTGTCACGTCGAAGGAAGCGGTTTCTAAACCAAGTTGGGATGCATGCACCTCCAGCACCCACTGCAAGGTTCACCGGCATTCCATTCTGCACTGCAACCATGCTCATATGTGCGTATCTGTGCAGTCCCAGATGAAGATGAAGTCTGCGGGCGTCGTGGACGGAGGCTTGTTCACAGAGAGCTACTGTAACATCTGCAACGCCCAGCTCATCTCCGAGTCACAGCGCACCGCTCACTACGAGGTGAGTCCGGCTCTGTTCACCACTGGTCCGTCTCTGTCGTCTTTGGCTTCACTGAACACAATGCGAGTAGAGGGACACGAGAGGAAGTTGGGCCAAACCGGGAGCAAAAGTAGGAATACGGTTGTGCTTTGACAGACAGATTTATGCATCGCACACTTTGCATCAGCCTGATTTGTACCAATTTGTGCTTGTGGCGTTCAAACAGTGCTCATCCATTATACATAGACTTAATGCAGCATGGTAATGTTAGTCACTGGCACAGATACACACACACACACACACACACACACACACACACACACACACACTCACTCTTTTGTTTTAATGTAGTCTACCTCTCAGCAGATTCCCTAAGAGTAATTTAATGAATGGCCATTAAATAATCAGCACTGTGCATTATTTAACCCGGATGCATGTGTGTGTGTGTATGTGTGTGCACAGACACGGGCGCACGTGCCTAAATGAACTGCATTGAGGTTACCCTTGATTAGAAGGCACAATTGGGATTAACAAGGAAACTAATGAGGACAAGGCCGTTAACTAGAAAGAATTAGGCAAGGACAACAACAGTGTGCACGGGTTTGCACGCATACTGTACCAGGAGCACTTTAATAAACAGCCTCTTAACGTGAACCTGATAAAACACACAGATGTAAGTTGTGCAGATAAACGTACAGGCGACTGTAGGTTAATGTGCTGTACGGTACATCCCAAGGGGCAAAACTATAAAGGTCAGTAGGTCAGTGAGACCCAAACACGAGCATGGGAGCTATTCAGGAAGTGGGGAAGCTTTTGGAGGCCTCAGATACAGTGAAAGTCTTCACGTCTACATTAACAGTTTTACAATTATAGCAAAGTAGCTGTTATTTTAGTACGGGTGACTGACATATACTGGCTCATAATCCATGGTCAAACTGTTCAGAAACGTCAGTGCTACACATTTAAATATGTTTCTAGGGTTTAGATACCTTCTAGAGGATGCTGTGGCATTTTCAGTTGTCATCAGTCCCAACTTGATCGGACACTCCCAACTGAAAAGAGGGAGAGAGGAAAACACACATTGTCCATTAGGGAGTGGTGGGCATTGAGGGTCAGTGCGCAGGTAACCATGGCGTCACAGGGTCCCACTTTGGGGCCATCTCCCAGAGCCACCACTTACATGAGATATACACCTGCAGTACAAAGATGAGTATAGGGCCGGACACACAAACACACACAACCTCTGACAAAATGTATCAAAGTTGTCAGGCGAGGAGGCATGTGAGGTAGAGGGAGGAGGACGTTATCCTGGGGCCAGAGGATTCAATCTAAGCACTGGAGCAGCGAGAAGAGTGCTTCGGTGTCCTACGCTCTCGCAGTGTGTGATCTTTAGCCATGATACACTAAATCTCATCCATAATATGCCATTTGATTCTCTTCCACTTTAATTAACTCCATCTGCAGTCTGGTTTTCAGATTTGACATTTTTTCTCCTTTAAATTATCCTCAGTGTACCTTGCAGATAATAATACATGAAGGTTAGCTTCCTTTATACACTTACTGGTATCTTTTAGTACTGTGAGTACCAATAAATATTAATACAATAATACGTATGAGATTTAAACCTTCAAAACAATTCCTTTTTATTCAACGTGAGCTAAGTAAGAAAAGCAGTCTCGAATCCCTCATCACCTCCATATTTAACTACTTACTGTACTCAGCTAAGCTGGCCCAGGCCATTAGTCACCGGGCCGAGGGCAAAATGTCTGATAGCACCGTCAGCTGGAACCCAGATAAAAGCTGGGAGGGAGTTGCCAAGGTGGACCGACGGTCCCACATGGCTCCGATAAAACTCACTTCAGTGTCTGACGCTTTCTTTTTCCTTCCTCAGAGTAAAAAACATGCCAACAAGGTACGTCTGTTCTACATGCTTCACCCTGAGGACGGAGGACCGCCTTCCAAGAGGCTGAGGCCAGATAATCCAGTACGTTCTCACTCGCTGCGTCTCATTTGGCAGATACAGTATCTGCTGCTGAAATGTGTGAATATGTGGCGCTTTCTTTCCACGTATGTAGATGATAACAAGCTGATTCTGCTCAGCATAATCCTTCACTAGGGCCTCTACACTCTCAGGCTTGGTCACTGCAGCCAATTGCTCAAGGGAATATTTGTTTGATCTGTTGTGTGCTATAATTCTCCCAGGAGAGCTTATGCCTTAGCTGTGGTCTTTCTGGTAAGGTTTAGTGGAAGCAGCTGCCGCCAAGCGGCTTTATATCTGCCTACTGCAGGCCATGGCTAGGGAGGTCAGTGCATTACTAATGTTTGTATGTCTGCGTGTGCATGTGTGTGTACTGTAGGTGGCTCATTGGTACAGTATTGTAGATTTCAAAAGGAACTCTTCTACAGTGAACTGTCAGAATGTCAACATAATCCCTATTTTGCTATGAATTGTGATTGTTACTAAGGACTTGGCGCGTTTGTGTTCGTTTCTTTGCTCAGTATGTGTGTATAAGTGGAGAACTGTGAACGTGTTGTAATAGACTGCTGTGACAGTGCGTGTCCCATTTATCTCGCAGGCCTGTAAATCCCACGTGGCCTAATGCACATATAAACACACGGGAAGCATCCAGCCTGCACTTTCGAGGACACAGCTGGTGGAAAAATCAAGCTTCTCAAACCAACAGACAAATCCAGTTGTGGCAGAATGTGAGAGGGGAAGAGGGGGAGGTGGGGGAGCATCTCCAAAACCCGGGCATGACCACAGCCAAGGCCTCAGACCAGTGCAGGGCCAGTTACAGCCATTACCTCCTACTGTACGCTCCACTGACAGGAATTAGAACTCAGCGTTGTCTATTATGTATGACTTCAGGCAGAGACATTAGCAACGCAAATCATGAAATCCTGACACTGTGAGCAAACAACTTCAAAGGTAACAGATTAAAGGTTACTTTCCATAAATATAATCCAGCAGGGCTGGAGCACGACGACGGATCTGGATTAACGCTGTTAAATACGGGGGCGCCTGAACATCTCTGTGGGACGAGAGTTATCTGGTGTGGTCACATTTTCTTCCAGTCGAACGTACAAAGCGGCAGGCGATTACTGCTTTCAACCACTCCGGTTGATTCACTGATGCTCTTTGATGGTAGGCCACACTAGGACTCGGTGGCATTACCCTCCACTAAGCCCACCTTCCCCGTGTCCATGAGGGCGTTTGACCCGACGCTGTTCAGTCACATCCCCACACCACTTCTCTGATTCATGTGTAAGACTTATGAGCCCATCAGCATAGTTACCCAGGTGTGAGGCACAATACCTGCTACAAGGGTGCAGTGATAATGGAGCACATTCATCGGATTCAGTTCTGATGAATGACAGTGAAAAATGAAGCAAACATTTCTGATTTGCAGAATTTAAATAGAATTGGCAATTGCTGCTATAAACTATGTCTATGTACTAATAGGGTCTCTGTGCTCCATTACGCTCCACCTAGGTATTCAGATATTGCTTTTAGGAAATTACAATAAATAATAAGCTACAAAACTTACCTGACAAGCAGAAAGCAGCGGCCATTAAATAGATAGAAGGGTGAGTTCTTACAGGAATAGCTCTGCTCTGCCGCCCGGCCACGCTGCTGGTCATTAAGCTCCAGCCTGACAGCAGCTCCCCATGCAAAGATGGAGGAATCACATTCCTACTAAAAGAATGCCATTACATCCTGTAGCTTAATCAAAGAGCAAAGCGGTGATGCACATGGGCAGCAGCGCAGACAGCGTCAAGGACACATGGGTGGACACACACACACACTGACATATACTATAGACTCCATCTGTCTCCCTAAGCGAATAAGACGTGACTCAGTCCCTGATGGCGTTCACCTCATATGGGGCACCGAATACACACAAACAGAAGAACCGCGCGCACACACACACACACAGACACACACACACAGACACACACACACAGAAACACACACGTCTCATCTGCCGTACTGTAACATGCTGCGAGCAATATCACTTTGTTCATAACCTTTCACTCAGCGACGCTACATGGATTATCTGACAATGCTGGAAAAGCGATGTAAGACCAACGTCTCTCCGGAGAAAAGGAAATTCTCCCCGTTCAATCTGTTCCGTCCCTTCTGCGCTCCCCCTCTCACCGTCTTTGCACTGGTGCTCGCGCCCTGATTGACGTGCTGCAGTCCAATGGGAGCACAAGTATTTGCAGTGAATGAAAAGGTCAATGTCTGCACAGTAAAAAAAGTGCGGTGCCTTGAGGTTTCTATATCTCTGTGTAGGTTTAGGGGAAAAATGCATCAAACCTTCTAGGTTTTTCTTCCTAGTCTCCAGCTGTGCAAAGGGCAAGAGACAACAAAATGCTCGTTGCCATTGTGTTTGGTCCTCCTCCAACACTGTATTTGCACGGTCTCTCCTTTCAATTTACACTTTCAGCGCTTCTTCAAACTCCAAATGAGAGCGTCTGCTTCCCTGTGCTGCTCCACGTACATATATATGTATATATATAGCAATGTTTCCCTCAGCGCCTCGACACAGAGCACAGGGAGAACTGAGGAGGAGAGAAGAGAACGCAAACAGAAGGCCTAGCAGATAAACATGGCTAATTAGGAATCTATTGTTAGGTGCATGAGCACGATGAAGCCATCCAAACACTACAAGCATCGCTGCGAGACATACATGCCGCATTTGCGCACACAAGCTGGGAGACACACGCGATAATTGGGTCGCACGCGAACCTGCCGTGCGACAGGTAGGAGAGGCAAGAAATCGGGAACGAAGAAACGGAAAGGTTGATGACTTTCTGCAGAGACAGACGGCGGAGGAAAACAGCGCGTTAGCGATGCTGTTTATTCTTTAAAGTGGGTTGGGAGAGTGACAGCTGTAACGAGCCGACAATTATTCATATGTCAGTCACCCACACATGCTTAAGTCTGTTTAGAACTTTGCCTGCGCTGTCACCGAATCCCTGGTGTAACGTCTATCATCTCCTGAAAGACGAGGAGAGACGCTTCTCGGAGCGTCGCGCTCACGCTCGGTCTCTTACTTTTGGTGACACCGCAGCAGGTCGTCACAGTCAGTCAACGTCGCTGACCTCGGTTCACGGATCCGCGCGGCCGCTGCAGTTTACGGTGCTCGTGTACTACAAGATTTGGGCCGAATAAGATTTCCGCAGCTTTGCCCATGGGAAGGAAGGAGCGGAGGAAGCAGGAGAGGGGGGAAAAAGTGGAGGGAGAGAACAATGGGTTGAAGGACACGAGAGGAGGAGCACATTAGCTGGAACAGAACAAGGAGAGATGCTAATGAGGGCGAGATGTTGGTGAGAGAGAGAGAGAGAGAGAGAGAGAGAGAGAGAGAGAGAGAGAGAGAGAGAGAGAGAGAGAGAGAGAGAGAGAGAGAGAGAGAGAGAGAGAGAGAGAATGAAAAGGGGAAAAACTTCCAGCGAGCACAGAGGAAGAGCAAAAGACTCATCTTCATGGGCAGCGTCTCCCAATCATGAATTAAGATAATGAGCTAGATATAAATAAGCTGATTTTACATCACGTACAAACACACTTAGTCACAAGCAAGCAGGCAACACACTTTGCTTTGCTTTGCCCTCTTTTGGCAGCAGGAGGCTTTGCTCCACGCACACACCGAGCACAATGATTTGAATTTGTAGCGACTGAGGAGGAGAAGGAAACTAAAGAGGGGGAGGTCTGGGACAGTTCAGAGGGAGCCTTTAACATCATCACAGCATGGGCAAACATGGGGGAGGAGAGGATGTGAGGCGGGGGGAGTGGGGGGCGGGAGGGGGCGGTCGTGAGGCACTGCCAATACAGATAAATATTTCATCTCACAACACACACAGAGTCACTGAGACTGGTGCCCAGAGGGAGGGAGGACGCAGAGAGGAAGAGCTGAGAGTGAAGGAGAGGCAACAAGAGGGTGAGGGAGGAAAGAGGATGAGGGAAGGAAGGGAGAGAGAGAGAGAGAGAGAGAGAGAGAGAGAGAGAGAGAGAGAGAGAGAGACAGGACAGCTGAGAGACAAAGCTAAGCCTGGAAGGTAAAGGTGTCCTTAACTCTCACATCCTCTGCTGCTGACGCTAACCAGGGCTGACACGAGACACACACTCGTGCACGCGCACACACACACACACGGGCACACACACACACACATACACAGGACGCAGCACACGCCTCTCTATTATTGTCATCGCTCTCGCCGCGGCCGAGCCTCCTCTCCTCCGCCCCAGCTTGACGCCCGGGCCGGGGGAGAGGAGGGATGGAAGCAGCGAGCAAACGAAAGGGAGACGTGCGAGAGAGAGAGAGAGAGAGAGAGAGAGAGAAGCCTGGGGGAAGACGGAGTGTGACGGTGGAGGTCTGAGCGCTGGAGGAGGAAGTGGAGCGAGTGGACTGGACATTTCACTGCTGTTCAACCTGGCTTTGTCGCGGGTTGCGTGTGTTTGTACAGAATGTTTGTGTCAGTCACACACAGCCCTTGTGCGAGTCCTCCCCCCCTCCTCGCGGGGAGCGACTCCCCATCCTCGTCGCTGGTAATGAACCGGTGGTAGTGAAATGCCAGGACAGAGAGACAGATGAATATTTGAACGGCCCTCTCTTTGTGTGTGTGTGTGGATGTGAAGGAGGTCCCGGGCGGCGAGTGCAAAGTGCACCCTCCCTGTCGGCCTTCTTCGCTTTTCACACCTTCTCCCCACTGCTCCTCTCCTTGAAATTCATTCCTTTCTTCACTTTCTTCCTTCTCACCTTCCTCTTTTGCTGCCATCTCCTCCCCTGCGACGCGTTTCACCTCACGGCACATCTCCCCCCCTCTCCCCCCCATCCCCTCTTCTTTCCCTCCTCCAGGACTGTGCAGAGACCGAGGTGGACAGGAACAAGTGCTGTACTTTGTGTAACATGTTCTTCACCTCTGCTATTGTGGCCCAGTCCCACTACCAGGGCAAGACGCACGCCAAGAGGGTGCGCCTGGTGCTCGGGGAGCCTCCGAAGCTGCCCACGGCCACAACCAGCCCCACCAACACAGGTACCGCTCCTCAGGCCTCATCACACATCCTTTACTGATCAACAGCTCTACTGGAGTCTAATCTCTAACCCTGATTTAACAAAGATATCCACTTCTTTTCAGCGACACAGGACTATTTTAAGTTCAAAGCGTCTATATGGTATTTTTATCTGAAGTGGATTGGGAATGCGTTAGTCATGCTTCTGTCAAAATGTCCAGCCTGTAAAGAAGAGTGCAGTATGCGACGTACCAGAGGCCCAGGGAGTTCAACCTTAAAGGTCAAGAGGCGTTAATTTATAATGGGGTCATGATTATGAAGAAAAAAATCTCCTCGTAATTCAAGTCAGTTTTTGTTCACGCTCATGATTGTTTAAGATTCACTTCCCTTTTTTTGTGTCAGTGCTGGTGAAGCGTCTCCAGGGGAGCTTTACATAATGTGATTCAAATTGGATTCAAAGTGAAAATCCACAAAGTTATAAACACACAATTGCTAAAGAATGAAGTGTTATAATCAAGCCCCTGAGTGACTTTTGCTAAACTTTGGCCTACTTTTAGAGAAGGAAAAAAAAAAAGCGCTACTTCTCTAAAAGGCGTTGCGGACGAGCTTCCGCGGCTTTGTGACAGTGGGACCTGGAGGAGAAAAGAAAGGAGCCAACGAGCACGAGAGGAGATGAAGAGTGACCTGAGAGATGGGACGAGGATTTCAGGAGCGATTAAAGTCAAAAGCGGCCTTCATGATCACTCGCAGATGAGCGTCCACGCGGAGGATGTGCAGCCGAGCTGACAGGCTCCACTGGCACAGATACACACATCCACGGTGTCAGGAGCACAGGCGTGTAGGACAATGCAGGAACACACTCCCATCCAGCACGCAGGCACATTACAGGCGTGTTGGAGGATTCCTAGAGACCCATCACACACACACACACACACACACACACACACACACACACACACACACACACACACACACACACACACACACACACACGAAAACACCTCCCTCTGTTCCAATGTGCAGAGATCAGACAAGAAAAGGGAAAACCAGGGAAGGAAGAGGGAAAAAAAAACACAAGCCAAGATCAGTGTCTCATGCAGCTCCACACAGCTGTCAGAGCTTCACTCACGCCGGGCGCCGACGGATGACGCACCGGGGACTTCGGGGCCGCTTCGTTTTGGGAGATTAATGGCAGAAAGACGAGGGCCGAGTTTGGCGAGTGAGGCGATAATGTGGCGAAAGCAGCACGCGGGCAGAGGCAGCGTGAGTGGGTGCGGCCGGTTGAGACGAGCTGAGGCTCAGCCATAGATACGGTAACTATGCGAACACACCAAGGTGGGAGCAGCCAATGGGCTCCAACTTGGAGCGACGGCCCTCGCGCTCGCGGCCACTGGTCACGCTCTGCGTTTGTTACCGGCGAAGCTGAAGAAGCGACGTGACTCACAGGGGCTAAAACGCATGTGTGAGTGGGCTTTGTGTGCGCGACGTAGCCGAGCAGTCACCGTCGGTGCGACTCGGGAGCCACTGACACACTGTAGACGGAGAATCGGCACATTTGGACATGCCATCTGGCATTAGAAGCTCTCTCACACGTTTTGGCCGTGGACCCAACACCCCCCATGTGTTCAAATAAACAGTTTGACCAGGGATGATTTCTCAACGCGTGCACTGCTCTGTACTGTACCTACACAAACAAGCAGCCTGTTCTGGAACTTCATTCATGCACGCACGCAAACACACACACACACACACACACACTCTCTCAGGCGTGGCTTATACAGTCAATCCATAAAGCAAACACCCACGTGTTCATGCACACACACACACGCACACACTCACTCGCACACACGTACACAGTCTTCCCTGCAATGTCCTGTGGACATGTCAGTGTCTGTTGGCTATTAATGGACAATCACCATGGTAACCAGTGTCATGTCATGAGTAGCAGGTCACTCGAGAGCCTGCCATTCCTGCCTTTTTCATTTTGTATGGAGACGAGGCGAGGAGATGAGAGCAGAGGAGACGAGGGGTTCGGACGTGCGACTGCTCCCTAGAGCCACGATGGCCTCCTCCCAACCACATCTATGCTCCACAGATGTGGCCCACAGCCATTTAATGCTCAAGTCTGGAGCAGTCTACACCTGTACTGCTTTAGATGTAAATGTATTTCAAATGAAAAATAATGCCCCTAAAACATTTTAAACTTCAACTGTAGGTAAAGCTATTGATGTTTCCTCCTTCTCTACATTCCTCATCATCATTCAACCCACATGCTTGTCTCCTCCAGATTCCTCTCCTTCCACCCCACTGCCCAAAGACCCCACTGCATGTCCCCCCCCTCCCCCCGACCTGCCCTGGCCCATGGCGGTGGTCGGTGGAAACGGCGGAAGAGAAGCCGGCAAGTACTGCTGCCTGTGCGGAGCCTGGTTCAACAACCCGCTGATGGCCCAGCAGCACTACGAGGGCAAGAAACACCGCAGGAACGCAGCCAGGGCGCGACTCCTGGAGCAGCTAGCGGGGAGTCTGGATGCCACCGAGAGCACAGGTCAGCCCCCCGGCCCCCAGCCGCACACAGGTGAAGAGCATGGGCGGGCTGGGAGAGAAAAGAGCATGAGGAGGGAGCTCAGAGTCTGTAGCAGTGAGACAGCAGGCCTCTTAAACCCTTCAGGGCGATGTGTAGTTCACACGAGGTAAGATTAATCTAATTATGCACCCACAGAATTCAAACAGAGCATTTTAAAATTAGAAAAAAAAGGGATGCGGCAGCCTTTTCTGGATCGACCGCCCTCGTTCTGTGTGTAAATGTAGTAAATCGGTGTGTTTAAAGGTTAAATCATGGGAGCCACTAAAATGAAAGACTTCTCTCTATCACCTCGAGCAAATATTTACCTCTCCATTCCCTCCGTAACACAGTGACATCATGCACTTCAGACTGCAGTGACCTCACGGCTGCGTGGTTTTCACACTTTTCAGTAGCAGCAAAGTGATTTGTAAAGCTGTCATGTAACAGGCCCTCTGCTGGGACGCCGCATATACAGGACCTATAGAACAAACCCACATCACTATGTCTGCATCCAGACCAGACTACAGTTACCTCAGCAAGTCCTGGCTTTAAATGGCGCTCCTCCTTCCTTCCCCCTTCATTTCTAAACCTCCCACACACACAAACGTGGCAGCAAGAGGACACTAAGTCAACATTTGTGCCAGAGCGACGCTCTAATGAAATTATTAATAGTCCTTGGCGTAAAAGAAGCCTTTTCTGTTTTTAGTTCCCATGAGTGTGATGATCCAGCGTCACAGCACGCACGCACGCACGCGAACGCCACACGGCGGCTTCTGCGTCGCCACACATGCAAATCCTCCCTGAGCCGGAGCCGCGCTGCTCGCTGGGCGCTCCAGGTGCCGTGACACGTACCATCATCCCGAGAAGCCAATCATATTAAAGGAATGAGTCACGTCGCCGCCTACACTGGCTCAGAGGCTTTAAGTGGTGTCACGTTGGATATCGTCCTCCATCCACACACTGTGACCCAGATCCCACAACCTCAGCTAGGTTTTTGGGAGAGGTCGACTACAAATCTTAACACGTACTGTAGCTACAGAATGTACCGATGACTGCAAATATATTTATAAGAATTGGAATTTCTTTTGTTTAACAAAAAATAAGCAAAGTCATGTTTGGCCGCAAAATCTATTAGCCATCACGTCATAGAGTCAAGGGCAATGAACTGGTTTGAGGAGTGACACCATCTATTAGTTGTGGCATCAGCGAAGCACTGCGACTCCACCGTCGCCGTTCGCTTGTTCTTGCAGTTCGGCGCAGGTTTCTCACATCGGATCCTGCGTCGCTACGTCGGGTGTGAGCTCACAGGTGCGCTGGCTATAATTCCGGAGGACGGGGACGATCGCACGGCTGCAGCTGAGCTGTGCGACACAGGAGGGGAGAGATGAGGAATTCGGTCTCAGCCAAACTGCTTTCTCTTGGTTTTTTTTTGCGCGCGTGTCCTCCTTTTCTCCATGTACAGCAGATCTTTACGTTCCACCCACATCCTGCTGCATTCGTCTGTCTTTTGTGATGTTGCTTTGTGTATGTGTGTATACCACTAGGGATGCCAAACTCTCATCATGGCTCATTTGTCATCCTCATTAGCTCCCCATGAGGCCAGGTGAATTTTTCACACAACAGTATTTCCTCAGAGCCTGTGCTCCTGGATTCATTGTGTGTCTGTGTGTCCTATTGATAATACTGACCTTAACTTGCACTTGTATCTTTGTCATTCTTCCCATCGCCCCTCGGCCCCTGTCACACTCTAAAGACTGCAGCAAATCACAAAAAGCCCATGACATTTATATGGACAGCGTTTTGTACTCCTGGATTTTCCTGGTGTAATTGTGCAGACAGGACACAGGAGACCGCGCCGATATTTTCCAGAGCTTGGTGCCAGACAAAACCCTTGGAGATAGATTACAGAGGTGGGCGAGGGAGTTGCTGCGGGGGTGGCTATTGATGAGCGATGGAGCCCGGCCGACTCCACTGTGTCTTTACATAAATCTTGACATGGTTAGAGACCCCTCGGGACAAAGTCGGCCCATTGTCTCTTCTCTCTGGAGACTTGGGAATTAGAGGCGATGAGATAAGCGTCTAGAACGGGAGCGTGTGTGGGTCCAAGGCAGGGTGAGACACCAAAGGGAGGGGAGACAGGGGAGACTGACCTCTACAAACAGCATGTAAAGGTACTGTTCCTCCACCTGCAATTCTCTGGGTTATTCCTTCAATCATTTGATGCCATAGAGGGAGAATTTGAATTTAAATATGCACCAATCACTCTGTATTTTCACAATGGTTTAAGTATCAGCATGAAACGTGGAGTTCTGTTTAGCTTCATACTACTCGCATTAGTCTTGGTTTCAGCAGGGGAGGAAACTGCTGCAATCAGTGTAGGCTCCATGCGCAAGGATAGATTAATCTATGGTGAACAAAGCAGAGCAGTGAGTAAAGAAATAGTAGAGAACCACTAGTGTTTCAGCGCATCTCTTGTGTGTAAATAAGCAATGATTTGCATAAATGTTTGCAGTATAAACTGATGGTCTTACTGCATATTTACACATTCTGTATGAGCTAATTAGATCCGCAAGTCGGCTAAACTTTATTGCTCTGTAGGATTCTGTTTGGATTCAATCCGACTAACCACGTCTCCACCCATCTCTGCCATGCGTTTTGGGACATATTCCTGGAAGATGTACTGTCGAGCCTCTGCAGCAGACTGTTGGTTTTGATTGCATCTCAATGGGCTTCGTTTTGGATCCAGTTCCTTTTTAATCTTGCCGAGCGCATGGTAAACTAATGGTGTGCCACCGCACAAAGACTCTGGGGGTAGCTCAGCAAACCATTATCCTGCCTCCACAGTGGAGAAAACTACACATGAATATACACATGAATGCGGTCTCGTGGGCCAAAAAGTGAAAAATAGCAGAAAATCTACCATCAAATGTGACTTGATGTTCAGCCGTGGTGTCAAACCCATCCCACTGTTTAACGAACAACCTTCACACAACACTGGGCTTCACATTAAAAACTGAAAGGAGCCAGTGTGTGCTAATGAAACGCGCCACGGACGCCGCGTTAAGGAAACACATATTTGCTTCTCAAACAGCAGGAAGATGTTACATCACAACAAGAATCCTTTTTCCCCCAATTTCGCCCATTGCATGCGTGAGCGTGTGTGTGTAGCAGGGTTGCTAGAAGTGTCAGAAGGCTGTGTTCATGAAACGGCAGAACAAACAGATCCCCACCCACCGCCTTCGCCCATCTCGCCCCCTCTTTTCTATCTCTCTGGCATATATTCTTGTGTAATTAACAAGGCTTAGAACACCCTCGCAAATACTGCTCACGCTCGCAGCAAAATCCACATTCCCAACCCTGCTGTCTCACACACACACACACACACACACACACACACGCACACACACACACACACACACACACACACACGTTTCCTGCATGTAATTAACATGGATTAGGGCACAGCGTGGTTTTATACCAGAATTAACCAAAACACGCAGTGTGTGTGTGTGTGTGTGTGTGTGTGTGTGTGTGTGTGTGTGTGTGTGTGTGTGTGTGTGTGTGTGTGTGTGTGTGTGTGTGTGTGTGTATTAAGTATTCTGGCACACACAAGCTGCAGCATATTGTACATCAGAGCCCCTCGACCAGGCAGTGGGGAGGTGACATCAATCAGGCTGAAGGCAGGAGCTGCCTTTGTCTGTGTGCACACACATGCGTGTACTGTATAACACGCATAGACAAGAATGGTCTCTTTGTGTAATGCTGGCGGCAAAACAGAATTATAAGCGGAAGAGAATGAGAATGTGAAAGCGACTTATCAGTCCTTTATTTTCCAAATGATCTTGTTTCCAGTTAATATCCTTTCCATTAAAGAAGAACAAAAGTAATGACATTTTGGAAGAAGAGGCTGCACTGTCTTGTTTCCTCTTTCACACATGCAGATTTACTTATTAGCACCTAATAGATGCAAAATAGCATTGGAGCGAATGAAGCATGAAAGCCGTTACTCCAGACAAATAAATCAGTCACGGCTTTCTTGCAATCGTCTGCCTGTTCTTAATCAGCCCTAAAACCAACAGAGCAACTCTGACACCGTCCCACATTATGCAGCCTCGGTCTGAATGGCCTCCCACCACTGCTAACCGGATTACATCTTCATCTTCCTACGTACTGTACCTCCCAATTACTGCCACAGAAGGTCAAAAGGCGATGGACTATACAGACGACTCATAAATCTCAAGGACATTAATGACAGTAGAGAAAAGGGCACACACACACACACACACACACACACACACACACACACACACACACACACACACACACACACACACACACACACACACACACACACACACACACACACACACACAGCCAGTTGCACGTTCCTGAGAATGAAGCGCCGACAAGGTGGAGGTGTCACAGGTGGCTGTGCAGCGGGGGGAACGACACCGAGCGACTCATGTTTGACTGCTCTGACGTACGACTCAAAGCGTCGGGTTGTTCGTCTGGCGTCTCAGTGATGTTCTGCCGCGACGGCGCTGCAGTCTGTAAATGTTGGTAAACAAAATGAATAAAGCCTTCATTGCATCGCTGACAGAAAACACACAGCCAGTGCGTGTCATGCTGCTGATTTCCCTACTCACATCCACACACCTTTCTCTCTCTCTCTAGATTAATATATATTAAACAGGTAAATATAGATTTTCATCAGTTTCTCCTGCAGTCGTCTAGTTTAGTAACGGTGACAGTCTTCTTCCTCCGTCTCTCCTGTTTTCTCGGTACCGTCTACCTCACCCTCCACCCTCCATCCTGCCTCCCCGTCTCTCTTCGCCCCACTCTGTCGCTATTTCCATCCTCTTACATCTATTTTTGGGTTTTCATCTCGACCACCTGCAAGCCCTCTAATTAGTTCACATCTGTGTGCAAGCGGCACCATCTCAAGCACGCATTCAACAATACAATACGGCGGTGCATGCGCGCACGGCTGTGCCACGGTGCATCTCAGACGCGATCAACCTACCGCACCGTCCTGCTCCTAACCCATAGTGTCCTAATTCTCCCACACCCTTGAAGTTTCAAAGGGCACCTTCACACACACTTCTATACCCATGGGCTCTAGAAGAAGCCACTGATCTGAAGAATCTAAAAATGTAACTGGCTTTCTGCTAATGATTAGTCTAATCAAATCTTTTTCCAGATGCTCTCTAATTAGGGAAATTAGCCTCCATTGCAGAGTGTAAAAAACAGACAGTAATTTGGTGTCAGTTCAAAATGTTGATTTTTAACTGATCTAATATGTGAACACTAACTACTGTACCTGTGTGATTGTCTGTGCAGGGCTGCGCAGTAGCTACTCGTGCAGTGTCTGCAGTGTGGTCCTTAATTCCATCGAGCAGTACCACGCACACGTCCAGGGCTCCAAGCACCAGAACAAGTGAGTGCAACAAATTAGCATTTCGGAGTGAGAAGTGAGCGGACAGATCGACCAGGAATCTGTCGTGAGGACACAATGTACTGTGATGAGTGCCCCTGAAGAGGGACAGGAGGATGGTGTGAGTGAGGTCCACTCATCATCGGTTTCTTACAGTATTTCTATTAGTCAGACTCTATCTCCTATTAGTTTACAGCCCACTCGCCTTTCTCCGCTGATGCTGGTCTAGACACGCTGAGGGCTAACAAAGGGAAGGAACAGGCTAAGGGCCCGTGCACCATCCAATCAATGAAAACAAGCTTGACCCCAAGGCCGGGTGAAGTTCTAGACGGGGACCTGAGGATGCAACCTCCTCTGCTGTACCAAGAAAGGGCTAAATGTGCAATGCCAAGTATTCTCCAGCAACAGCAAACAGCGAGGCAGCAACAAAGACGTACTGTACGTGAGGGGAAAAGGAAAAGTCAGAGCTCAGAGTCGGGCCGCTGCGGCGTCTTGTGTGAATGGGACCGACTGCTCCCAGGTCTGCAGCCCTCAGAATAGAAAACGAGGCAGCCAAGCCCGGTGCAGGAGCAGAAAAAGCCGTACATCATCTTGGAGCGTGATCTGCTGACCTGCTAGAACTAGCTACTCTCCCTGGAACAATCTGTTAAGCCTACGTGTTGCAAAAAGTCCACGTTACTCCCGTTCAGAAAAAGCCCAGCCGCAGAGATCTCATTACCCCAAAACCTGCACCCACTATAGTTTGTGTACAATTCCAGCCTCCCAAGGCTCGTAGTGAGCCCACCGCTGTACTCGCCGTACACATACAACTGTACAGTAGCAGTAAGAAATAATAGGTTATAGGCTGGACAGACAATGACACAGGCAGTCTGACAGATACGCTGGAGCGAGTGAAACGCTCACATGCAGAACAGCGAGCCACGTGGAGGCTGATAGGCAGTAATGAAGGTCAGTCACAGAATGCAGGCACTGTATGAGATAAGGAACAGTTCCATTCCATGCATTAATGTGAGATAATCAACCATAGATTGATAACGTTTATACTACACTTGCTTCCTTTACTTTGAGAGAAATCTTGAGGCATTTTAAGCCAAAACTCTGTTTACTCACACTCAAGTATATTTGTCTGGGCTTCATGCACCAAATGTCTGCGAGTGCATCATGGATGCTATTCATCTACTGTAGCTATGATTTTAAATTTAATATTTCCAATTTCCCTAACTTATTGCTGTGTAGGTGCAGCAAATACAGCTTTGGGCAGTTCAGCCTGTTTCCCCTGGAAGATCCTCTCAAGCTCCACCAGATTAGATATAAAGCATTTGCTATTTTCAGGTCTCAAAAATGTCCTATGGGCTTTAAAATCTGGGATTTGCTGAAGCCGTGTTTCTTTGGATGCACAGGTCTAGGTACTGTACTTCTAAATAGATTGCCATCCTCTAATTTTTATTCTACGCATTGTTTCTGATGGGCTGCATCTAAAGCAATGTTGTTTGAATAATCCACAAGAGAGTCCTTACAGTGGTTTTACAGTTCAGCAGCTCTGAGCTCTCACAGACTTATTAGGGAGTGTGCAGTGAATTCCACAGTCTCTGCGAGTAAACAGCGGAGCTGGAAATTACTCTTGCCAAGTGTGCTGCACGTCTCTATCGATCTCCTGGTAACCACAACCACAAAGGTTCCATCTCATTGACCTCGCTTCCTTCGCCTTTAACCGTTCACTGAGGTGAAACACACACCGGATATAGAAACATGCGTCGAGCAGCACTTTGGGCCAAGGCTCACCCTTCCCGTCCATCCATCAACGTTCATTTGCCTTTGCAAGATTGAGCATTACGGGAGCATGATATGATACAAAGTAATGGCACTGTCACGCCAGATTGAGCAGCACATTCTGCAAAGTGTCACTTTTCTGCTGACGTCGGGATGTAAACACGCTCACACGCGCATGAACAATCTGGCTGCAGCACAAATACGAGAAGAGACAACTGCAGCGCAAAGAGGATGCAAATGCCCGTGAACGAGAAAAACATTTTCACCAAGTCTAAGGAAAGATGCCTGACTCCTGTATGTGTTGTGGGGCACAGATGCATCACATAGTTGGAAGCAAAAGTATCTAGGAGAACTGTTCATACAGTATCTCTGGGTTGTCTACAGGGTGAGATCTTCCACCAACTTTTCCGTGTGTGTGTGTGTGTGTGTGTGTGTGCGCGCTGATGAGCTTCAGCTTGTGTAAGGAGCTTTCAGGAGTAGACGAAAGCACGGCTGACAGCGGCGGGGGATTAGCTCTCACTGAAGACACGTCCACGGAGAGTGTGCGCCGGCACCGGTGTGTGGATCTGGCATCAGGACCGCGTTGTCAGAACCGCGACGAGTGTCTGTATTGTTCAAACATCTGGACGAATCTGCCGGCTCCTTTATCTGCGCCGAGCATCTGCTCCATACCCAGTCAGCTGCGGGTCATTGGAAACAATGCACACTCGGCACACTTGCTCCAGACTGGCTGCTGTAATTGGCCCAGTGCTGCATGATAACAAGGGAGATAGAAGCAGATAAACTTGGCGGAGCATTTTCACAGTTTGCCCGTGTGTTAACGCACTCAGCTGGCCAGCCACATACTGTAGACCAAACCTGCTCACGTCTCCCCCGATTCAAGCACCCTTGAAAACGAATAGCTGCATTTAAAAGGGTAAAATTAAAGTATGAGCATACGGCAGCAAACAGGAGCTAAATTTGCTTTTCCAGCACAGCAGCTGTGCAGAAATCTGCCAGGCGTTGTGATAATGACAGGCTGTTATCAGTGGTAACTACTATTTATGGCTGCTGGAATAGTCAAGTTTTAAACCTTGTGTAATAACACCTGTGTAATACTGTAAATCACAGTTGAACTGCTCACGTGCGTCCGCCCACATTTACACATTTTCTTTTGCCTCACTGCGTCCACCAGTAACATGAAGAGGTCGGACCAGAAGAAGTGCCATTAGAGAACTCACGGTGACAGTAGAACTCATCCTCAAGGCTAGCAATAAATTTATACAGGTTTTTACAGAAAGTGCATAGATAGAAATAACAAAAATAAAGGAGTCTGGTACTAATTAGCTCCTTGGAGCCTGCAAGAGCACGCGAAGAAGCGGGTGAGGCGGTTTACGTGATGGCAACTGTCAGCATGGTGGTATTTCTGATCACCGACACTATGCTGCTTTAACTACCCGTGTAATATTATCCACGCTTAAATAGTCCGAACTGCCTTTCGTTTCTGGTTACGCTTCCGTCGTGCACGTCCGGCCTGGCTCTGTGCGCGTTTGCGTGTTCGCAGTGCGTGCTTGTTTATGGGTGCGTATGTGTGATGTTAATGCAAGCCCCGGGGGTGTAACGGTGAGGTCACAGACAATCCATTTAGCCTGCTCACCCTGGTAATTATTCAGAATCAGTATCAGAGAGGACACACACACACACACACACACACACACACACACACACACACACACGCACGAGCGACCAAACACCAAACAAACTAAGGCAGGTTTAGGAGGGAAGGACAAGCTGGACGCGAGTGTGAGACTTTAAAGTGCTTAGTATAAAGTCTGTGAATGCAAAATGTTAAGCTATGGATTTATTAAGACAGGTTTTATGCATGTATGTGTGTGTGCATGTGTGTGTGTTCCTAGTTTGAGGCGAGGGGTTAATTCGGGGCGGACGGCTCTCCTCTCACATGCCTCCTTGATCCCACATACATGGAGGCGCATGCATTAGGCTCCACTCGTTTCCCCCGGAGGCAGGAGGTCCTGGAGGTCTTGTTTCACTCACACCGTCTGCTCAAAGCTCACAACCACACACACACACACACACACACACACACACACACACACACACGCAGCGCTGACTATCTGTGTATGTCACGTTAATAAGATGAGTGTAGTGGGTGGGGGTGGTGGGGGGTTCATGACTCATATCTCCGCCACCTTAGCAACTGCCACTGCAGAGCTATGTTTACCTGGCGTCCACGCACACGTTGTGCCGGGGTGACCTTCGCTTCCTCGCACACTTCCTACAGAGACAGCAGCACACTCGTCTTTAAACAGCACACGCCATATCCCCCAGTGTGGCCCCAGAACACTGGGTACATCCATTAACGGACCCAGAACCTCCGTCAGCTTCTACCTTCAGCGCTGCACTTTCCTAAGATGACACATTTTCCTGACTATTACCACTTAAAACATACTATTTACTATTGTATGGTTTCATTAAGTCGGTGTTGCTGCCACTTGCCTCTTTCTGCCCCGTGTTTTTCCTTTGGCCTCGGTGACTCTGCCCTCCCTCCTGACGTCCCACTAAACAACACCTTCCTACTCCTCCTGCTGGAGCGGGCGGGTGGAGAGGCTAGTGTTTTAACAGCCATTATCAGTACAGGTGCTGACAGCCGTTGCCTGAGCATCCCTCCCCTCCTCCTCTCAAGTTGTTGTTAGTGTGTGTGTGTTGATACTCCAATAAAGGCCATAGCGGAGGAGGGCATTTTAACAAGGGTGTGATGAAAACAGTGGTATTAGCTTTGTGTTTTCATTTTGATGCGGGCAGCCCAAAATAGAACCAGCATCTTATTCTCACTAAGTGTGTGTGTCAGATTAGTTTGTCTGTCTTATTGTGGTGAAAGCAGAAGAGGTTAAGCTTATACTGAGGTGAAAACACGTTTTAAACCGCAAAATGAAAGTGCCTCAAAGTGACAGGAGAGACAAATACAGTAGAAGCTACAGAGATAAAAGGAGCATTGTGGAGATATGTATTGTGGCATTCAGGGAGTTGAATATATTAAACCAGCTAATGCAAATTTGATATTTTCGCTCAGTTTCACTTTGTTAAGATCTGAAGTACTAAGAGCGAGGGGTCAAGATAAATCTACCTAAAACTGCCAGGTCCAGTCTGTGAATGTTGCTTAGCATGAGCCTAAGTCCAACTTATCTCTGTTTTAATTAAATGTGTTGTGTTTGTCTCTGGAATTGCACATCGGGGGAGTTTTTCATCCTGAAAATCAGCAACTCAAGATAAAGACAAAAAAGTAATTATTGGACCCTAAGCGTGTGGTTTATGCTCCTGTTGTTGGCCTTTGCTTTAACAACCGGGCGCGAAGCATAATAGACGAGTGTAATTATGAGAAGCCTGTGATACGAGAAAATACAGGCAATAAAGCACTTCACCTACAACAGAGCTGTCAGTTACAGTAGAAGGAAATTGACATGACTATAGCACAGCAATAAACGCATTTCTGCATGAGTCTCCTTACATTACCGACAAACTTCACTTATTTTTCCATCTACGCTGCATTAGAAAAAGGCATGAGACATGGATTTACAGGTAAACGATATTACTTCCTAGAGACACAGCGAAGCACAAAGCGAATCTCTCCTCCCCAGAGGGCCTGATGCCCCCTGTGGTGAAAGAGCCGTCTCCTCGGATCTACCGGCGTCCAAGGCAAAACGAGACTAACAAATTCTTTCCCGTGTTTTGTTTTTCAGCCTGAAGCAACACCAGCAGTAAGTCACAGAGACAGGCTGCCGTGGAGAGAAGCTGGGCCGAAGACAGAGATTACTGGAATAAACAACTGCATAAAAGAGGACTTGCACCAGAAAAAGAAGAATATGATAAAGTAGTGCAGAGCAATTTCACAGTATGTGTCTGTTTGCGTGTGCAGTATGTATGTGTGGGTCACTGTGAGTGTGTTTATTTCTATCTTTGATCTAAAAATATATCTCAGACTTATTCAGCACCTAAGTGTTTGATATGAGTTCTCAACACAAGAACTAAGGCTGCATTTTGCCATATAAGTCCTGTGTGAACCACAATCCGAAAATTGAATTGATGTCAGTGCTATGCCTAGAGTGCTAATAACCATTACAATGATCGTCATTGAGCAGCAGTAATAATAATTCTATAAAAAGCTGCCGCCCAAGTGCTCTGTCAGTGATCCAAGTGTGAACACAGGCTTTTGTTTATACATGTCTCTGGTACACGATGCTAACGGTGGCACATGCGTGGCTCACTCTCAGACCACTTGAGACCAACTCAGGCCCAGACTATCCAACCCAAGGACAAGGAAACCCCCAATGACCTCAGCCACCACAGAAGAATATCCAACACTTTCATTTTTACTCATTTCTTGTTGTCCTGTGGATTTGTGTTACTTTATTTCAAATGCTGGAAGTGTCATCATTTCATATATTCAGAAGTGTGGAGACGCGGCACAGACGTCAGTGGAGAATAGCAGAATGTGCACTGCAAACTCCTGTTAGACACATCCAGGGGTGAAAACGATGTCTCCTACCTGTTGCAATGGGTGACATGTAGATAGATTTTTATTTTTCTGTTGCTGTGGCCAGAAAAGAAAACCTTCCAACCCATGTAGCAGCCAGTGTAGAACACTACAGGGATGTAACTCAATGCATGCAAGATGTAACACATTGCATTCACTTGCCTTTTTGAAGCCTATTGCTCGCACATTTTAGCAATAGAGACGCTTTAGTGATAGCTTTGTAATGCATTACTGCACATGCCTGCACCTGAAGGAGGTCACCTTTTGGAGCTGAAATGGAGTTGGTCTCATTCTTTGATCAAAATGCAAAGCTTTTGATAAACCGGACCTGTCACTATGGCGTAATACCACTTATGTGTAGTGTCCTGAGACTGTGTGTCAACAATGGTAGCAGCATAAGAGAAGACAATGAGACTGGCCCTGTGAGGCGCTTCTCTGAGCTGGGCCTGAAAAAGGCACCAATGCTCAACGAGATCCTTCTCCATAAACACATTACTAACGGTTTGATTTTGTGCTGCAGTCAGTTCCCAGTAAAAAAAAAAAAATGAATAACAATTTTCTCCTGCAGAAAAATGGATGAGCAGTTTTTTTATGCAAACACACTGTAGTATTACCGATCAGTACAATGTGTGATTGAAAATTATTTATTGAAGCAAAAAAGGTTTGTGTAAATAAGTAGTAGCTGCAGGTGAAGTTCATGTTTTAAAGAGAGTTTTGTATTCATAGTGTTTATCTGCACAGAGCTACGTGTGATAAGGGAAACATGTTTATTAGGAGGATTATTATTGAAAATTACAAATATGCTGGCACTGAAATAAACTGCCTTTTGGTGTGTTGTGTTTCGAATGGGATAAGAGGATGGCGGTGAACATGGACCAAACAGATGGAAGATGGGGAACGAGGAAGGATTTTGATAACAGCTGTTTTCATGAGGGCAACAATCGAGACCGTCTCCTCAGAGAAACCTGGCCACAATACAGGACTACAGACTGTTGTATTGTAACATGATGTCTAAAATTAACAACCTTTCTTCTGTCTGTGATGCCGTTAGGAAAAACTAAAACCATTTGGCATTTCCAGTGTGCATTATGACTGTTTTGAAGCCTATTTACACTGACTCCTCTCTCTCTAGCAGTGGTGTCTGTGTGTGCCAGTATATCACAGTATGTGCTAAGGATGACTGTGCCGTGAGTCACATATTTTAGCAGGTGTTATGTAATATGACAGATGCATCTATGGGTAGGATTTCTGCGACACGACGCTTGCGGGTAGGCATCGGTGTACGTGAAGCTGTCGACTGCAGCGGCGGCACGAGACCCACTGTAAGCTGTGGACTGTGAGCACATTTGTAAACACACCTGATGATGAATACAATGACAAAGACAACTACATCTATATTCTCTCAATACCCAGACCTGTGTTTTCTCTTCTCTGTTCGTCTGTGGCAATGGGGGGGTTGAAAACTTGTCTGAGGCCATCTGTTACCACACACGCACAACCTTCGCTCTTTAAAAAGCAGATGCATGCGTTGGAGGATAAGAAAGAAAGAGGCACAGTTTGTTCTGATCAGGCAATTAGCGTCCAAGCTTGATTTTCTCACTTTGTGCTTCCATTAGGTGAGGAAGGAGCCAAGCGGGAAGTTTGCCTTGGACCAGCAAACGTCCACCTGCCTTAAAATCTCGTTGAAATAAATGAGCACAATAACTACACTCTTAACGGGAGAACAATAAGCAGAGCTGCAAGAGGCCTCCACCGCCAAGTGTTTATCATCATCTTGTAATTCTCACGACTCTCCATTTATAAAGAGCAGCACTGTAGATGCAGGAGAAAACAAGTGTGAGGAAGAGAAGAGCAGGGCAAGAGGGAGAGGATATCGGCAAATAAACTAAATAAATCACTACAGCTGATCAGTATCATAACATAATACAGTCTATAGCATCATAGGGCCGTAGAATAGCCATCTCCACTGCTCTACCAACCTCAGTGTGCTGTTAAGTCAGTGGGTAGGAATAATAGGCCACAGTAGGGAGTTATCCACTATATTCATGAGCCCAGGCTCTCTAGGGGTGCGTTTCTAAAAGGTAATGTCTTCCTTGTATGTGCTGTTCACAGCTCGAGGAGCGTTAGCGTTAAACCAAATTAACTGTGGTGACTGATTGTGTAATCCTAAAACAAATGATGGAGCATCTCTGGGTCGTAGTAATGGCAGCCAGAGAATAAGCAGATTGGATGTTACCATTTCCTGTGCAAGACCCTGTCCACACCTGCATCATTATGAAAATGTCAAGGCGGAGCGTCGTCCTCAGTTGACATTTTAAAGACGATATGAGGCAAAGGTGTCACACAAGAGAATCTCCAAAGGAAAGAGCGAATGACAATCTCATTGTTCAGTACGGTCTCGTCATGAGTGTGAGGCAATTATGAACAGTGAGTCACACCTCCTGTCCAATGGTAAAATGAACAAATGAGAATAGCTTTCAGGAGATTACAGTTACAAAAAAAGGAATAATTTAACGTTATTATTTCCGCAAAGCAGAGATAGACTTGACGTATAGGCTCCTCACACTGCACCTTTACCACATTACGTCTACTGGCTGCCGTCAGCAGCCGTGCTTTGAGCCCCGGCTGTTTGGGAGCAACACATTTCCAGTCCAGTGCTCTGCTTGATGCAGCACACTCTTCATTGTCGAAGCTGTCCTGTCAACAATCATTGGCGCCACCACAGCATTCAGGCCCCTCAGCCCACTGTGGCATTTGAGGCACCGCCACCTATACACATGCAGGACTGGATGCTTCTGCATCAAAACCAGAGCAACAGTGATGTGATGGTCCTTGAAGTCAGATTGTCTCTGCAGAGATGTGTGTCCTGTCAAGGCCTATTATGTCATGCTACGCGCTGCCCTTAGACCTGGAACACACCTACTGTCATTTAAAGGTCAGCTCAGCATCATCAGGTGAGATATAAATACAACGAAGCAAGACTAATAAAGATTATGAAGGTAAAACAAGTAAACTGTTTGTATGTTGAGGACTGCAATCTGTGTAAGAAAAGGATGAATCTCAGTAGCTTTGGCAGCAGCTCTGTGAGGCTTCACTGAAACTAAACGCTTACACCGTGCTTACATCAGGAGGAAATGCTAATCGGCTAAACGCTATTTTAGACCAAAGTGATGCACCATCTAACAGCACTTTCACCACTCCAGTCACAGAGGATACGTTAGGTCTCATAACAACTTACTTTGGTTTCTCTCCTCCCAAACTGAAACTCTGAAATTAACAAACTACACATTCATAAACACGTCCGACTGGCATCTCTCGTTCATCAAAGCAAACACTATTCGGGATCTACTGCTTGGCTTGAGGGACAATTTCACAGTTGAGCTGTGTTCAAGGTCAAATTAATAATGCAGGGATTAGTAGAATAGTAAGATTAATCTCCAACACACTGTGCATATGGAGGCCCCCTTTTAAATGTGTCCTATTTGTTTTTGTGACCAAGATCAATAGTTATATAATTAAATTATTGGTCATGTCTGTAGTTTTAACCGATTTTAATCTGAACAGCAACCAGGCTATCGCTCCATCGAGCACTGGTTGTTTGGCTTATTCTGTAATCTATAGCTGTCTCTGGACGTATACAAATGAGAAAGCGTTGCCAAGTGCCAAACACTGTGTTAGTAAAAAGCTTTTTGCTGTTTTGCTCCAAAGCTGTCCAGAGAAGCTTCAATTACGACTCTGATCTGACACAGTGCCTGGTTCAGCCCCCGACTACACCAGCCTCCACTTAGGAATCTTTAAGTGCGCGCCTGCGTTTTTGTATGCATTGGTGTGCACAGCGCTCCACGCAGGCGCCTTTGCATACGCGTGTGTGGGTTTTAATTTCCACATATTTATGTGTACGTGGAAATTTGTGCGTCTGTGTGTGTTTATGTGTGTGATTTATGTAAGTGTTTGGTAAATAGCATTCGCAGCGCGCGTGGACCCTAAAAAATTCATTACAAGATGCACGCTCCATCAAAATCCTATTTCACCATCTGGAGACTTTCATGACAAATCAATCTTGCTTGTTCAAAGGAAAAGTCATTTCGTTTAAATAAAACGGGGTCCTTTTCCAAAAGGTAACATTAGATACACACACACATTACTCCTGTGCTCTGTTTTCTAGTTGCCACACTCCTACATTAAACAAGAATGTCACAGGGATGTCCCACACTACCTCGACGCCACTAAACTAGGTTATGTGTAAACTGGGCCAGTGAGGCAGCGTTTGGCCTAATACTGTATGAATCTGGGCCTCGACTCAGGAGGGGCACAGAAAGTGTAATAAGTCTGTCTGTCAGCTGATGGCTGCATCTGATGGTTCCCCCCTTGTGACTGCTGTCATCCCAACATCCTGCTCCCGGCCTGAAGAGCACACCCTAAGTCTAATCTCTACATCTGTATGCAGCGTGCAGGCGAACACACGCACATACATCCTGCCTGTCTGCGGCTTAAATTACACTGTCAAAGTTAACAAGAAGCCAGACAAGTGCTTTGTTTCCCTGTCACCCAATACTAATAAATGAATTACCAGCAACTGCCATTGCAGGAACCACTGGACCTAAATATATCTGCGAACGATGGGGAGTTTTAGGCGTCACCAAATACAAAGTCAACATTTTTCACATTCTCAGTGATGTGAAAAACATGTGATTTCCCATTGAGGCAAGTTCTGTTTGGGGACATGTTTCATTTAACTGTCAGTTTTCTATTTCACACACTAGACTTGGCTGCTTCTACTTATGTTTCTTACAGGTTGTTAAAAAACATGCTATACAATATTAGTATATTACAGCCTATATATTATATAATTCCATTAAATATGATGTGCAAGCATTAAAAGGGAATTTAGAAATATGTCTATATTAGACCTAGTAAAGGCGACAGTGACAGCATCGTGGACAATAGCAAAATGTGAAGTGGTTGGTTTATGCCCATATCCAGAGGCCTAATAAAACCAACCAATAATAAAACCAAACAACACTGACTCATGTTAATGCTGTGCTGTAAATCTGTGCCTTCCAGCCCTTAATACAAGCAGACGTTGGACTACACCACCTCTAGTCATGTGTTCACAAAGTCATAGTGCATAACAGGTACCAAGCAGAAACTATTAAGGGTGTATTAAGGGGAGATTGGCCTATCACCCACCCTTTACACTATAATTAGCCTTAAAAGCTTCATCAAATGAATACTTAAAATGGAAATATGTGAACCCGTCTCACTCTCTAACAAGACACAAGCATTCCCTTCTGTAACTAAGAATATTAATGGGTGTTGGCCTTAGATGGGGAATAATTCAGAGCCATTATAACACAAACGCATTTAACCTTCATCAGAGGAGGAGAGAATCGGAAGCGACTGCATGGAAACGGATTCATCTCCTCTGCTGGTAAATGCGAAAGGCCAGAGAGTTAACCAGGCTGAGGGCTCCACGAGGAGACAATCTTTTAGGTCACAAACCAGAGGGCGGCTGTCATCACAGCCGCTGTGGGTCGGAAAACACTGCAAGGGTTTGAATCGGCTGCAAAGTTATCTGGGATCCCCGCGGTGGATGATGTCACTCGTCCTAAAACCGCCGCCTGTTTTGACATCTGTGCGAGGGCAGTTGACAGTTCGCACGTGACTCACAGGCGTCGCTTTGTGTGTGCCAACACGGCGAACCAAAACACGAGCACTGATTCCCTACAGCCACCGACTCAGAAGAAAACAGCAACGTTCAGTAATGGATGAAAGGAAAGACTCATTGTTCACATTGTTTATCACACAAGCACACACTGTTGGACAGGTGTTATCTTTCTAATTCTTGAGACAACATCTTAACATGTCAGCTTACAGGAATTACTGCTACCTCACTGTATAAATCTGTAAAAAGGTCACTGTGACCTTGAGCAACATCAAACGTGAAGCGAATCTGATGTACGGCTGATTTTAAATGATCTTGTGAGACTAACACTATTAAAGCGACATCTTATAATTATCGCATGCCCCGGCGAAGGTAAAACAGCTCATCGGTGACAGCGTGTCTGCAGTATGTGATTACATCCTCCATCCAGCGCACACAGGATTAATTGCAGGCATCTTTTGCTACTCAGGGCTTGCCTTTGAAGACAGCTATTTGCCAACACGCAGTCAACACGCGAAATCACCTCAAAACAAAGCAAGAGGCTTGTTACCCAGCTCTGCACACTACTGTGGTCCCGACATCGGCATTAAACAACTGTCACAAGCACAGGCTGCAATCAACTTCAGTCCCAGCTCACTTAAGATTCTGATCACAGGAGCGTGGGAACCTGCATGACAACTGAATATATGACAGGTGACAGAGCAGCGGAGATGCGAGGGCAGCGGGATGAACGGGGGACGGTGGAGGAATGGTTACTGATTGGACCGGGTAGCCTGTGGGTACAGACAGCGGCAGACAGCGAGCGCGAGCAGGAAAAGGGACGGATGCTTTCGTATTTTAGTTGTGGCCACGCTCAGGTTTTCTATTAGATGACAGATGACACGCTTCACACCCTGCACACTGCAGATATCACTCAGCACGGCGTCTCTAGCTTCTCCCTCGCCTCCATATGGCTACTGTCTCATCCCAATTTTAGCCTCTGGCTGCCGCCACCACCACCACCACCACCACCACTCCCCAAACCTGCACAAGCACACATTGTTAATTTTCAAAGTCTCAACCTTTGCAGGACTGGAGCTCCAGCCAGGTATGCTAATGAAGCTAATCGTCGTTTTGCCGGTGGGAAGGCAGCGCAACTTCTGCAAAGTTCCCAGTTAATTTGACCTTAATTCAATCAGCAGCTGCTCGTCTTCCTGCAGTTTGATGCACGTAGGACATAGGGTGTGTAAATGTTTGCGTGTTTGGATGCCCCCCCCCTCCCCGAGCCGCATTACCAGCAGTTTGGCAGAAATTAGCCATAATCACATTAGCCGCTCTCCCTCCTCGTCCGCCTCGAGCATAAATGTGGGACAGAATTAGCAGCAAGTTTCCTTGCCAGTTATCTCATGTGTGTGATCGGCTCGTCCAACAAACACAGCGACTTCAGCGAGGAAAAAATAAATAAAAAGAAAACTCCCTCAAAACGCAGTGCAAGTGCTGAAAATCAAAGTTAAACCCATTCAAACTGCCACATCAGACAATTAAAATGTCACGTGATGACCTTGTCTCTGATTGTTGCTGACACAAGGCAGCTGCCGGGGAGCTGCAGCATAAACTCCTGCTTTGCTCGGGGGTCATGTGGCACAGAGAGAAGGGTGTTACATATTTACCCTCCCATAAGTCCCCATTACAAGCACACGGCATACCATTGTCTCATTGGCCTGTGACTTCACTCTGTGAAGTGCGTGGACCACGACGGTGTGTGTGTCAGGGATTCATAAGCACTAGACTAAATTTACTCCCTCGCAGCGACCTTGCTCAACTGTCTTTGCCTCCCAAGTTTAAATGCCAGCACTGTCAATCAGGGGAGGTTTCTCCTCCTCCCCCCAGCACCCCCTTCAGGACTATTCTAATAGAAGAACAGTGGCATCGTGGGGCGAGACGCTGCCTCTGAGAAGCTATGTGCAAGGCCAATAATTACAATGAAAAACAGTCATTGCAGTTTTTATTATTTCAACCCACCTCATTTTTTTAAAGAAATGTGAACAGCTCTGCAGTCAGTAGCAAAGTAAGTAGATTACTAGGGGTCGATATTCGGCCCTAAACACTAGACAAACGTTTACCCCATCCATGCATATTTAACTTTGCAAAGATTAATTGGCCGTCGCTTGGCCAAAACCTGTTTAGGGAGACTTGGCATGAATCTGCTTTTTTTTCTTTTTTTTTTGCATCAGCAGCAGCAAACGGTGAGACAGTGGTGCCAGCTGTTTGCTGTCCAGGCAGACAAAGGAACAAGCTTTCCCGGGAATTAGTCACACTTATATTTTTCGCACGCCTTTTCCTCCCAGCAAAACTGCGGAGAGCTACAGAATCTGCTTTTTTTTTTTATTTGCTCGGATCACAACGAACATCATTTTTTTTGCAAGTGCTGTAACATGCCAAATTCATGAGCTCCATAACCTACACAGACACACTTATTTCACCTTTGTCACTGAAACTGTAGACTAATATTCCAATTTCTTTTTTTAGTTTTCATTAAAAACAATTACCAAATTAATATTGACCCTCGTGTGTACTCACACAGGCAATAAGTTGCATCTTAAGGAGGGTCGATCAAACATTTAATTTTCCTCCAGTGCTGACAAAGGCTTCTCACCAGTGAACAGAGACAAGCCGCTTATATCGACTTGTGTTCAGAGGCCCCCGGCAGCTATTATAGCAGCAATGAGTGACTGGCCTAGTCAATAGACTTTCTATTAGTGGTCTACTCCCTCAGCCCCACGCCAGCACACACAGTCAGAGCAAGAGACAGTATAGGGAAGAGGGACTTGGGAACTGTATGAAGGTCAGAAAAGAGCAGCAAACCTCCAGAGGGAAACTTGTTGTGTGTCCAAGAGAGAGGACCTGGAGTAGATCAATGGGCAGAATAAACAGACTCTAGACACCAAACTCAGGTGTGAGACACAGGGGTCGACGATAGTAAGTGCTAAATACAGTATATAGTCCCAGCTTATCACACACACACACACACACACACACACACACACACACACACACACACACACACACACACACACACACACACACACACGCACACACACACGCACACACACACGCACACACACACACACACACAAAAACACAGAAATTACAAAGGGATCAAGTTCATCCTTCAAAGGGGGGTCATGTTCTCATGTTCATAGCGCACACACAGCCACAAATGACCTTAGCTAACATATATATAGTACACAGCATGTGGATATTCAATGACATTGGTCCTGCCTGCCTGAGGCACTTTCAGACTGATCTAGATGAGCTTTGAGTTGCTCATGCTGCTTCGCTCTAGCAGAGGGGATAATAGCCAAGGCAAACACCCTCATTCATCTTTGAACATCTCAGATAGTACCACCTATCATTAAGGCTGCTACACTGCTTAAACAGACAGAGATTAATCCGACAGCCAGGGAGTGAGGAGGAGCAGCTGCACGTCAGAGCCCGACTGCAGCAGAGAGGTCGACTGCAGCTGGCTACCGCCAAATGTAAATAAATGCTCTTCAGACGCAGATAATGGCCCCCAGTTTAAAGGTTTAACTCTCTCTTCTAGGACTGATCAATATCAAAAAGCACAGCGTGATGAAGGTTTGATCTTCACAGCCCAGTGACAATGACCGTCAAAATATTTTCATTTTTACAACATACAATTACAATCACAGCCTTTAGCTTTTATTGCGTTGTTATATTTGACAGCGCTGGTCAAAGCGTCACTGGTGAAGCTAAAGGCTAGAAGATGTTTCAAGGACATTTCTTCTCCAATAAAATAAAGTACAACATGCTGCGAACCTGTTGCACTCATCCAGCGTCTCTTGCAGCAGACTTTCTCACATACTGGCAGATGCAGACTATTTATCTTTCCCCTTTCTGTTTCATTTCAACTTCTCACCCTGTCCCTATACATATACATGGAGGCCTGAAATAACTCCAGTATGAAAGAAGAAAATACAGCAGGTTGACTTTTTCACAGCCAATCGCGAGCGTCCGCAGTGCTGCAGAGTCTGGGAGACTTCAGGTGAGAAAGACACAGAAAAAAAATGGAGGCGCAACAGGGCTCATGTTGCATTTAACACCGACTGGTGGAACAGCAGACCTGCTACAAGCATTTACACACACTCCAACACTGGAGGTGGCATAAATGTCAAGACATAAAACATTATCATGCAGATGGATGTTACGCACTCGTTCACATGAATAAAATCCCGCTGTCTGCAGGAGTACAGATGAATTACTTCGACTTTTTAACAACATGTCACAGATAAGCGTTGCTCAAGTCCCGTCTAAAAGCCCACTCACCGGCTTCCTCACATCAACGGGCTCCTTCAGCAGCCTCTTACGCGCCGCTTTCCTTTGTGTCTGCATATTCCTACGGACTAAATTAGCGGCAACCTCCTGACAGCTCAGTCATGCGTGCAAACAATATGACAGCCTCAAATTAGAGAGACAAGGCAAGAACATTGACTTCACGCGACTTTTCAACATGTCAGCGCCAAGTGCTTCATTAACATGGCACCTCACCTCACACACGGGGATCAGCTGCAACAGCTGGTTCCATGTTAGTTAAGTATGCGCCAAACATCACCTCACATCCCTTACTGATTATTTTGCTGTAGGTTGGAACCGAGGTGTATTCCAACACTGAACTGTACCTAATTGAGTGTGTATAATATACTTCTGTAGCTCCAAGGACATTAAGCCCACCCTTGTCATTTTTACAGTTCAGATAATTTCACAGCAAGAATCTGGGTAGTGTGTGTGTGTGTGTGTGTGTGTGTGTGTGTGTGTGTGTGTGTGTGTGTGTGTGTGTGTGTGTGTGTGTGTGTGTGTGTGTGTGTGTGTGTGTGTCGGGGCATTTCGAAGCAAAACTCTTTTTTTATTAGGTTTCTGTTTAAAGAATCACCCATCTGTAGTCTGCACTGTAATTAGTATTTGCTTCTTCTCCACTATGATGTACAGTACTGCTGATCCCGCTAACCATAGCTGAATCAAATGCATGGAATCCCCTTCCAACCTCCCTGGACACAAGCTTTCGCCTCCTACAAAAGCCATTACGCTCCCAAGAAGAGAGTGAACACACCTCCAGCTGATACTGTAGCTGCAGCTCTGTAATCAGCTCTGAGGTCATTTTGATGCCATTCAGTCAATATTCAAAACTGTATGGAGGTGAAATAAAAGTGAGGAAGAAACCAGGGAGGAAGAAAGACAAAGGGATGGGCTGAGGAAGAAGCACAGGCGCCAGAAAACAGGAAGACGAGAGAGACGGAATAATAGAAGACTGGAGCATCAGCCAGATGGGAGGGACACAGAAGAAAGGGAGATGAACAGGAAGGGAGGCATGTGCCACACATGCACGTGACAGTGCATGGGAAGTGTGTAGATCTGTGCTGGCTTGCCTGCTCTAGTGTGTGTGTGCACCAGACTGAGTAAGCCTCCCATTATTTGCTGTAAGGATTAAGAAGACAGCTTCAACACATGCACATTCTCAGGCTTAATGCGGTGCCAGACACTGAGGCACGCTCACAAGTGAGGGAGCGCGAGAAAAAAAAAAAAAAAACGGTGCAGAGGCACACGCTGCAGACATGATGAGCACATTCAACAACTCGTGTTGAAGGCTCCAACACAGGATCAGAAGTGAAGACAAAGACAGTTTATTACAACGTGTCGGACACAGTGAAGGCCAAGATCTGCCGTTAACACTTCAAACGGGCTATGATGTGATTAGCGTTGGTGTCTCGGAGAAATTTCACATCTCCGGCGCTGAAAATGAAGCCTATTGAGCAAAGTCCCCCCCCCCCATCATTTCTGATAATTTACATGTTTTCCTAAGGCAGAGAGCTGTGCGCCGCTGCACGAAGAAGCTCATCCCAGTATGGTCACGGGGGTCAAACACTATCATACCAATTCCATGGGTTGGAGTAGCTGCTAATCAACTGGCTCGGGACGGGATTATCCAATTAAAAAACCCTGACCCCCAAAACACCCACTCACCACCAACAGGCATACAGTATACAACTGGTAGTAATTGCCATGAAAGATAGACAGACTAGGATGGAGGCAAATACTGGATTCTTATATCATCATCATCATCATCATTATTATTAATAATTATATTATTATTATTATTAATAATAATTTCAGGTCAATTTAACCAGTTGAAACCATTACTTCCAGTACACAGACACCACACTGTCCCCTCTTTTTACCAGGTTCTAGTCCTCATCAAATGTGCCAAACATTGTGTTAACTGTGCAAGTTAGTTAGCGAAACATTTTTTTGATCAACTTCACATTTTATACTGCATCAGTCGTCGGTGGCCTTGCCGACTCGATCAGAGGAAATAGTTTTCCTTTTAATAATCAGAAACCAATTCCAGAGGCTTCAGACACCCCCACGGCTGTGCTGCAGCAGTGTGCCTTCAATGCGCACTGATGTTTGTTTACTCACCCCACAAAACTCTCAGCCTCTCAACTGTCAGTCAGCCACTAACAAAGACAGAGAGAATGACACACACACCCCATCTTCACACAAACACAAACCCATGTCCCTGACCTATATACTGTGTGAGTAATTTAGCAATGCAGCAAGTCACTTAAGATTCCAAACAGACTCAACATCAATTCTACCTTCTGATTTTACCATCAATTCAGGAACAAGCACAAAAAAGGTAAAGGTTGCATCCACTGCCTCCACACTGTATAAAATTATACAACTGAACAGTGAAAAACATCAAATTCGCACACATCAAAGTTTTTCTCCAGTGCTTGGAAACAGCACAACAGTAATGGCCAAGGCATCCATATTTATTCACAGCAGGAATCTGGCATCAGTTTAAAGTCACCATAAAGATCGGGCCCTCGTAAAGTTTTAAAGCGGCACGTTGCTCCAGCTGTCGCAATACTGTAGGTACCGTTTCCATGAATGCATTTATGTAGTGGGATATAAAAAGCACATTTTTCTCACTAGGGGTGCACAAAGGTACTAAAATGAGTGATTCTGGCTTCCTCTTCCTGCATCAAAGAAGAGCCAAGGAGAACAGACACGTGAGAGAATAGGGACGAGGGCCAAGCTTCAAAGGAATAAAAACTGGGGAAGAAAAATAGACAACACTGTTCCATGATAGATAGCTTAACCTCCTCCTGTCAACATGCAGTATAAATACAGTTTTGCCTCATGTTCAAGGTCAAGACAAAGACAACTTGATAATGGATTTCAAAGTAAAGATTCCTCTCGACAGCTACTGGGAAAAACCCAACCAACGAAACAATAAAAAGGTGAGAAAACATTTTGTATGAGAAACAACAAACACACAATGTTTAATTAGAGAGCAGGACCACAAGTTGCCGACTTTCATTGTCAATGTTACACTTTGATTCTGCACCTTTTTAATAGACTGCATTTTTCCTGAACACATTTCCCCAAAAGCTGTGAACCTTTGGTCACATTTGGAACTTTCCCTCAAACAATACTTGTGCCATGACTTTCACTGAAGGTCACACTCCTCAAAATGAGTTTCGCCCAACACACAAAGCCCCCAAATAAAAGACAGGCGTTATGGTTCCTCTATTTTGGGGGTCAGTGCTTTCATGAGCACAGGTTTTTGGCCCAGAGAAAAGAGAGGCAGTTGGTGGATGGGGAACAAAGGAAAAAACGGGAACAAATGAATAGAGGAGCTGAATAATTAAATTTGGAGAGCAGAAAAGTCATCTCATTTAGACCGTTAGATGAAGTCGGCACCTTGCACGTGCACGGCCTGAATGCTATGTTGCAGGAAATACAGATGACCCGAGTGGAACAGATTAAAACATTAAGATAAATTAGAGAAAAAGGCAGAGGGAGCCATCTGCCTTGTGAATTAATGCACTAGGAATTCCAGACTGGCACTGAGAGAGAAGCGCTAGCGAGGAATACTTAGCACCCTGAGCTCAGTCTCTGTCCACATAGACAAAGACAAACTAGGACGAACACGTACACAGACACATACACGTAGAAGACCTGTAAAAGCATTGCAAATAAGCCTCTGTTTGACAGCTCAGACACCATCGCCGTCTCTTCACTCCCCCTCTTTCCAGCTATCCCTCGCTTGCAGACGCTGGTGTGGTATATTTAGCAGGAGGTTATGAGAGAAGCAGCAGCGGATGGGTCCTCTGATTAATGCAACTCTCATCCTTACTCTAATCCCCGATTCAAGCACCTGTCAAAACAGGAGCTTGTGCACTTGTGAGAACCTGTGCTTGGATCATACTTGGGCACTACAAAGGCCATGGACCATTAGAGGTACAACCCTGATGTGCAACCTAGGCGTTTCTCCTCTGACCTTTCAGACCTCTGTTGATACGGTTTTAACAATATTGGTGTATTTGGACTGTTTCTCCGCCTTTCTCTGCAGTACTCGGTGTCGTTCATTAACCCTGGGAGGTTGCATATGTAGAGCCCCGCTTGAGCGTGGGGCAAATCCAAGGCTCCGAGGCAGATTAGTAGCAGGTTATGTTGGAACCTTGGCAGACAGGCACAGTAAATCTCAGGAATTAACAACACAGCTGACACATACCATATCAAACTCGGCCTAGCACGAGGATTTAGTCTGTCAGCTGTGAGTGAATCATGGCTTGCCATCGCAACAGTCGACGGTTCGGGGGACTACCATGCTTTATTGACCTCAGCGTGAACCCTTACATGTGACAGAGCTCACTGGAAGGTGTACAGAAATCATGCAGTGCATTTGGAAACTGTTAAACAAGTTACTGAAGAATTCCTAGCTTAAAAAATGTGCAAACAAAAAGAGCACATAAATAATGTAATTGTAGCAAAAACAACTCCACAAATCCACATTCTACATATTGGACAGGAGGTGATGTTAACTCTCAAACAAACTGCCCTAAGACCATCCCCCAAGAAAAGCAATTATCCTACAACAGGGCTTCAAAAACAACTTTCAAAACACCATCAAAAGACCATAAATACATTTAGTTTGACACACATTTAAATCTTAACGGAATCCCCCTCTCTGTTATCAGTAACCAGACCCAAACACTGTCTCCATAATTCCTAACAAACACCCCCCTCAGGATCCACCAAGCACCAAGGATAACATTCTTAAAACTTGGAATGCGGACGCACTGATAAAAAGGAAAACTCTTATTCAGACCCAAAGTTCTGAATTAGACACACCGGAATTCTGTACAAGGAGTTTTCATGGAGTTACAGATTTCCAGATTGACCATATTCAATATATTCAATATATTCTCTTGCTTATGAAGTGTTTTTCTGTTAATTCTGTATGGAATGCATACTGTATATACTTGTGTCCTCAGTTAAAGATCCATAGATACAGTAACTATGGTATGACTTCAGGTACCTCAACATTACAACTAATTTGATTGGTAATATCCACTTTGAGCCAATTCTAATTTCTGTGTGTTGTGTGTGTGTTTTATGACACATACAAGTGTCATGTGTGTATGTTACTAGATACTGATTTTTTAGAACAATTTATTATGCAAAACTATTTTAATTATTGCAGCATTGTCAGAACTACATCTGAAGCTTTGTTACTTACATATATTTGATATAATAAGATTATTGTGAGATGTTGTGTTATGGTGTGATGTTACTTTGAGCTTTATGAAAAGAGGAAAGTATAGTTTAGTTCAAATTAAGGATCAATTTAAATAGGATAGTTTGATAAAGTGAAGGGCAGAAGTTCTTCCTAAGGGTCCAGTTACTGGCTGCACACGTCCCCTCCTCTTCAGTTCAGTGACGCCCACAAGGTATTTATTAAGGGACAAACTCTGTCCTAGTTTAATTCCATCTCTGTCTTAAGTACTTAACTTTCTCTCTTTTATCCTTAAAATGCGCCAATTTTCTCAATCTTTTGTTTTTAACTCTTATCTTTTTATAACTTCTTATGAAAGTAGAACCACCAAACAAACAGTTATTTTTGACTATTTAAAAAAATCCATTCAAGGGACGAGACTTTTTAATCCATGAATTCATGATATTTATTCATTGTATTTAACTGCAGTAGTCTAACTCAACAACTGTGGCTCCAGCCATTTTTACCACTTAAGCTGAGAAGTGTTTCCTGTTACCCAGCTGGTGTTCTCACCTGACCCAGGCCGGCCTCACGAAGCCAAAATGAACTCCGGCACTATTCCACTATTAGAGGGACGACGAACCAGTTCCAGGCGCCCTGCTGACTTTTAAATAATATATTTAGAGGTTAATAACAAATGCTGTTTTCTCTCATTCATCTGTTCATAAAGTGTTCATTTCACTCCTCACACCCACATTCAATCACATCATTTTACCTGTTTATTTATTGTTGGTTGTTTCATGTTTACTGGTCATTGTTTTATTACTTGTTTCTCATGTGAATATATTTATATCCGTTTGTTCATATATCCCGTAGCATTCGTATAATAAAACAATAAAAAGATCTGGTTTTGTGTTCACCATTCCTCAGATAACAACAAAAGTCACTGATACTGCGACATTAGAGACTGATTTGATTTTATCAAGGGAAAATTATTGTTATTATTATTATTCATTATTATTAATTCATTAAATTGCTATCTGGCGTTTAACTTGATTAGTTCAAGCGTGGTCTTGCTATAAAAAGACCTGGTGCCCCTATTTCAAGGAATGTTAATGTAATATCTGCATTAATATTAAATTATTGAATTGAATAGATTGAAATCAATCAATAATGAAAAGAAGGTTGCTGTGGCACAAAGAACTAAAATCAAAGTTATGAGACTGTCAAACTAGAAAATTGCGTTGAATAGAAAAGTATCAACGCTTCTACTGTTCTCAGACTGTAAACTGCTAAGTTTCCAATGAGAAGACGTTGCCACGTGTGGTTGTTTCTCAGTGAGGTGAGAAGTAATTGCATCACTGGAATGGGCCCCCAGGCATCTCCAGATGCTGCATCTAAATAAATGAGTTATTTCAATCAATAAGTCATCCGCCCTCTGTGAAGAGCACTCACAGGCTGCACAATCACTCAGTATGAAATAAAACATATACATTATTGCATATTAACATTGTTATACCCGAGTGAAAAAGGTGACGCTACACCAGGATGAGTTTTTCACCTGAGAGCTGTCCTTCAGATGACTTTACTTTTAACTTCTATGCAGCTGAACAGTAGCTACATAATCGTGTATATCCATCTGTGCACATAAACACTCACATGAGTTCAGCTTCAGTTTATTCCTGTTAAGGTTCACACTATTTGACCTGTGAACCAATTTCAGACTTAATCATTTCAGTGTTTCAAATGCATCCTTCAATTACCAATAGCCTGAAATTAACGCATGGCACTAGGGCTATGTAGTGATTATACCATGGACTATGATAAATATGCAAAGAGGTCAGTGACTGCCCAGATTTGCTTGCCGACGTTGCTTTCAAGTTGGCTCAGCTCTCATGTCCCGCTAACAGCTGAAGCAGATGAGACGCCAAAGTCAGAAACAGATGTCGCTTCAGATGACAGTTCAGAGGAAGGAACAAGTCCCCTCTTCGCAACCCGCCTCGCATCTTCAGCAGCAGAGACTGAACAGACGCAAAGTGAGGGAAAAATACAGTTGAATGAGAAAACAGCCCCTTCGCTTTTAGAGTCTGGGAACCATCATCTCATTTCAGGACTAGCTAGTCCTCTTTGTGATTAGCCAGGTAATGAGCGGGTGATGAAGGCCTGACCTTGTGTTTCAACCTTCCCCTGACATCTGCAGCTGTTTAGGAACAGTTGGGCTTCTGCTCACTTCCCTAAACAAGTCTCCTCGTCCGGTTACTGAGTTGGGTTTGACAGCCACATCAACAAAACATCCTAATGGCCTCAAATATTCTATACACTGAAACAAAGCTTCACCAACGGTGCCGCCACAAAATGCTTACCCCAGGATTTCTCACCTGTTATTGGTTTCATTTGACAGTTCCACCGGGACAAAATGTTCGCTGAGAGAAAGGCCACGCTTGCCTGTCACCGGCGCCGTCAGCAGACCGGACCCAGGGACGAATCTGTTGAATCGGTGCTTTCCATCCTGTACAATTATTCCTGCCTCCTGCAAATACAATGAAGGAACCAAGAAATGAGGGGAGGCTGGCATTGTGCTTGAGCCACAGTTGAGTTCAAACATGTCATTTCAGAAATAGTAATTTACGTTTTCCTATTATTTGCATTTATAAAGGTTTCGTTTTGTCAAGATTTGTCTGATTTTCTGTTTGTATATGTATCCACTGACTTATTCAAATGTTTTGGTCTCTTCTAGACATGTCTTTAAATCTTATTCTGGAAAGTAACTATTCTACTCCTGGTGTCAGGAACCTCTTTTACTTTTCAATTTTTCTCTGAAAATACACACAACATCAGTCTCCTGGTTGAGCCACTCAAAAAGCACTTATTGTCCTCCACGGAGCATCAGCCCATCATGCAAGAGCTCCATGAACTCAAAGCTGTTTTGCATTTCATTCACTTTGAGTTTGTCTGCTAGGCTGCTACAGAGACAACATCAACTGTGCAGAAGTGACAGCAGGCGGACAAAGGGAGAACGAGAAAGGAGAGAAAAAGTAGAGATAAACAGAAGAAACTGACTGCTAGTGGAGGACGGAGACAATGAGCTATTTTTACACTGCTCTGTTTGGGTTCAAAGAGGCAACAGGTGCATGAGGAGTGAATCTGTCCTAAAAGAGGGAGTGGACCCCACAGAAATTTGGATGGTGTCAAAATGACAACTGTTCCCTTCTCCATCCTCATCTCTCACACACGCCCAACGACAGCTCTGTCATCATGAATATTTCATTTTCATACTTCTGAAAAAGAAGTGTGCCGTTTGTACTTCTGCTGCTCTGCATACCAACGAGAAGCGCTTCACTTTTTGGAGAACAAGCTAAATCTGTGAAGTGAACAGAGAAGGTAGGAGATTCTCATCAGCAAACTCAAATTTGCACAGATTGAACAACTTGGCAGAATTAATCTGGTTTTAGTGGGAGAGTGGCACAGAGTGCGCTTGTTGCTGCGTAGCGAGGTCAGAGAGCTTTAGATGAAAGCTCACATATCTTAAATCTCTCAGGCTATCAACAGTCTGCCTCTGGAGTCGTGCCCTGACTGTGTCATGCACAAGGACGCTGAGCTCGCTCTCGTTATTTTGCCTTTTTTTTCCTGGTATTTATGCTAAAACGAAATGCAGCAGTTATTTTACCATCAAGCAAATCACAGTTTGCCTAAAAGTGTGGATTGCACCCCACAGAGCCCAGCTCCCAGTCCAGTAGTTTGACTCCAGGACTATCACACAGTTTTAGGATGTATGTCAATTCTAGTGCTTTTCCTCTTCAGGATCGGTTTTCCAGAAATAGACATTATTATTATGAAAGGGGTCACATGTAAGAAAATGCAGAATACAAACCAAATCCAAAACAAGTAGGAAGATAAAGGGTTACAGTTTCTGGCACTGATCCACCCCCGCATTCCCTGTTATTAAAGTTAAAAGAAAGACACAGGTGCAACGCAAACACAACATAGGAATGCGACCAAAAACAGGAGCTAGGTGTTTTTCTATGCGCAAACTGTTCCATTGTTATTATTTTTACGCCGAAATGAAGGTCACAAGCCTCCAGTTGCTGGTGGGATAAATAAATCTGCTGTTCACTTTATCAGGCCTGACAGACCCGGGCTCGCCTCACCTCTCCTTATTATGCTTTTATAAATCTCTGAATGAAGGAAATGATTTGATTTCAGGTACTATTTGTCCTTACCTTTGTTACTGCAATTCATTCTTTCATTGCCAGCCATCTTTCTATTATTTCATCCATCACTCTGAATTATAAGCCTTGGTCAGCTGTGAAATGTGCCATATTTTTCTTGGCTTTGACTCGTTTTATGTCAAGCATTCTCATCATTTTGCTGTAAAATGTTTTTTTAGCTCACTCGTTTTATTTCAGGGGTATTGTGTGTGTGTGTGTGTGTGTGTGTGTGTGTGTGTGTGTGTGTGTGTGTGTGTGTGTGTGTGTGTGTGTGTGTGTGTGTTTTGAAGGAGAAACCCAGCATGGTGCTGCTGAGGCCTAAACCAGTCTCTAACTCTTAATTAAACCCTGGGCTCCAGTGGTGCTAACTTATTAAAGACTGTATGCAGCACGTCACATACATCTAGTTATGCCCACACTGATGTTCTCACACACTTCTTTTAAGCTCACAACATCCCACCTCTAAGCTACCGATGACTTCATGCATCTCAATTTTTCACCTTTCCACAGCTGCTTAGTGACCCACTTCCAAGAGAAGGAAATTACTTTTTTTTGTGGACACTTTAACGACTTGTTTGAAAGGAGCAAAGGAAATTCAGCAGGGTGGCTTACATATTTTAAACCATTTTAATTGAATTTGTGCCATATTACTTGGCGATATAAAGCCAGGAAAGTGCAAGACGAGTTTAAAGAAAGAACATGGACATGCAGAGCGTACGGTGGATTCAACTTGTAGATTGTGAACCATTTCCTGAGGACACGACTCTATAGGAAATGATTTTCTCCAACAAAATTATTATATTATACGCACACATTTGATGTCAGATGTTTATGGGCCTAAACTAGAAGAGTAGACATGTCTTGAGCATGTAAATTATACAAAAGTAAAAAACCATATGACCTTAAATGAACCTAGAAGGTGATCACAAACAGGCTGTGCTGGTACCACACACACACACACACACACACACACACACACACACTCACACACACACACACACACACACACACGCAGTACAATAAATTAAGAACCAAAGCCTCAAAAATCAATAATCTGACTTATCCTCAGTGATACTTTACTCTCATCAGCTGCAGTTACTAATGAAAAAATCCAGAACGCTGACATGTTTGCTGAGATGTGTAAAAGCTGTCAAAACAAGTTGCAAACTCTTTAACTCGGGCTCATCCTGTGACAGCTGTGGGGTTTTCTGCAGTGATGTCGCTGCAGGGTGGCCCAGGGGAACCAGCCTAATACAGCAACAAACAAAACTAATAACCTTTCATTGGGTCTTCTGGAAATCTGAGTATAAATGTGGAAGCGACTCAATTGTGCAGCAGCGTCAACTTGTGACACGCCTGTTTTAACATCCAGTTACATACAGCTATGTATGTATGAAGCTAGCTAAGTCTTACCTGACACCAGGTGTTATCTTAGCTAGCGTTAGCATAGCCACCAGACACCGCTGTATGTTGTTCTCCGTAAATCTATTGTAGTTTCATCGGCCAGTCATGAAAACACATGTTGCCTAAATAGAGTTTAACATTGTGGCGTGATGTTTGCACACACACCCGAAAGCTAACTTGTTTGACCCTCGCTAGCTTGTTCCATCTACCTGCACTAAGTCGCGCCGCCAATCAGAACAGGCGTTATTATACGAGCGTGTGAAACAGCGCCCCCACGTGGCCAAGACAATAAAGACGTAGAAAAAAGGAAATTATCACTTTTTAATTAAATGTAATCAATTCCATATGCAGAAGTAGTATTTCGCATTATGTTTATATTTGTGTTGTTGCTCTTAATTTTTAGAAAAATGTAAAATAATTGTATACAGTGTATAAACAACAGTTTAGACTTTCAGAAAAGTCAGTGGATATAAAAACTATGTTCTTCAGTTATATTTTTTGTAGCGTACAGTATGCTCCATCTACATCCATTCGTTGGGTGTATTGCTTAGATTAATAATAGATTATTTAGGGTTTTAATTTTTTTATCTGTTTCAGTAGTGTAGAATCCCCACAAAGACAGTTTTATCAACTAGAAATAATCTCAGCTCACTGTGAGGATCAAACTTCAATCTGAGGTCTAAGAATAACACATATAAACATATTTTAGTTTGGATCTAACTGCTGACAGATTTGCAGGCTCCCTGTTTATATCAACGTCCTCCATTCACTATCCGAGGCTACAGACAGAGACAAACTGCGGAAGAGAAAACAGATGAGTGAAAGCGGCAGGAGAGGAGACAAAGAAACAGGGTCTACTGGGGAAACTGACACACACCCAAAGATGAATCATCTTTGCATTGAGAATGAATTGGTCATTTAGCAGCCGTGTGTGTTGAGTGGAGCGGTTGTTTGTGCCTCTGCGTCACTGACACTGTGTGTGTGTGTGTGTGTGTGTGTGTGTGTGTGTGTGTGTGTGTGTGTGTGTGTGTGTGTGTGTGTGTGTGTGTGTGTGTGTGCGTGTGCGTGTGTGTGTGCGTGTGTCATGCCGTTGCTAGAGGAGACAGAGGCATTTGCAATGAGACGAGGCCGTGCAAATTGGTGTGAAGTGAGCAGCCAGTTCAGATCTGCGTAGCAGCACTGTGCATGTCACATTGGATATGAGTTAAAGAGGGAACACCGGGGCCGTCACAGCCCCTCGTTCTCCCGATGATGAGGGAAAGTCCACAAGCGCTCTCTGTCCACTAGGACAACCCAGCGTTAGCAAACTCTGGTGCTGCACACTGAAGGTCACCTACGCAGCAGGAGCGATGCGCAGTGTTGGATCTGACTTCCATTTCCCACTCAGAAGATAAACGTTATATTGAGACAAGCAAATTTAATTTCACACACATTTTTTTGTGATGGATCCAACAGAATAATCAAAACATTCTTGGAGAAAGCACCCACATAACTATATCGAGTGGTTTATGAATAATGATTAATCCAAACATTTTGAGAAATCGTTTTAAGGAACTTTCAGCGACTGGCAGACGTCAAAATAAATCAGTCCAGACAGTTAGTTTAGAAAATGTGGGCTCAGCAGTCAAAACTGCAAAGACGGGGAATTATGATGAAATTACGTGAAAGCGCACAGCTGTCACTCAAACCTCTAACCGTACAAAAGAACCAGTGAGCTAAGAGCGGAACATTCTGCTGTTGTTCACCAATGGAAAGCAATCAGGACCGACCTACTGTAGGAGTGGACACAGAGGAGGAGGAGGAGGAGGAAGAATGTGAGACTGAGATGAAAGCACAACTGTGGTTCACAGAACTAACCATGAGGTCGTTCCGGCAGTAATTAATAACTGCTGCTCAGCTGACTGGTAACTTTTCTACTTTTTTCTTTCAGTCTATTTTCATCACTCAGCTTGTTTTCAGTACACTGCAAAAGTAAAAAGAACAAATACACCGATGCACAAAACGAAATCCTACTCTGACACTGACATCCAGACGTTTACACATTTCGTTGTACAAGATGAGTGTCCTTCAAATTTCAGCTGCTGAGCTTGTTGTTTCCTTATTATTTTATTTCCTGCTGGCTGCAACCTTTCATGGGATTAAAGCGTAAACAACGTCTTGAATATATGAATCCAGCTTCTTGGAAGAGAGCTAATGAGGAAAAAAGTTACATATTCACATTTCCTTGAAGACCTGTGGAGATGTGTGCCCCTCATCCATCATTTGCTGACGTGACAGACACTGGCCAGATTGGGGAGGGCGTGCAATTTCCTGCTCATCCCCAAAAACAGCGAATTAATCTTCATTTCCCTCCCGCTAGTCTGTGGCACGCTCCCATCCCTCTCTGCAGCGTCACCTCTCTCCGTCTCTGAGAGAAAAAAAAAAACGTCGCCGGCGCCACGAGTGTGGAGGAGGTGAAGCCACTTGTGTGGCAGATTTGCAATCGTGGATTCAGTTCAAGAACAAGAGGCCCTAACACAGAATAGGAGCGAACCCAAAAGCATGGAGGAAGCTATTAATCCCTGTCTTAGCACCTCCCATCTGGTTCAGTCCAACATGTGTCTCACAGGGGCGCCGGGCCTCCCACCACATTAACACAGAGGTCGGAGCGAGCGGACACAAAGCCAGGAAACTTTTCCTGAGCCGCGCTTCAACGTTCCGAACTTTTCACCACCACCTGAGATAATAAAATATGTGATTTACAGCAAACCAGTGGCTTCTCCCCTGCATCCATCTCTGCCCTCTTGGCCTGTCATTGCTATCTCCAGTGTGGAACGAGGCTGAATAATTGAACAGTGAACAGAAGATTCATGAAAAGCCTGGCTGCCAGAGCGCTCCAGGGGCCCCATGCTCGACACAAATCTGCAGAAACTGTGAAAGAAAGCAACAAACTCATCCATATTTACTGTCTCATCACATCACTCCACACTGAGGCGGGGAAAGGCCTGTGCACTTCAATCCCTGGGTGAAATTGCAATTGACCCAAATAAAAAATAAGGTTGTGGTTTGTTTTGGAGCCCTGATGTGGCATTTTTAATGCTCATTTGGCGCTAACAGCGGAGCGCTGGCTTTAAAATCTGAGAAATAGAACACAGAGTAGGTGGATGTGAACAGAAAGAGGTGAAGCTAAGAACAATATAAACTTATAAAAGGAAATGAGTGTCCATTTATTATACAGTTCAATATCAGAAATGTTCCTCAAGCTTCTCATTAGAGCCGCTATTTAAATAATAAATGCTCAGCAGAAAAGTCTTTAACTAGGAAAATAAAAGGAAGAAGCTTTTATAAACTCCCTCTTTGTGCCAACGTGAGAATGAAAAGACGGAAGACACTTTTCAGACATTAGAAAGAGCTCTTTTCCTCCGTTCCACCTGGAGGGGCTGTCGGTTTGACCTTGACCGGCGGCGGCTACAGAGAAAGAAAAGACAAAGTAAAGTTTCTGTGTTGGTTACAAACACAGCACAAATGTACTGGCTACTGATTTATGCCGAGTTGTTTTGACAGGAACAGCAACAGAATTTTATTGGCTGCATGTAAACGCGTTTATACAGTAGTAAATTATGAACATGGTGAAACCAAAGACGTACTTAACTGGGGAAAGAAAATCAGTGTCAGCATCAGTCTACTTGTTCCACTCATGAGCGAGAGACTGACTGGCAGTGGACAGATAAACATCTCACAAACAGCCCATTTGCTGATCCGTCCGTCGACCCTGTCTCTCACCTCCTGGAAAGGTGTGACTTATTGTAAGTGCTCGGCTGGTTTTATGCGAATGCGAATTTTTGGCACTAAACGCAGCTGCAGCTACACTACTTGCAGGGAGAGAGTGCACTGAAAAGTTTACAGAGTGCAAATGAGTGGTAACTGCAGTTGGACCGAAGCCACTTTGCTGTTTTACAAAGTTTTGAATAGTTAATGCACCAAATTACTGATTCCAGCAGCTGAGAGTTCTTCACCCAAGAGTCTACTCACACGGCAAGGAAATTACTGTCACTTTCTCTGTGTTAGGAAAAGTAGGATGGATGGATGGATGGATGGATGGATGGATGGATGGATGGATGGATGGATGGATGGATGGATGGATGGATGGATGGATGGATGGATGGATGGATGGAGAGTCGCTGACTCATGCGTGTTCTCTTCCTGTTATATTTCTTTTGAAGCGGCACAAAGTCCTCTCACGTAATCTGATTCTCTTCTTTGTGAAGCGATGCTGGAAAATCAACAATTATAAAGTCCCAAGTAAACTCGCTATTAACTAATCAATGCAACATGTAATTTCACTAATTGTGTTCTGCTCATCAGACGCCTACTTGCTACTCTGTGAAAGAGGCCATCAGGCGTGCGCCATTGTGTTGCGTCAGGCACATTCAGTAACCGCCGCCAAAGGGCTCCTTTGTAGGTTTGACAGGCTGAATTCAACGCGATTGGATTTTTGAACGTCCCTGAAATGAAAGGAATCTGATCACTCTGGAGAAGCAGAAGAACCACATGCTGTTCAGCGGATGGTGAGAGCTCAGTGATTGTTTGAGTTGGCCTGAACACAATAAAAAGCCACTTTGACAATGGATGCTGCAAACCTAAAGTTTGCTAATACGAGGGGGAGGGTCACAGTACCACCGAGGGGACGGTGGCTGAACTGGGACAAACCTCTGCCCTTGAAAAGCCTAAACCCCATAAAAGCAGCTGCGTTCACTCGTGGTCCTCGTCTGTCAGTCACTCGTTACACTCTCCTCATTACACATCACAACGCTCACCACCAATTAAAGCCCTGCGTGACATGTGACATTGTGCCAGCCAAGGCCCTTTACTGCTGTTTAAAAGCCATTTGTGGCACAAACCACCCCCTTGTCTTCCACACTGTGACTCAAATAAGTTCCCTCTCAAAGTGACAACGCCTGCGGGCAGCTGTGTTCAGACATATTTGCGTTTGTGGCATTTGAATTAGCCCCTTTGAAGAGAATAATGCGAATGCAAAGTGATGGGGAGGGAGCCGCCGTGTGTGTCCTTATGTACAATCGGGAGGGGTTGGAGGGCTTCAGGGGTCTTTTTTCATTAAGAATCTCATTCATTTTGCTCCTTTGTTGCGTCGTCCCTGCGAGCGACCGTCCGACTTCAAAGGTGTCGGCGGAAACAGTCTGAACGGGCTTTTATTCTTTGGGCCTCGGTCCTGAAAAACGCTGGCTCAGCACATAACACACACACATATACGCGCGAGAATCTCTCACCCTCATTGTAAAATATGGAACTAGTACAAGCGGCGCTCTCATTACCAGGCAACTGTACGACGTGCACACGCAGCGCGGACGCGTTCACAAACAGGTTCATCCAGTTCATGCGCTCACAAACAGGTTCATCCAGTTCATCCAGTCTGCGATGACCTTCGCTTGGCTCTGATGCGATTGCTGCATTTATTCACCCCCCCCCAACGACTCGTATTCTGATCAGGGATCAGTGGAGCTGCTGTTTGTCTGTGATGTTCCAGATTGTCGGACCGGAGCCCCGTGAAGCGTGAACGACCTACTAATCTTAGAATCGCTAAGATTATAGGAAAAGTAGAAACTCTCAGACGAGCCTCGGTTTTGTTTTCTACTGACTACAGCCACCGTGTTAATCAGATTCACATCTAAGAGCTGCTGCGCTAGAGAGCGACTGTGGGGTGAGGGTGATTTCACAATTCTTTGTTCTTATTTTTATTCCTTTCAATATTTAATGTTTGTTACTCTCTAACATCCTTCACTGGCTTTGATCTGGGAGGAGCAGCTTTCATAATCTCGTGCACTGGGTCCAGGATGGCGTCATGATGGTGCACGGACTGGGACTTTAAATGATTCAGGTTTCCTGCTTTTATGTACTTTGCTTTTTTTTTTGGTCCATGAAAATATATTTCAGACAAAGGAGCTCAAAACAAAGCAATAAAAACAAGACACCTCACTAAATCACGCGCACCTGCCAGTAAGCACTTTGCGTTTCAGCCATTCAGCATCACTTTTCCTTCTGAGGATCTAAATCACCGGAGCCACTGAGCCTCTGCAGGATTGTTTTCCTGCTCAAAACAGTTCAGGATTTTGCAAAAAAAAAAAAACTTGAGGCCACGCATGTGCAGCAATACAGATTCTCTGGGAGCCATCTGCAGTGACTGAGCACACAGATTACTGAAAAGCACTGTCTACCCAACAAAAGTAAAAATAGCTGCTATCTGTAGCGCGAGTTCACATAAAGGACAGAGACCAAAGTGGTGACACACTCATCTGACACATGATGTTACCTATTAAGGAACAAGGACATGCTTTTAATATGACGCGATGGGAGTTCAGCGCTGTGTTTCTCCACAGTCCAGAACCACCCTGAAGGCAGCACCGCATGGAGGTGAAACCCAGTTTGCCCTCGTGCATATGAGGCCTTAGACTCCGGTTTTAACTAAGATCCACAGACGCAGGTTCAGGCCTCGGTTTGTGACCTGAGCCTCCGTCTTGCTTTCACACCCGTAAAGCGGTTTTCCTTCAAAAGGTTCTGCGAAGACTTTTAAAGTGAGTAAAGTGGAAAGGTGCCTCAGCAGGACACTCCCGGTGAGTCACATCTGATGTTCGGCGTCGTTCAAACAGGGGAAATGCAAGGCAGCGCTGAGTGAGATCTGAGAACGGCAGCAACGGCGCGGGGCGACGCAGAGGAAGGAATAACAATGAGCGTCACGCGTGCGCTCGCGCGCGCGGAGCCGCTCGGTGTGCAACCGTGTGCATGGTGGGGATTATTATCAGAGAGCGAGGAGCCCGTGCGGTAGCGACCATTTCACTAATTGCCATCCCGTGCTCTAATTACAATGCGGCGGGGAAACGTTCAACTCTTAGATCGCTGCTCGAGTAAAGTCCCCGTGCAGGTTCCGTTGTCAATCACACGCACGCGCGCGCACGCACGCACGCACGCAGGCTCAAAGGACGGAGCTTGTTTCTTCTTCTGCCGATCATCCTTCTTCTGGAAATCCAATCTGCTCGCCGCGCTCTCCGCACAGCCGCTCCCGCTCCGTCCTCCGCTCCGCGTCAGCGTCGCCGCCATTCACTCGTGTCTGGAGAACGACACGTCGCAGAAAGTTGGCGGATTCGGGCGCAAGGTGAGAGGGCAAATCGAATATATGATCTCCCACAAAGGAGGATTTAGTCAAAATGCAAAGTAGACGCGCTGCTGCAGCCGCCAATTAAAAGCCTGGATGCCTCCTGCGCATTGTGTACATTCTACCCTGAAGAAACTGTGCTGAGCTAGAGGCATTTCTAACAATGCTGCTTTACTGTTTACGGCTCTGGTGCAAAAGGACTATTCCTACTGTAAAGGACTGGACTGTGCACACATACAGTGCTGGCCATTCAGCCTACAGAGAGGCATTACACTGTGTTGGCTGATAATTCCTGAACGGGGCATAACAACTTTAGAAGAATATAAAAATGTGATTTACATTCACACAACTCACAAAACTGCTAAGATGTGCACACTGATTAAAAACAAAGTAATATAAAGAGATGTTCTGTTGTTATGCTGCTGTTACAAACCAATAATAGCCACAAGTATCAAAGTCAGCATGATGCAACGCTTCCTTCTGCGGCTTAGCTTTAATTTAACCTAGTTTTAGATGCCAGGTTATTTAAAATTCAGACGTCTCAGTGCAAGGCTTCCATTTCATTCTACATCTGGTCAATGACGTGCTCATTGCAGATCAACATCATCTCATTCTAATGACGCAATCTGTTCGGTGCTCTTCACGTGTGCTGCACATCTGTCAGATTTGACAGCAGCTGTTTTACGTCACACAGGTTGTAAAATCAGCGTCGGTGGAAATACGGTAACTCGGACTTGATTGATCACGTCATTCGGTAGCTATAGTTGCCAAATAAATGTAGATGACACAAAATAAAAGATCCAGTATAGTACGTGTGTTGGGTTTTTTTGAAGAGTGAAGAGAAATCGCACTGTCGTATAACTTTCACCGCCGACCTTAACCGTGAAAAACCAACGGAGCCACAAAGCAAACCGCTAAGTCTGTGTGAGGCCACGTTATTGCTGGACCATAAATCCACATCTCATCTACCGTCATAAGATTTATGAAGAAAATGAAAAGTCGAGATAACCTGTATGGCCACAGAAATGAGGATTTCGCCGCAGCGAGCTTACTGTAACACAACGAGGTGGGAAGCTCAGCAAATCGAGGATTACCACAGAGTCTGTCTCAGCGCTGCCGCTTCAGCACATTGAAGCTGCAGACGCCTCGTTCACCGTTGCGCCAGTGATGGACTAGAGCACGCGGCCGCTGATTACATCCTGGACGCGCGGAGGAGACTTTTTACAACTTGACGTCGCTGTAGATCATCAGGGGGAAGCTGATGGGGACAGGGCATCTGGCGGAAACACCCGGCCCCACGTGTCATCGGGGAGGTACAGTCACTCCAGTGTGGTCTGATCAGCTGAGCGTCTGAGCGTCACGACCCAAAGGTTATAGAATATAGATAGGATGCGGCAGCTCCCACGTCCAGGCAGAGCAACAAATGACTCTCAGATCGCCTGTTTGTGATTTAAACGACGCTGCCCTTTAAATCACATTAACACTGGTAGATTTATTTCTGTGGGAAAGTCTGTCCAGTGCATGAACACAGATTCCGTCCTCGATCACAGCAAGCGTTTCTTCCTTGAACTCAAAAGCTCTTGCGTCACCTGCTGGCTGCACGCTGACTTACATGACGGACTAATAACCAGACGCGACCACTAGAGGGCGACCTTCAGTCTAATTGGCTCTTTTTAACATTTTTACAAAGGCTTTTATAGTGTATAAGTATAGTATAAGTGTAAACAATTATTATCGCTTCTTTGATATGGGGCAATAGAAAATATATATGTAAATACATATCCCACTGCTATTCACATGAATTAAACATTTTCCTGTAATGAAAAACAAAGACAAGAGATGCAGAGACATTTTCTTTATTGACATAAGTCCAAAAGCATGACACAACAGTAACAAAGTCTTTCATATCAGTGACTTCTTACAGCTCATTTTATCTCTGGTCTGTGGAGGCCACGATTGACCAGAGAAGCAAGTCAGCGGCTCTTAATCTGCAATGACGTGTGTTCCTACATCTCATGACAGCTACGCTCCCAAGCGTTCAGTGTTAACCCCCCCCCATACACACACAGAGAGGACAGGGCTTGAAGAAGTTGTAGTGCATCGATGAATTGCTTTATTGCACATAGAAAAACAAGATTTCATGTAAAGTTAAAGTAGTACATGGTACTGGTGTACCTACACATTTGTGTATGATACAGAGCTTACTTAAACCTACAGCCACATCCTATACTATAAAGTACATAACCCATCCTAAAACACTGTTATCTTCTAAATAATATTCTTGTAGTTGCTGTCCTACTCATTTAAAACAAACAAAAAGACACCCAAATGATTCATCCTTAATAAATCTTATGCAGCGTTAGAGTGAGTAAGGCAGGTTTTCAGAGCAAACCTTCTTCTACAGTGTTTAGCTGGAGGTGTGTATCCTGACACCCGTGCTCTGCCATCATCCATGGCATTCCAGCTGTTCTCAGTGTTGCTGTGAGTCGGGCAGGTCCACGCCGACGTCGTGCTCAGCGGAGGATTCGGTGCAGGTATCTCTCTGGGTTCTTCTCGCCTCCCCTCCTCAGTCCAGACCCAAGTCGAGCCGCTCTCTCAGCGGCGCCGGCGGCGCTCGGGCCGTCGCTCCGGCCCGCGGCGCCGCCGCCTTTCCCCGTCGCCGACACGGAGGCGTGCTGGTGTGGCTCCAGGCTGCCCTGTGCTGCTGCCTCCGTTTCGCTCTGCTCCCCCGCATCCTTCCCCTGGCGGCTCGGGGAACTCTCCCTGATTCTGGATTCAAAATACGGACGTGGTGAGTGAATACGGAGCTGGACGCAGACAGTGAGGTCTGACTTAGAGTAGTTCTACCTGAGGTGATTGAAGGCTCGCAGCCAGTGTGAGCCCAACGCCTCTCTCCCGCCAGACCTCAGCCCCCTGTGGTGGCTCCGGGCCCTCAGCCCAATTAGCGCCTGGGCCAGTTCCGCCTCGTCCCTGTGGCCCCAGACCAGCTGGGCCCTCTGCTCCGCGTCCTGGTCTCCCGCCGCCCTGAACAGTCTCTGGAGCTGCCACAGGTGGACGCTGCTGAAGATGTTGGCCGAGCCAGCCTTCCTGCTGCGCCGCTCAGCCAGGCGCCACAGCGAGGGGGGGCCGGCCACCGCGGAGGAGGGGGGCGCGCCGGGGCCGGTGTCCATCCGGAGGAACGCGGAGGAGGGCAGCATGCACCGCTTGGACCCTGGAGAAGGAAGCGAGCGAGACCGCAATATGATGCATCTAGAAAAATAAAGCATGCTCCATTTTTCAACAACAGAGTCAGTCAACAAAGCACGAAAAACGCGTCACGACACCTGCAGACGGGTGACGTCAGCTGGGAGACCTCTGCGCTGATTCTTTAATCCCGCTTTGGGACGTGAGGCACAGGCTGCGAGTTCAAAGCCGGTAACCTGCAGCGGGTGACGTCACCTCTTTGCTCGAAAGTGGGACACAGCGGGTAACTGGGCGGTCAGCAGCCCTCACGCTCAAACAACCACAGTTTGCTCTCTGGGATGGTTGAGACCATGTGTTTAACCTGAATAGTTCTAGGTCAAGAGTAGTTCTCTTTTTTTTTTAATTGACTGAACCGTCATTATTTTTCCGTCTTATGCGCTCATTATTATGAAAAGCATCTTCAAACTGGAGAATTAGCACCGGACGGAGAATGTGATAAAGTAACGTCACCGTTTCTCACCCCGACTGCTAATGACACAGTGACAGCTCACGGCTGCAGACTGTGAAACTAAGTGAGAGGAAGCTCCAACCGATCTTTGCACTAACGCATCAACGCAATGCACCGTTCAAACTACTTACTGCGTCTCTCACGCCAGACTGCGTTACACTGGTCAGCGTTAGTGCTCTAAAGGTAGTAAACAGAATCCCGTGAGAGTCATGTGAAGAACTGCTTACCCGGAAATGAAGTGAGTGTCCAGAGCGCTTCAGTCCTGGCGCATGTTCCTCAGCAGCTGCCCTTTGAATCCCATTCACTTCAAACAGCCGCTGCGGCCGAAGAGCAGCAGGTCACGGCGATGTCCGGCTTCATCCGCGATCACTCTGGCCCCTTGAGCCGGCTGTCGATCACAAATTAATGCCGTTGAGCGACCAATGAGGAGGCGGCTGCGCAGTGTTACATTTGTCTCGGCCAATCATAAACATAGGGAGGTGAAAACTCGATAAGCCCCGCCCCTTGGCCACGTAGGGCGTGAGCGCTGAAATCCATTGACGTCAATGAGCCGAGCTGACACAGAAACGCGTCTGTCGCTGCGAGCGTGTGTGCGCGTGTGTGTGTGATCGAGTGAACAGCACACAGCATGACACCATGCGAGCGCAAACAGGATGACGTATGAGCACACATGACCACATAAACAGACGGCTGTTATTGTGTTGTGCAAAAGTACGTTTGCCTAAAAAATAGAAAGTGTGGCTGGATTTGGCTTTTTATGCAACTTTCTCATAACTTTTTTTTTGTTTTTTGTTAAATTATTTTCTTTTTTCTCCTAGTTCTATTTATCAATTCTTTTTGAAAACACAGATGGAGGAAGGTCACAGGAAGCCTCCACCTCAGAGGAAACGACACCGCTGGGAAATAGAGTGGACTTGGTTGGAAGCAGGAGTCCGGCAGAGGAGGGGCCGGCTTTGAATTACGGGCCGCCCCCTCTGCATCACCAGCCCCCCTCCCAGTACAGATGCTGGATTCAACGGAGGAAACGGAAAAGACGAAACATCGAAGACGTTTTCATTTCAAAACCCGGGGGCTGTGGAAAGAACGGGAAGTTTGCTTTTCCACCACTTCATCCACTTTTCGCTGCTTTGCGGGACCAGAAGACCACCGGCCTGCGACCTGTCGAGTTTCCACTCTGTACCCCGCCGTTCACCCAGCTGTTTGCAGCTGGCAAGGAGCACCCGCCCTGTTCGGGAGAGAGGGACGCGCAGCGAGCGGAGGGGGAGAGAGAGCGATGCCACCCCAAGCGTCCGCGCCGCAGGTGGGGAGGGACATCCTCAAGTTCCTCCGGAGCGTCCTGGGAGTCCTCCGGGTGCTGCAGATCGCGTTCGGCGCCGGGCTGTGGGTCACCATCGCCGCCAACAAATACGAGGGCTCCATCCACTTCGTCCTGTTCGTCGCGGTCCTCTTCTGGCTCCTCACGCTCGCCCTCTTCTTCCTCACCCTGCTGGACAAGCAGGACCTCGTCCCGCTGCTGGGGGGCGAGCGCTGGCTGTCCACCAACCTGGCGCACGACGTGGCCGCCGCCGCGCTCTACCTGCCGGCGATCGGCGTGATGATCTACAAGACGGACGGCTACTCGTACTGCAACCTGGCGCAGTACAAGCAGTTCTGCCTGTACAAGGTCTACCTGACGGCCGCCGTGTTCGCCTGCCTGTGCGGCCTGGCCTACGTGCTGTCCATCATCTATGGAGGCTGCAGGAAGTGCCGGGGCGAGCGGAGCGTCATCTAGTCGGCGGAGAGTGTGGATGTGCAGCAAATGAGGAATAGTTGGCTCCACTGTAACAGCGACTCGATCAGGTCTCCCCGCGCGAGACGCTCTTCCCTGGCGGTGAAGCTGAGTCACTCTTGTTGTTGCCCTCGGTGTATTTAAAGGTTTCTGACTTGAAAACATCCCAGCAGCTCCCGGGATGTCTGCCAGGAAGAAGGCGGAATGTTCTGATTAACTCATTTCCAATCATTTATTCTAGTGTTGCCTCAAAGTAAATAATATTTCTCTAGAGCCTTATTATAGTGGGTATCCAGTAAGTTTACAGTCAAATGGGCTTAACATGTGCAGATTTGTGTTACTGTCCAATGACGTTTTTTTTACAGTATGTTTTTTATAGTAGAAATATATTTTTATGATCACGTGGTTTTTGTATAACAGCAAGCTATACTGGAGTGTGATGCACTAAACACTCACGTGTCTGTTTGCTGCCTTCCGTCAGAATGCTGTGTACACCTCCGCAGCGTAGACGTGACTGGTACCGCAGCGTGCGTGAGCCGAGCAGACTCCCAACGTGTAAACCAAAAATGAGCAATAAAAAGCAGCGAGTGCCACTCCTTTGCTTCTGATTGTGTGTTGTCACAGTGTTTTGATGCACTTTCCCAGTTGAAAGAGAGACGAGAAGAAGGAAGATCAGAGCCTGGACCAATCAGCAGGGCTCCTTTAAGTGCACGCCACTTTGACCCCATGAACGATGCACAGACGATGAGTCAGTCGGTCACACATGCACACGCACACGTTGTTGACGAGGCAGAGAATGTGCACGCGTGTAACAGTCTGGGAAGAGGCTTGTTCTTACCGGAACAGTCTGCTGGGGTTCAGGAGGTGGACTCGCATGCAGCCAATCACATCGAAGGTAAGGAGAGGGAGATGATTCAGTGTCTGAGCTGCTCGAGGCCCCGGGAACGTGCTGCAGGCAAGAAGAGGCTCCGACGGCTTCAAGCCATCGTCACAGCAGCAAGGCCTCGCCGTCAGAATCTGCAGGTGGGAAACGTACAAAAGGCCGGATCCGGCTCAGAACCGCACACGCTGTTCCTCCTTTTCTCGCGCTTCCAGCTGAAGGTGACGAGTCTAAATGTGGTAGCAGCAACAGGTGTAGAAAGAGGCTGAGCTTTTTAATTCTTAGTCCCCATTTTAAAGGCAAAATCGGCGTTTAAGCACAGTGTTTCATTCAGTTTGTGCGTTCAAAGCACAGTGTTGCGACATTAACGACCAGACCTAAAGGGTTAACGCAGACCAGCTGCAGCCCCAGGATGTGAATCAGGCACTTCCAAAGCAGGGACGGAGCCTCTCCCGCTCCAATCCATCCTCTCCCCCTCAGACGCGTCGTCAGGCGCGTTCCACGGGTCGGCGCCTGTGGAAACACTCCGTACACAGCTGACCCAACGGGGACGGCACACAACAGGGCCGCGTTCCGTATAAACACGAGTCAAACTGAATCCCACGTCTCTTTGATATCGAGTGCAACCACGATGAATCGGTTCTGGATGAGGATGAGGTCATCTGTGCCCAGACGTGAGCCCCTCCCAGAAGGCTGCCATCACCGTAGGCCTGAGGTTGTAGCCAGTCTAGTCTGGAGCCAGGCACTGCTCCGTGCCAACGGCACAGCCATATTTACTTTAGCTATTCAAGCAAAAAGACATTTCCTGTATGAGCTCTCCCACCCTTTGCTAGAGGCCGGGCCTGGAGCAGTGTTGCTCACGGTCCCGTCCGTGAGACCAGCATCATCCACGGAGATGTTGGGTTCCTGAGGAGTACAGAGAGTTCCCTGCCAGAACACTGAACAGTGAGTCATGGAGCCCAAATGCACAACAGTGGCGTGATTCATGGCTTTGATTAAATCACTGGCAGGATCAGTGCAGAGATATGGCAGGAATGTCTTTAATTTCTCTTTGAAATAAATGTGAAGGTTCGGTGAAAACGACAACACAGCACAACATGATACCAATAAATGATACAAATCAGAACCTGGTGCTACAAAGGATTTATTCCACTTTGCTTGGTTATAACTTGCCTATGATTGTTTTTTTTCTTATATTAGAGCACTTCCACTGAGAGTTGCCCACAGTTTGAGGGGAAAAGTACTGAATCCTGTCTGGCTGCGGGTGTCCGGCCTCGGGGAGGCTGCGTGCAGGCACGTGAAACGTGAAAACACAGACGCATGCACACAGCAGCACCCTGTTAACCACAGCTTCATCAGATCCTGCTGAGATGCACATTCCACGGCAGAGCGGAGGGAGCGAGGGGCTGGGAGCGCAGATGGAGACGGGCTGAACAAGTGAAAAAGGGAACATGTGCAAAAAAGGGGCTTGGAAAGATCAAGGAGGACTCAAGAGTCTGACATTTCCTATTTCCTGTCTGTGTAAAGGCATGAATTGGCACAGTGTCCCCGACGTGCGCGCCTTGGAGCGCGTCGGTGACATTTTCCCAACATGGTGACTACAATTACTGTTTCCGCGTGTGTTACAGGAGCTTTTGCCCAGATTATGCTGAATGGAAACAGTGTTTGTGTGTTGCACTGGGGGAAATGGCAGCTGGTGGTGGGAAATGATGATAGCTATTTATAGAGCTTTGAAAATACCACAGCCTCTAAGTGAAAAAGCTGGAAATTGGTCTGGGAGTCTGGGAAAGTCAAAGAGAAGAGGAGAGAGAAGGTTTTATGGTCACTGGGAGGGTGAATTAACTTATTTCCCGTCTGACATTTTATAATTTAACTTACGCTAGCGTGTTACCTGCGTAAGCAATGATTTAATGTATCCACTAAGAGGTGCAATTGAACTTAAAAAAAAAAAATCAACCGTTTCCGTGGGTTTCTCTTAAGCTAAATGTACGCACAACCTATTAATTTTGTTTATGCTTTATGGGAAGAATGTTACAGGTTCCACTGCAATGGTCAAACATAACAAATAACAAAGTGCAGTGGAAATTTTTAATCATAACCTTTCAGTCCAGAAAGGTAAAACTCTAATATTTACATTAACCGTTGCAAAATGATAGTGTTGTAAGAGTGTGTGTGGCGATTCATTTACTACACAGTGAGAGCATCAAACAGCAGCGATGCTGTGGTGTAATAAAACTGCTGCTGTGCAATGGCCTCAGCAACATTAGGTAACGTGTCAATAGAATTAAGATAATGAATCTCTGACAAACACTTTAACGATTCAGCCCCAGAACGTCTGGAGTTCACATCACGGCCAGCTGAGACATTCTTGTAATTCACTGCAGTATTATTACACAACATAAACGCACGGGCCTTGATTACAGAAGACATTTAACACGCTTTACTGCATCTTATCTCATTTAACATTCCTCCTGTTTCATCAGCTCATTAACTGTTCATTGCTGTACAAAACACATTCATTTGTCATCTAATGTAAATGTGTCAGCATCTGCCAGTCCTGTAACAGTCTCCTTATGCCCTGTTGCCATGGTGAACATTGTAGTTAAAACTCCACACACTTGTGCAGTGACATCAGTGTTAGTTAATGAAATCTGTTTGGTTGGTTAGTTTGTTCTGCTGAGAAAAAAAATCATGGATCATACAATCAAATCAGTGCATTGCCTCGGTTTACTCAGATCATCACCACAGCTGGATGAAGACAAATCAAAGATAAATGCATTAAATAAATGCATTATTTTAAAAACTGAAAAGCATCAAGTAACATGCTTTATTGTTATATGGCAGCTAGAGGACAATGAATGATGTGCAGGTCGCTGCATGAAGGTCAGAAGCTGTGTCCGTCACTGACGCCCACCGCCGTCATTGGTTGAGAGCGGAGTCTCATTGGCTGAAAAGCCGGAAGTGGGCGAGGAACCAATCCGTGGGATAAAAGTCCGGACTGATGTGACAGCGGCTTCTGGACCCGACTCTCGGTGGTGGCGATTTAAAATTTCCAATTAAAGATTGCTCAGTTAACGTGTCTACATTTAAGCGACCAACAGACATGGCTGCTTACAAGTTAGTGCTGATCCGCCACGGAGAGAGCAACTGGAACCAGGAGAATCGGTTCTGCGGCTGGTTCGACGCGGATCTGAGTGAAACCGGGGAGAACGAGGCTAAGAGGGGCGGACAGGCCTTGAAAGGTGAGGAGAGGAAACACGTCCTCTGTCTCGTCCCACTGTCGCGTTTTCTTGCATACTGTGCGATTACATAACAGGCGGCGCAAACGTGCAGAGGTGATGCCTGTGTGTGGCCGCTGCTCTGCACAGAGAGAGAGAGAGAACGAGAGAGAGTGTGTAAAAGCAAAACACCCGCCAACAGTCTGCAAAACTGGACGTACAGAATCCACATTCAGCATTTTGGTTGTTGATTACTGTTGTTGAAACCAAAGGTGTTTGTGCTTTATAATATGCTGTAAGATTGTAATGACGTGGTGTTTTGGCCAGTGGCTTCTAATCTGGTGTCTCTAACTCACAGATGCCAGCTTTGAGTTTGACATCTGCTACACGTCTGTGCTGAAGCGAGCCATCAGGACGTTGTGGCTGGTCCTGGACGGTATTGACCAGATGTGGGTGCCGGTGCACAGGACGTGGCGACTCAATGAACGCCACTACGGAGGCCTGACGGGGCTCAACAAGGCAGAGACGGCCGCCAAGCACGGGGAGGCTCAGGTGAAAATCTGGAGGCGCTCCTTTGACATCCCCCCTCCCCCCATGGACCCAGACCACGACTACTACTCCGTCATCAGCAAGGTAAGATATGATATCTATAGCACACACACACGCAACCAAAGGGATTAGCTAAATGTGTGGAAACTAAGTCTTTTGTACATATTGACTGACAGGACCAGACCAAGCATGACGTCAACAGATGTCTGCAGTGAAAATTAATTTTTCATATTTCTGCAGCACAGTCACCTTAACCAGCACAAGTCAAATTAAACAAAATTAACAGCCACACTACAGATATTTGTCAGCAGTATTCTCACCGAACAGCCAAAGAATAGTTAATATATGACTGACAAAAAAAAAAAGTTCAAAGTTCAGAAGTTCAGTCAAGCTGCAGACAGATGGCTCATGCCTGCCTCTGTTCACGCAATCAATATTTCAATTACTATAGCATAACTGCTAGTTTGCAATTATGGCTTCTGCTACCAAACAAGATGATCATTTTATTAGACCAGAATTATCCCCTTTTGTTCTTCACACCTGTTATGTACTGTACTACACACTGATTGTCTTTCTCCCAGGATCGTCGCTATGCAGATCTAACTGAGGACCAGCTCCCTTCCTGTGAGAGCCTCAAGGACACTATTGCTCGTGCGCTGCCCTTCTGGAATGAAGAGATCGCCCCTCAGATCAAACAGGGGAAGAGGGTGCTCATCGCTGCTCATGGAAACAGTCTCAGAGGGATTGTTAAACATCTGGAGGGTGGGTAGACCATTAGACAGTTCAATATAAAGCATCATGTTCCACGTGTCAAGCATAAAGACGCACTTTGGTCAAAAGACTGTTTCTTTGACTCTTCTTGTGTTACCCCCCTGCAGGCATGTCAGATGAGGCCATCATGGAGCTGAACCTGCCAACTGGCATTCCCATCCTCTATGAGCTGGACAAGAATCTGAAGCCTGTGAAGCCAATGCAGTTCCTGGGAGACGAGGAGACTGTGCGCAAAGCCATGGAGGCCGTGGCTGCTCAGGGAAAGGCTAAGAAGTGAAGCTAGATATCTGCTAACAACTGGCCTGAGATTAGTTTTTTTTCCTGAACAGTAGTTTATTCATAGATGGTAATATATGATGAGTATATAGTAAATTGTTTAAAGACTGTTTTCCTTGCACAGTGCAGGAATATTATGTAGATGGTGCAAAACACAGATTACCTGCCCAGGACATCATCTTTCTTTTTCAGATGTCCATGTCTATGAGTGGTCATTGTTGTTGCTGTCTGTATAGTCTGTCAGTTTGTATTTTGTCTTGTCTTGACACTGTATAAGTTAGATATCCATTACTTGGTTAATGATGACCCAATTTCACTATACGACCACAAGGTGTAATTACCTGAAGAGGTACCTGACTGTCGGTAAAAAATGCATAAACATTACATTTTACAACTATTAGTTCTTTGAAAGGTATAATTCCCTTTGTGTTGGGTAGGTGGTGTCTGAAAGCTCTGACGAAATAAATATATAATTATGTGAAAATCTAAGGCTTGTGTGTCAATTTGTTTTGAAAGGAAATTTAAAAAACAAATTTTAAACATCTGGAGTAGATGGAAGAAAAAGGACATACCCGCATAGTAGGTGGCGGTAATGCGCCTTACTGTAGGATGCCATCAAATACAAAGAAAAGAGAGGAAGAAAGATTCTTTTGACTCTATATCCCAATATCCTTTGCGCGATGCTGTGTAGATTGCTAGTACAGGCGGGATGATCGGAGCTGAAGCGATGAGCTTTGCTAACGTGTGTCATATACACTGTCTACGGTTATGGATCATTCGGCAAACACAATGAAAACAGCTACAAAAAATGAAGGAACCACTCGGTAAAAACATAAACACACTCTGTGCCGCTAGTAGCGTGTAAATGCGTTAGCCGGCTAGCTAAACTGTACTTCCTGCTAAAAAAAACAAACAAACAAACCTGCAAATAGACGCCACTCTTTGTGTTATTGGGTAGACGAGGCTACTGGTATTAAGTGTGTTTACATTGCTTGTGAACGTGGATCGACACATTTGAACGCCGTTAAATGAAACTTGTCACCTTATGAAGTCTATGTAAACACGCTGCCTTGCTAGCGTTAGCCATCTTGCTGTTTTCACTTGGATTTCAAGCGAACGCCCATGTACTGCTTAGTTCTTATTGAACACACTCACCCCTACACATGTGATTAACCTGCTGTCAAACAAATTTAGACGCCAGCCTTCAAAATATTTGATGGCTACGATCATAATATTTTATTTTGCTGGCCGCAATTGGTAAGAGTTTTACGTTTATCTGCAGGTGTTTTCGTCTTGGTAGCTACGTTGTATTATGTTTTTTAACCGATAGTTAAGCTTTACAATACTGTTGTCTTGTTTACGAAAGAAAACTCGATAAACTTCTAAAATGTACTGTGTGTGACTTTCTTGTAGGACTTTTACCGAAAACCTTTCGTCTCATGCCAAGAGTAAAGGTAGGCAACAGGTTTATTTGCATGACTTTTTATTTTATTTATCCAGTGGTCATGTTTAGATTGTGATGAAAGGGCACCTCATGTTAATGCTGCATTGCTATGTTATGTTTTAATACTGCTGTTAAACGTCCCGGTTATGAGCCTCATGCTCCCAGAATGGGTGATGAATGATTAGTTTGGACTTGACCATTAGCATTAAATGACAATCAAGTGACTTCAGATATTGATCACTTTGTATCCGCTGTGGTTTAGGAAAGGACCATGTAATCCAGCCCAATTTCTCATCTTATCACCAAGAGACTCCAATGAAGTCCTCTCACATCCAGAACCGGCTTTCTCACCCACCAAACAGGAGAATTTTGTCAGTGCAAAGCCCTGAGCTGTCTCACAGGGACATGCCAGGGACAAATTTCCGCCCTTCTAATGCTTTGGGGACATCTCATTCACCAGGGTTTGTACATAGCAGGGCAACTAGCGCCAGCAGGCCTCATCCTGCAAGGGACAGACTGGGCCCTCTTCAATGCTTTGTTCAGCCACATGCTGTTACAATAAGCAGAACTAAAATGGATACATTAGCTCACAGGTCACAGTACTCACCTTCACATATGCCTCACCCTGCGTCCTCCCAATATATGAGGGACTTAAGCAACCACTCGCCATCCTCCCACATTAGGAGAGATCAAGCCCCAGAACCCAAGGTCACACACTCAGGGAGTAAAACTGTAACAGCAAAAAGTCAAGAATTCAACAAGGTATTGTTTTCTGGTTTTGGTGCAGACGTTTTAATTCTATGACCTGAGCCTTCACATGTACCTAAATTGTTAAACGCTTACTCTCCTAGGCTCAGTCCAGTGAGGCAAAGCACTCCATATCTACCGTCCAGCTGCAAAGGCTCCCTGTGACTCCAAGTAGCGGTTCCAGTTCGCTCACCATCCAAAGCCGAGTAGCTACTTCTCAGGTAACATTATGTATTAGTATGGAGTAAGGTAGAATAATGTTCACTTAGGACAGTCTGGCTGGGTTAATGGTGCCTGTTGACAAATTGTTTGTAGGGTAAAGGTTCCAGTCTTTTGTTTCATGTTAGTTACAACTGACATTAATGACTACCATAGGAGGAAATATGACCATTTAGGAGTCATTATTTCAGTTTTTGGAATTTCACCTCATTGAATTTATATTTTTATTTTGTCTTTGCTGTGTAATACAAAGATGAAAATTGTTACATTTTAGCCCCTACTTAATAAAGCTACAGGGCCTTAGCCATAAGTTAGCAACTTGGTGTGTTGAGGTGATTCATTAAAACCTCAGGTGCAGCCAATAATAATAATGATGATTATCATGCTGAATGAACAGTAACTCTCCTGCCATGCCCCGCCCACTTCATCATCTCTCCTCTGTTTCAACCACCTGCAATCATGTCTGTTCCATTCACCTGTGCCTGCCCTTCTGCCATTCAATAAAGACTCACTCTTCCATGCTCCTTCATTCAGCATGTGGGAACAAAAGGTTTATTGGACATTTTATGCCACTGACATGACACTTTTTGTGAGGCCCAGGTCAGGCAGTGTATTTTATTTTGTGTTTTGTTAGGTGTTTGCCACTGTCGCCATGTGTTAGCTCTACAGATTTTCACTGCCATAGCTCCACCGTGTGTTCCACAGTGCCCCAAGGAGCCTCATAGTGTGTTTTTCATTGTGTTCCAAGATTGTTTTTGTTTTCCTGAGATTTGTTTTACTCTATCCTTTTGTTTAGGAAGTGGTTTTTGTTCTTTTGTATTGGTCATGGGAATTCTGTGTTTTCTTTGAGCTACGCTGGTTATTTCTCTGGTTCTAAATCAGTCTAAAAAGTTCTGATAGTTACTTATTGGCATTATACTTCTTTCTTCGTTTTAGGAACAACATAAATCAACTTCTTCAAATAGCACCCCGATTCCAGGTAATCTTTTCCAACTAAATTACTAATGCACTTTATTTAAGTACACACAAAACACTACATTTTCACCTACAGCAGACTAAATTTCTGACAATTATTCCTAAATATTTATAAAATGGCATGCTACCTCTTTCTGTTACCAGTGGTGGATGTTTCATCTAGGAAGAACCAAAGGGATTGTAAACACTCTGACACCATTGCCAAGAAATTGTGTGTTCAAGGTGTGAGCTCCTGGAAGACACCAAAATCAGCGAATCGCATCTCACTAAACTCTTCCCAAGTCCTGTCATTAAGCCATTCTTCAGACATGAAGCAGTCACCCAGAACCACAGAGCCGTTCAACCAGTCCGCATGCATGGAACTTTCATCCACACCCAAAGCTTGTATAAAAAGACCAACCCCAATGGGCGTAAAGCAGGCTTTTGTTAATTTCTGTCAGAATGATATTGTGAAATTGAGATCACCTGTAATCAGTTTGGACAAAATCGTTGAGGTAAATACTAAAGCTACATCAGGCAAGTTATCTGACAACATTTCCCATAAAGACACTAGTAACTTACCTGATGGTTTGTTAGGCAGCACTCAAACTGGTCATTCTTACCGCAATACCTCAGTCGTCTCATTAAAGTCCGTGGGCAGAGACAAACAGGATAGGGACAGAAGAAATGCTAACAGCTATACTTCCAGACCATCCTCAAAAACAAATTCAGGTTCTCGGCATCATCTTGCATCAAAACGGAACAAAACAGCCCATTCGCGAAAACGCTCAGTAGTACCTAATGATGTAGATGAGCTCTTTACCCCTGATCCTATGACCTATGTAGTCAGCCCCACACATAAGATGGCAAAACCTAAGTTGAACTCTGAAACTGTCAAATTGCCCGTTCCAGATAAATGTTCGTCTGGTACTGCGATTAGCTCGAGTAACAGAGTTAATGCAGCTCCCTGTCGCAAAACTCTCAACTCTACAGTAACCAGTCCTCCGTGTGCAGTGGACCAAAAAGTTATTTTGCCAGAACATAAATCCAAGATCTTGTCACCATTTGTGTCTCTGGTGCGGTTAAAACCTGCACCAACATACGGCGAACGACTCTGTTTTAAAGATGGATCCCTCAAAAATGGCCCTGTTACACCTTTAGGCAAGCCGCTTGCAAAAGGTGTTAAAACTGAAAACAAAGTCACCTCTCCCCCCCGGAATGATATGAGCTCAAACATTTCAGAAATGGACACTGGTGCCTCCAAACAAACACCTGCGTCCACTGGTTCTCAGGATCCCATGGATGTAGAGCTTGGCCTGAGCTTTGCGTTGGACTTGGATCTTACCCAAAGCTCACACAGCACTGAAGAGGAGCAGCTGCTTTCCTTGCAGGAGATAATGGAGTGTGTTACAAAGCCACCAGATACACCAGAGAAGGGAGCCTTTTCAGAGCCAAGCACACCTGGACATCACAGGCCTCAGCTTAAAAGTGTAAGCTTTTCATACTGTAGCTTTTTCTCATTGGATGTGATGTTAGGAATGCTTATTATTTATTTCACCTTCAAGATCTTAAATACTGTCTCTCTTTAATTCCACATCAGCCACTGCCATCCACCACAAATTCAGCCATCTACAAGAATAGCCTTGATCAGATGCTGATGGAAATAAACATCACTGAGAAGTATATTATTCAAAACATTTCAACCATGTAATCTTTTTACTTGAGCTACAGTAACTAAGATGATTACTTTTTTCACATTTATATCACAGAGCTAAAGAGATTGAGAAACCATTTCTAAGTGCATGTAAAGAAAACGTGTTGAGAATAGCTGAATATGAGGAGGCACAGGAGAAACAGGATGACATCTCCACGGAGCAACAGTACGTCATGTAGAAGCACACGGCCATTGTATATGTCATTGAGACCAGTAGTTACAGCAGTTGAGTTTGATTTGCTTTGTGACATTTTGTTCCCCAGGGAGTTTTTGCAGCGTTACTCAGTGATGTCCAGTGGAATCAGAGACGTCCCTCCAGGGGAAGTAGCATTCAACCTGGAGAAATTCGGTCAGATCTTCAACCAGGACACGCTGCAGCTCAGACAATGTGTGGTTAATCCGCAGGGGGCAGCACAGAAAACGCTTCTATGGTAAGCAAAACGTGTGCTAGGAACCATATCCAAAGCATTCTACTGTGTGACGTATGTGTTGGAACTTCACTGATCTATTTAATTTCCTTAAAACCTAATTCCTATATTTTTCTCTCCATGTTTTTTCAATGTCTATCAGGTCTAGCCCTGCTCAGCTAAGGCTGCATGTGACTATAGGTTTGTTCCAGGAAGCTTATAACAACTCGATCTGTCCAGCTCAGGTTACCCGATTCTTATTCAAGGTAGGCCGTGCTTACGCTTGCAAATTGTTTAGTAATGATTTGTGTACTAATTCCAGAGCAGTAGGAATAATCTCTTGTTATTTATGATCTTAGATGATGTCAGTCAGCAGTGAGAGGCTGGTGTCTGAAATGATGCTGCAGGCTCTTTGTGACATTGCCTGCTCTGCTGCCTATCACAGAGGTAGTCATCATTTTTTAATACTTTTTAATACTATGTTGTGCTGTCTGTATCGTTTTAGACATTTTACCAGATAATTGTTTCTCTATTATTTTTCTCCTCAGTGAAGAACGGAAATCAGGATTTTAAAGTCTGGGTGCCCAGTTTGGCTGATGTGACACTGGTTCTGATGAATATGGGAGTTGCCTTTGTTACCCTTTTTCCTTTTGATGACCTGCAGCCTTCATTTACAGAGGGAGATTTGCTGTGAGTAAAAAATTGTAATTCACCTTGCTGCTTTTCATTTAATCAATTTTTTTTATTTCATTTTAAGAATTTGGTTTACTTGCTTAACTAGTAAGTAAGTGATTTATTTGAATGTCATTATGCTTTGCAGTGAAAATGAGCATGTCACAATTGAGACTACCTCAAGTAACAAGGATCTGAGCATCTTCCCTGAACACAACTGCAACAACATGTTGAAGGTCAGATGCAATAGGAAGCAGATGTCTGATTGGAGCAATGTGGTCTCATGTTTGTCACAGTTCACCATTCATATTAATTAAGCATTACTTGGTTGTGTGTCTTGTCTCCAGTACCTGTTTTATTGTTTGGACCTCTGTCCACGGGCGTACAGTGACGATGAGCTGCTTTTACTGCTAACTGTGGTGGGAAGGATTGGCTTAGACCCAAGGCTCATTCTCAAGTCCAGTGTTGTCAAGTATCAACTTGTGGACAACATCAGAAACTGGGACAATATGGTCAGTGCATTCATTCAGCACTTTCAATTTTAGAGGAATAGGGTTTTTTAACAAACATCATTGTAAGTGATTTATTTGTTGTCTGTAGCTGCCTAGAATCTGTCAGGCCTACACCGATCTAACAGATGACCACCACAACATGTGCCAGCTAGTTCAAATGCTGCCTGACAGCACCCGTGGATGGTAAGTTGTCTTTGTTTTTTTTTCTGTCCAGTGTGTTGGTACAATGTCTATGAATAACATAACATGTTTTTTGGGAAGGCAACTGCGTCAACATGTGAGCCTGTCTATGATCTCTAAGCTTTTGGATGGAAATTGCACTTACAGACCTACAGAAAAAGAGCTTCAGGTACTCAGATGTAGTGTGAAATAAACAGATGGTGAAAATATGTACAGTTATACAGATTTTGTATTACAATCGTTCTTCTTTTGCAATATACTTAGCTTTCTAAACTGAGACCTTACCTGCCACGTATGAAGCCCTCTACCATTCGTCGTGCCTTGTTGACTGCTCCCAGCAAGAGCCAGAAAGATGAAGAAGACATGGCCACTCTTGATCAGCAGGTCAGGATGTGTTGTGTATATGGATATTTATTAATACATCTGTTTTATGTCTAATCATTGATGTGTTTTTTTGTTATTTAATGTGTTGCAGGCCTATTACCTTTGCTACAGCCTTTTGACCTTGGTTAATGAAGCTTCAAATTTTCCTTGTTTTCCAGCACAACAAAAGGTATAGTATGATGCTAATGCTAATGTTTCGATGGGGTGTGTAAGGGGAAAATTTAGTAAATTTTTATAGTGTAATTTTTTTCTCTCTCTCAGGAGCAGCTTTTGTTTCTGTGTTCTGAGTTGGAAACACACGTGAAGTGTGACATCAGAGAGAGCGAGAAATGTCTGTACCGGTGTAAGGTCAGCATACATAAAAAAATAAATAAATACTACATCAAATATTAAACATTCATAATTTCTGTTTGGATTTCATGATGCAGTCATTTAAATTTCTCACCACTATTTGATCTTCGGACCTTTCCCTTTCAGGTGAAGGACCTGGTAACCAGGATCTACATCAAGTGGCAGATGCTCCTTCGGAAAACAAGGCCTCTCCATGTACAGTAGTCACACACTTTACTTCATAACTTTTTTTTACAGAATTCAATTCATATTTGCATTAACAACTGTGTGTGTGTGTGTGTGTGTGTGTGTGTGTGTGTGTGTGTGTGTGTGTGTGTGTGTGTGTGTGTGTGTGTGTGTGTGTGTGTGTGTGTGTGTGTGTGTGTGTGTGTGTGTGTGTGATTCTCGTTTGCATAATTGTCCCTCTCAGGGTAAGCTGTATGATTATTGGCAACCTCCGCCTACAAATACACTGAGCTGCAGCCAAGAAGAGCAGACAACTGGTAACAGTGATTACGAAGAGGGCACTGAGATGGACGAAGATACTGCGATGGAGGAGGGTGAACAGGAGAAGAATACCATTGTATCCGAGGAAAATGAGTCTTTAATGATCGAGGAGCAGAAAGAAGAGAAGCAGCTGAATGGGGAGGAGGACATGAAAGTTGATGAAAAGCTTAAAACCGAAGGCGAAATTTCAGGTGATCAAAATCAAACTGAGGGCAGAGTGAATCCAGTTCCTGTGGAATTGAGACAGGAAATGTCAGCGCTTGAGGTAGAGAAAGACTGTAAAGCGGTTGATGAGCACAAAGATGGTGGGAGCACAGCATCAACTGAGGAGGAGGCTAAAACGATTGATGAAACATATGCCACAACTTATTACCTTATTAATAGTCTGCTCAATTTGCACAATTCTAACAAATGAGATCCACTATAATACAAATGTACAGCAATACTGTATATTAATAAAAACATTTGTGAGTTAAGAGAATGATTAGATCTAGGGCTCTACATCCTTTAAGGTTATTGCAAGAGAAATATATTGTATATGTCTTTTTGTATACAAATGACTTGCTTGTATTTTGTGATTGAGATGACTGTGCAATATGTAAGGATGGTGGCAGTTCATATGTCCTACATTCTGCTAATTGGCATAGAGTTCAAAAGTTCTTAGTTTATTTCTGTTTGCTGAATATCTTTATAGTTTATAATCAACTTCAACAGGAAAAACATTATACCATATAGCTTTTTGTCTGTTCTTTTGTTACCTACAATAGTTATTAGCATTAAGGCTTCTCAGTAAATAAACTCGACTTATGGCCAGAGGTGACCAACATTAGCAGTCATCAACAATGACGGAGAGAGCATGTACTCTACAATGCAGGGATCCCTTACCAATCCCCTATATTATTTCTGCCTATGTTCATTCTGTACATCCAATTATTTTTAGTAAAATAAGTGTCAAATTTAAATTAAGTTTATAAGTTAAACCTTTTTTACACCTCTTGTTTGATAATAATATACATTTCTGTGTGTTTGTTACTTTTTCCCTTTTTGGGAAAACTTTTATATGATTAAAGGTCTTTGCAGCATACTTTGTATCATTGTTTGCATTGCTACATTGTATCATAATGTTGCACCTCTGTTACAAAAATGCTAATTAATTTACCCCTTGGCACTTACAGTACATGTACATTAATTGATGAATGGTTTTCAGTTCACAGTCTGCCTTGTTAAGTTCACTGGTATTGTACGTTAGGATATTTCTCATCATCTGTGCTTCAAACCATTGTTTGTTGCACACAGCTTTTATTATCATGTCATTGCTGAGTGTAGGTGACTAGAAAGTTAAGGAATGTGTAGGTCACGTTGTGACGCATTAAGGCATGTGATGTGGGGCTGATTACTATACACTAGGAGAGTTGACTATTGACAGATGTAACCCCTCCCTTCTTTTTAGTCGAAGCGTTTGTTTTCCAGCGGGACAATGACAATGACCATGACCACAGCTCAAGGTTATTTATCAAAGACGGAGTGATGAAAGATGTCAATCATCTCATGAGATGACCCGACCTCCATGGTCACATGATCTGAATCCGACTGAGATCGCTTGGACGTCTGGAGCTGCCTGAAGATTATGACTGAACAATACCCAAGAGTGTGTATTAAAAACATAACGGCTTCCTTAAGATGATTCTATACGTTAATTTCATGTTGTAATAGGCAACAAACACTACAGCGCATTGTGGAGGTACCTCAGGCCGTTAGAGCGGCAGCAGCTGCTCCGGATAAGCTTCGCCTCTTTTCTTCTGTTGTCGTTTGTTCCACTCCGCCCCACTTTCGCTGGGTTGCTAGGCAACGGCAGTCAGGTGACTGTCTGCAGACGGAACATGGCTGACCTGTCAGAAGACCACTGAGTGGAGGCCACATTTAGCATTATCGATCTATTTTTGTACGTCGTTTGTGACCACAGTCGACCGTCGCGGACCGCAGTTGACCACAGATGTTCAATGTAAGCACGAGAGCCGTTAATCTTGGGTGTATGTATCGCTCAGCGTTGCCTAGAACAGCTGAAGCTAACGGCAGTGTTAGCTAGGTTCCTAGAGCTAGCTGCTAACAAACAGTCCCCGCTTTCTCCTGCAGAAGCGAATCGGTTAGACTATGAAAGCTAGTTAGAGGAAACATTCGTTAGGCAACTTCATGTGGATGCAACACGTCGCCTTCCGCAATCGTGTTGCGTCATTACTAGCAATACAGCAAGCTAGCTTTAGTTCAAGTGCAACATTAACGCTAATACTAAGCTGTAGCTGTGTGTTAGTTAAATGGAAGTTAGCTTTATAAGTTTCTTTCCTGTTAGCTTTATTGTGCCAGCCATTTGTTCGACAGCATAGGTTTGGAGTTTGCGAAGGGAGCTTTTATTAAATTGTACCCACAGCAACCCGTAAAAAACAAATGTATTAAACAATACAATACTGTATAGTGTATATAGACGTACACAAACCACAACAAACAGAACTGATCTTTGTACCTGTTTTATTTTATAATATGCCATTTAAATCTTCTCCCAGGGTAAAGTTCTTCAGTAGTAGGGGGTTATTTGCTGTGAGAATCACGTGTGATATTTCGTCTTATGTACATTCCTGCTTTTACTGAATACTGTTTTGTCCGGTCACATTTGGATAGATTTAGGCAAGACCTGTAGAAACAAACTCTCAACAGGTTTTACTACAAATACTCTTTCAGCAGCAGCGTGTTGGTTTCAAATTACAATGTCTGTGGAGCTACAGTATTATCAGTCCCTTATAGGTATGAGTTTCACTTTTGAACTACAGTAATGTGACCACGACCACTTTTTGCATCCATTTTTACACTCATGCTGTTTCACAGTTTGCTTTAGCAAAGCAAATCAAAACAGCTATGTGAGCTACACTGGTACACAAGTTGTATTTTTCTATTAGGATTTTCCCATTGAGATGTATTATTGCAATATTCAGAATTCTTTGTGAACTGGTAATTTCTTAGTGATCTGTTTACAGATGAGTGGGGTGGCCCAGGGGATTGCAAATGGGCCGAGTAGGCCTCCACAGTCAGAGAGAGATGCTCAGATTTGGGAGAGACCTTGGTCACTTGAAGAGATGCGCCAGAACAGCGCCAACTGGTCCCTGGCAGCTGACTCTGGGGTAAGAAATGCAGAAATGTCTTTAAACCTCATGTTTAGGCAGGTTGTGAAAAAAGTAATTTTGTTTACTTTGGTTTAATGTAAGTAACTTCTTTCCCCATAGCTCTTCTTGTTTCTTCAAGACTTTTCCCAGAGGATGTTGTCAAAAACGCACGAGATTGAAAAACAACTGGACAGTCTTATCCGGGATACCAAGGCCACAGACAGCTGCTTGCACTCTGTCTTTAATGATTTTCTCATGCTCTCCAATACACAGTTTATAGAAAACGTAATGTATTTAATGATTATTTCATAATTTTTTTGTATTTCAGTTGTATACTATACTACGTAATTGTGTCAGAGAAAAAAAATGATCTGGCTGTTTTCATTTTAAACAAAAAATCATGGTCTGTTGCAGAGAGTGTATGATGAAGATGTAGAAGACACAGCACCTAAAGCTGATGCTTTAGAGAAACAGCCTGAGCAGGTATGCATATATAATTCATTCTCTTTCCTTCTAATATTTATTTTCATACAAAACACAGAAAACTTCCCCTATGAAACCAACAACTAAATCCTTGTATTGTCATGTCATTGTTATGTTTATATTGTTATTGTAATGTGGCTACATTTCACACCCTTGCAATGTCATCTGACTGTCTTTAAATTAAGGAAAAGACTCGAGAGCAGAAGGAGGCAGAATTGATCCCTAAGATACAGGAAGCAGTGCAATACGGTCTGAGAGTGCTAGAGTCTGCGTTTGAGCACCTAGACATCAAAGCAGGAAACTCTGATTCAGAGGACGAGGAGGTCACTGACAGAGCAGAGGCCATTCTAGAGCCCAAGGTGTGTTTTTATCTTGTTTTAATGAAATCATAATTTTACCTCAGCCTGTGTCTCAGTATGTCTTTCTTCTTCTAGGATCTTTATGTGGACAGACCACTTCCCTATCTGATTGGTTCCCAGCCTTTCATGGAACAAGATGATGTTGGACTTGGTGACCTCTCAAGTGATGGTAATAAATCTATGGCAGCTTGCATTTCTTAGCATATAATAAATCAATGCTGCTATTTCTTATTGCATGTGTATGATTGTCTTTCCAGATATGTCAGTTGATAGTGACAGAGACAGTGTCATTGATAGTGAAGAAGACAAACCATCAGTTGTAAGACCCTTTTCTTTGGTCACAGTATTTCTCTTGTAACTTGAACGAGAGAATCCAAATCTCTTATTGCATTCATTTATTGTTTTATAGCATTCAGATGATGACTTTAATCAGGAGGAGGATGAAGCTCATAGTAATATTAAGAAGGTACTGTAAGCTTACAGTAATATGTTACTCAGGACATCAATGGTCATAGTTAATACATGTATAGAACTGAATTCACCTTGCACATCCACCTAGAAATCATCCGTGCCGAGTTATGATGAAGACGAGGAGGAAGATTCTGACATATTTGGAGAATCAGACAAGGACGATGATGATGATGAAGACGATGATGTTAATGCAAAGGTATGCCTGTGATAATACAAATGATTTAAATAGCTAGAAGAGTATGAGTGGGATATTTGTTATTCCAGTTTGAAATGATTTCAGTTAAAATATGCTGTGTTTTTTTTTTTATTTTTGCATTAAGAACACAGGCCCGTCATCTTTTGCTGATGAGCTGGCAGCCCGAATCAAGGGTGAACCCGTTAACAAACCAGAGGGAGATCGTGCATGTAAGTTATTAAATTCAATATCAAACTAATGGACCAGTCACTTGGAATTTTTGTTTTTTTGTTCCTAAAGCTTTTTTTTAATAAAAGCATCAACATTTTAATTTAAGTGAATGCCATCACTGCATGTGCATGCCTATGGGTATTTCTTTACCATGTTATTTTTTGAAAGCATTGACATCTAAGAAGAAAAATAAAAGCAGGAAAGCACCAAAACCTGCAAAACCACAGGGTAGGAACATGATAAACCTGCATTGATTGGTGTAATTCATTCTTTTGTCATTTAACTTATTTCTGTAAGAGCCATATTTTTGCTAATATGTAGCTTAATGTTGTCTGTGTCTGTTGTAACCGCAGCTGATGAGGATAGTGACGACATGTTCAAGCCTCCAAAGATGGAAGATGATGACTTCTCTCCATTTGGAGGGAAAAGTGGCCTCTTCAGTGGTGGGAAAGGCCTGTTTGATGATGATGATGAGGTACATGGAATTAAAAGATTTTCACTGCTCATTCTTCTTCAGTCTAACTCTCAACATAGGAGCTCAAGTGCTGCCAAACTCAGATTTGTGCTGTATTATAGGGCGACCTGTTCTCTGAGGCACCAAAGCGTCCTGTGTCTGAAGAGAAAAAAACGCTGAATGACAGCAAACCAAGTGCAGATGAACCCTCAGGTAAGATACTTTAATGGTACAGATAAAATGTTTATAGGTTATAAGTGGACAAAGACATATTTATAATGTTGTTTTTTTCAAAAGAATCTGCCAAACCTGGAAAGAGGATTCCTCCTGGTGGTGTTTTAATATTCCCAGGTACAGTAGTAGCAGCCATTATACTGACATTTGAATTTTTTATCTACATCCTCCTCCTCAAACAAACCCAATGACTTCTTTACAGGTAACAACCTATTCAGTTCGGAGAATGACTCTGATTCAATGGAGACCAAGGAGAATGGGACTCGGGCTCCCCAGACTGGTGCTGGCTCCAAACAGGTTTCTACAGGGGTTGATGTTGTTGGAGGAGGTGGGCTGTTTGATGAGGAGGAGGAGGAGGAGGAGGAGGAGGATGGCTTCTTCAGTGGTAAAAGTCTGAAATCATCTGACCGTGGTAAATATGTGAGAATGTTGACTTTAGTGCCTCAACCTAACTTCAAGTGTGATTCTCATTTTCAAACTTTGTGCTGGGTGTTTCCTTCTGTCAGTTGTCAAAGAGAAACCCAAACCCAAGAAGGCCATTTCCCTTTTTGATGAAGATGATGAGGATGGTGACATATTCAGTGAGAAGTTGAGGACACCAACTCAAGCTCAGAGTAAGAAGGAGGCAGTTGAAGATCAAGGCGATCGCCCTCACAAAAAGGTAGAGGGCAAAACAAACAGCTGTATATATTACATAGTTAGTTTGTGTTTGGTATATGTCTATAGTGTTTGTGGTAAATTGATGACTTTATATGTTGGTAATTTATTATTTTCAGATGCCAGCAGGGGCCATCTCTATGTTTGGTCCTGGCACTAAAAGCTTGCTCAGTGAAGGCCTGAAAAAACGTCAACCATCTGCAAGTGAAGAATCAGAAAAATCTGAGGAGGTAGATATTGTCTGAAAATATCTTGTATCATCTTTTCTTTGCACATTCACATTCACATTTTGACTCTGTGAGTTTCAGTATGGGGCCACTCCAGATACTGGCAAATCTGCTATCAAGCAGATTCAGATACGACAGACGGGAGGCCTCTTCTCTGATGATGAAGATGCACAAGTCAGATTGTCTTTTGTTTAAATTTATAGCAATACATATGTATGTTTCAGTTTTCTCTCTCTCTCTATATATATATATATATATATATATATATACATATATATATGTTTGCCTTCAACAGGTATTTTCAACCACCTCTAAAAGTCAGGCTAAACCTGAACCTACAAGTCAGAATAAAAGCAGCAAAGCTCCTTTGTCTTTATTTGATGATGAGGAAGAAGAGGTGGGGAAAAATATGTTCCATACATAAAACTGCATAAGGTTGTTCTGTGAGCAAGTCACAATAATGTAGTCTTCATTTTGCAGGATTTGTTTGCAGCTGCTTCTACATCTAAACCAAAACCTCATCAAGCTAAAGCCACCACACCACAGCCCAGTAAGGCTGTGTCCAGTTCTCTCTTCAGCGATGATGAGGTATAAAATAATACATAGATTACAATTTTTCTTCTGCATAACAGTATTTAATTATCTGTAATAAGACCTGTCGATTTACCTGCTAAATGACAGGACCAGTGGCTGATCCCTAAAAGTGCAACTAAGCCAGAGGCCAAGACTGGCGGTATGAAGGCCAGTGTGAGCGCCCCCTCCAGTCTCCCCAGTGCCAAAACCCCTCAAAAGAGCAGCCTCTTCAATGATGATGAGGATGATGACCTGTTTGTGCCAACCAAAAATTCAAGGTTTGCTTCTTTATCTTTTCTTTTTTTTCTTTTTTTTTACTGTCAACTTTATTAAAATCACATTAATTTTACTTGATAAAGCAAATGAACAATTTGCACTTTTTTCTTACACTTCTTAGTGAGAAAAAACCTCAAAGAGTTGCTCTCTTGTTTGAGGATGAAGAAGATGATGATAAAGGGCCACTTTTTGGCATCAAAGCTGCCGATAACAATAGCACTCCAGCTCCAGCTGCTAATGTAAGTGTACCAATATAGTGGTTTCATTTATTTATGCAGTCTTGCAAGTATTTCCAGCCTTCAGACGACCTTTTGAAGCTTCACTTAAGTTCATTTAATTAACACTCAAGATGGCTCCATGGGTTTGTTGTACAACAGAAGCCTTAAAAAAAGAAGCTGTGATAGCCTGTCTTATTATGCTGTTTAATTTGCATTATGTTCCACACTGGGATTATTTAAATGTATTCCTCAGACTCCTGCTGTGACCTCTCAGTTGTCCTCTGTGTTAGAAAAAACACAAGAGGTTGCAGTTTCTCTGGCAACTGCAGAGGACAAATTGTCTGAGAAGGACAAGACGTCAGCGAAGACCCCCGAGACGCTCTTATCATCACCATCATCAACAGCAGACAATAGTATAAGTAAAAAGAAGCCTGCTGGAGCCGTTAGTCTTTTTGGAGGCATAAATGTTCTTAATAGCAAACTGACTAAAAGTCCACTGGATGATGAAGATGACAATGACAAAAGCGTCAAATCCAAGGACAGTTTGCTGCCAAATGTTAAAGATGAGAAGGAGCAGAAAGTCAAAACAAACGCTCTTAGTCTGTTTGACGAGGAGGAAGAAGATGACTCGGATTGGAATGATCCAATGTTTACTCCTAGCAAAACTACAGTAAGAAAGGTGTGCAGGATTTACACTAAACATATGAATGTAAAGAAATTATGTACTTTTTGTTTGTTGAGCATTAAAATGTGTCTCTGTATGGATGTATGATTTTCTCAGCTTACAGAGGAGCAACCGCAAGCAAAGAGCACAGGTGTGTTCCAGGACGAGGAGCTGCTGTTTAGTCACACGCAGCAGAAAGACAATGACCCAGATGTCGACCTCTTTGCCACCTCAGGAAAAACTGCGGTCAGTCTATTAGTTACTCAAAAAAGCAAAGCTAAATGTAATATGCTTTAGTCTACTTCATTCTGTGTGAGAATGCGGATCTGGTGAGAACCAATAATTTGGCTTAACGTTTTAGGGCTCTAAGCCTAAGTCAGTGAAGCCGGCAGCACAGAGTCTGTTTTCAGATGAGGGTGAAGATGACCTCTTCAGCTCCACCAAGCCAAAGGCTCCTCCTCCGGTAGCTGTTTTATTGGACTTGATTCCTTTTTTGTAAACTGCATTTAAAAATTGGTTAAAAATTTGAACTGACAATTTTCTGCTTTTACTTTTTCTTCTTTTTGTGTTGGGTGTTAATAGAAAGTAGCAGAGAAGCCTAGTAAATCTAGTGACAAAGCTCCACTAGCCAGTCCAGAGACTGTGTTAGAGAATCAGGTGAGTCCACTGCAACTATGTGCTTTAGATGCATTTACACTGTATCAGTAACTGTTTTAAGGCCATGGGCATACTATATGTTTTGCTGTTTTTGTTACTACCTTCTTTAATACATTTCTTATGGCCTCTGCAGAGTCAGAGTTTTTTGCATCATACATGAGCACTGTACAGTAATTAACTTTTTATTGGATACAATTCTGATGTTGTTGTAATCTGACCATACAGAAACCTGAACCAAGTCCTGTAAAACCTAAAGATTCTACATCAAGGATTGGGAAACTTCAAGTAATTTCTTTGTTGTATTTACTGAATCATAAATCCTCATTCCTGGCATTTCACTCTGACGTTTCTATTCCCACTTACATGCTTTCTTCTTTCAGGTTTTCACTCTCTGTACAGTAGCCTAATGAACAAAATTTACATAATCTTCAGTTTTGATTTGACTTTGCAGAACTGAAATATTTCACTTTTTCTTTTAGTTTTACTAGATGTTACTCTTACGTTGACTCTTGTTTCATTTACATCCAGTTTCTGTTTCTCATTTTCTTCTGAATGATGTGAAACATACTGATATACTGCTTGTCAAGCATATAAACAACTGTATTATATTTTAATATTGATGTCTGTTTAATAGCCTGGTTGTTTCTGGTACATTTGCTGTCTGATAAATGTTACATTGGAACATGTGTTCTTTTTACATTCAGGCAAATCTCATGATTAACCCTGCTACATTACTTCCTGGTGCTGTCCCTAATATGGCTCCTAGTTCTTCATCTGGGGTATCCAGCTCCAGCTTGAGCCCAAGCCCTGCCACGTCTCCTATTGGACCTCAGACAGATAATGAGGAAGGAGTCAGCTTTGATGTCCCAGTTCAGGTTACAACACTGCAGAGCACACATAAAGTGAGTCTTGATTCCTAGAGTTTAATGTTGATAATAATTTAAGGATTTGAGTTCCTTTTCTATTGCTTGGATTTCTGATGTGGCTTGTGCTCTTTTTTTTTTTTTTTTTTTAATCTTTTGTCTTGCAGAGTCGTGTCAAAGGTTCTGTACAGCGGAGACCCCAGTCTAGAGCTGCTAGGCAGCAAGCAGCCCAAAAATCTGTAGAAGATAGAGAGGAGACCCTAAGTAGAGATGGTCTTTTGCCAAACTCCAGTTCATCTGGTTTAGTTTTACCTCCTACGGTCAAATCTACTGAAATTCGAGCCGGGCCCACACCACTTAACTCGACTATCCCCACATCCTTGCTTTCCTCTTTACCTTCTCAACCTTCACCATCTGAAGTCTCCAGGCCTTCTGTGTTAACACTGCCAGTATCGACAGATCCTGGAAAGAAGGACTCTAAAAAGGATAACCACACTACCAAGGTTGTAGCCCCTCTTGACGAGGACGACCTATTTGGTTCTGATAGTCTGTTTGACACTTCAAGCACTAGCCGACCATCCTCCAGACAGTCTACCAAAACCACACAACCTCAGGCCAGTAGTGGGGTGGGACTGAAGAAAGATAAAGACAAAACCACACTCCCATCCATTTTTGATGACAACACTGATGACCTTTTCCAAAAGGCCAAACCAAAATCAGCTACTAAGAAAGCCCAGGCATCAACCTTTTTGGTAGAAAATGATGATGATGATGAAGACCTCTTCGGAGTCAGCAACAGCTCCTCTTCCTTGTCCACAAGTAGTAAAGAAGTCAAAAGCGCCGGTGTTTCAAAACAGGACATCTTCCAGGTACTTTTGTAAAACATTCTGGTTTTCAATTCAGTCATTAGTTTTTTTTGTCACATTTTGACTGATTTTTTGTGTCAACAGGATGATATAGCCACGGTATCTAAAGGTCATAAGAGGCATAAAGAGAAGAGCTTTGATGCCAGCCTGTTTGATGATGACATAGACATTTTTGCTGACCTGACAGACAGTGTAAAACCCAAACAAAAGCCTAAAACAAAAGGAGAGACCAAGTCAATATTTGATGATGACATGGGTAAGCAACAGTTAAGTCCATGAAGGCACATTTTTTGTGATGCATTTTTTCTAACTAACACTTAATCTTTATAGATGACATCTTCTCACCAAACACAGTAAAACCAGTGGCAAAGGTCCCTCAAAAATCAAAGAAGACGCCACTGTCACAGGAGACCAGTACAGCAACAGATTCAAGCAACATATTTGATGATCCACTTAATGCTCTCGGGGGGAACTGATCCGGTTCCTGAGTAGCTAGATTTGTACAATTGTGGATAAACTCTTTTTGTCAGTTAAATTGTGGAAACATCAGAGTGGATGCACTGTTGGAGTATTTATTAATTTAAATTCATACAAATACTGTGGCAAATTTTTTGATGGATGAAGATTTAAATGATATTAATTCCAATCATCTTCTGACAGCTTTCCTGAATCATCTTGGCATCAGATCATATAAAGTAATGGTTATTATATCCTCTTAATCTTTATTATATATTATAGCACTTTATAAGCATTTTACATGCTTAGCCTCAAAGCCTGCAGAAATTAACATTCAATAGTTTGTTGTTTTGAAGAGGTTTCCCCCTTGGCTTTGCCATGTTGAGATTCCATGTCTTTAGGTTTGTGCCAGATTATGATTTTGATAAATCACTGTTTATTTACTGTCTGTAGGCATTTTGACTATTTGTTTTTATTAAGGACTTAATTCATTTCTTAACTTTGGCTGTGATGAAAATGAAAATTCAAATTTAATAACTAAAAAGAAACATATTTTATGCTATCTGATGTGCGTGATCATTTGTTTTGCATTGCGTCTGTACTTAAGTTTAAGTAATGATTAGTGCGGATAGCAATGAAACGACACAGAATAGTGTTCCCAAGGTAAGGATTTTTTAAATGGGTTTATTAGAACAGTTTCTGTTTAATTTTTTAAATATTGTTTTGTTGGGGTGTGTACTATTAACGTAAAACAAAAGCAATGTAAGCATAAAGAGAATCTACTTGCCTTCCACATTTTATATTTATATCGAGTAATTCTCTCAAAATATTAGGAGTTGGAAGGTTATTATTTAAAACAGGCAATTGGAACAACATGCTGTTTTTAATTTTTATTTTTTAAACAGTTGACTCTTATGTTTCTATTATTTATATGAAGAATGTATAGGAATGTTTAAGCTCATTTAAGTGATTTTTTTTAATATTGTTATAAACAATGAAAAAGCTGTTAAATGTGAACTAACACTTTTAAGAGTACTGTCAACAGACGAGCTATTATTTTAGCAATATGAACTACTCAAATCTTAAAGGCGACAACGTTTTGCTCCGCCTACGCAACGCTGATTGGTTCTACCGACTGTCAATCTGAAGGAGTCACAAAGGTGTTGTTGAGACGCCTTTGACAGGTATAATGATGTCGCCAACGAGAGGGCCGCGGCGACGGACACCCGTGGAGACGCTTGCGTGTTCCCTGTGTAGCTTTTAGGTTTACCCGTGAAATGCGTCTTCTTTTTAAAAGTAAGGTTTCCTTCGACAGCTGCACTGGACGGGACGGGACTCGAGGCTGTGGATGTAGCCTAGCATCCTGCTAGCCAACCGCCGACGAAGGTAGCCATTGTTTGAGTTGTTGGCTAACATAGCAACGAATGCTAACGCTAGCAGCATCGACTAGGTGGCTTTCACCAGCGTTTTAACGGTCTAAGAACGAGCAGGCACGTTTTAAACGTAGCATACCCGCTTTAGCTAACCTTGTAAAACGCTCTTATAAGAATGGGGCATAATTGCGCCTTGCGTGGCCTTTCTTTGCTAACGTCAGCCGCAGGGATTGTAATGAGATGACTGCCAACTCCATTCATCGCCGTTGTTGGCCAGCTGACGGATGGAGTTTATCTGACCTTTTGTTTTTACAGTGTCGGTTCACTCCATCAGAATTACACGCAAAGAAGCGATCATTGGAGGGAATGCTGTGTAACGTGACAACCAACAGGTTTTCTTCATCGGTTGGCCTGTTATGACAACCCTTAAATCCCCGCATGGGTTACGTTACAGCCGAGGCCTTGTAGACTCCCTAATAACAATACACAGCCGTTATTCACTTCAACGTTCAGTGTTATGTCTAATTTCTGTGCTGGAGTGGTTACTTGAGCTCCCACTACGGCTCAGTAAAGTATAAAAGTTCATTTAAAAGGGCCACTGTGTTATAAGAGCCTAGGATCAGTAGCCTGTGATCTACTGTGCTTGAATACGCACAGATGATATATAATAGCCTTGCTTTATTAGAGACGAACAGAAAATGTATACCTGTAACCTGCACCAGTCCGCTAGTTAAAACCTTAATGTTGTGGTGAACAGGTTTGCAGCAGTTCAACTCATCGTACACAAAGCTTGGTTAATGTCCTTTGTCTGTGGCCAGCAGCCCCTCATAAGTTGAATACATTTTTGCTGGCCCGTGTTCACAAGGACATTAAAATGACCATGTGGTATAAATGTGTTTTATATGATGAATAAATATTGTATCTTTTAATTTAGAGCATCTCAAACACTGTTTGTGATATTTTGTAGCATATTGGTGGAGTGCATCAGACTGTGTTAAGCCACAGGGCATCTTCTACAGCTGATGGGCTTATGTAACATATCCGATCTCCTTGAGTTTGGCCTGGTCCTTAAATGCTGTGCTGAATATTCGATGAGAAGTTTGCAAATGACTGATGGGTGTCTTTTTCAAAAGCAATTGAAGCTGAATTTAAGTCTCCTTTTCAAGGATTTTTTTTTCACAGGCCTATACATGTTTATGCAAGTTTTTGCCATAACCTCTTTTTTACTTGTTTTGTTTTGCTTCTATTTATACAGAACTTGTGTTATCAATGAATATAAATCTTCCCCTTCACCCAGAAAGGAATTGGTGCATTGTATTTAAAACTCAGTTGCTAAATTGTAGATGCTTAGTTAAAATGCTTAGTTTCCCTGTGAGAAGCGTATATGAAACATTTTAGGACTTGTAATCAAGTAGAGCTTTGTTTCTGTTCACAGCTGTTGTCATCCTGCTTGCTGTGTGATGGTCGTGTGGCAAGTGAGCAGTGTCTGTCCCGCTGTCCTTCATCTTGGGCGGCGTTCCCAATTTCACGCTCTCTCTGAAGTCTGTCTCCCAACCTGCCAACATGACCGATAGGAAGGAGCCACCCTTCTTTAATGACGACAGTTTTGGAGCTTTTCATTACAAGCTCCCATTCTATGACACTATGGAGCTCTTCATAGAGACCTTGACGGGGACCTGCTTTGAGCTGCGTGTACTACCATTTGAGGCTGTTATTTCAGTCAAAGCCAAGATTCAGAGGTTGGAAGGTATGAAACTGACTTATGTGTTTTTTGTGTTTGCACATATTCTTCTGCTAAGAATCACTGTCTATGTTTTATGAAGCAGGATGTTTTCTCTCATTAAGCCTGAAAGCTAAATGAGTTACTATATATCATCTCAATGACTGTGAAAAGAAAACTAGAGGAAGGTCTCTGCTGTAAATACTGCGTGTTTATATTTTTTCTTCATGTTTGTTTGTCCTTTCATTATGTATTTTAATATGCACAACTGTATCTTGGTTGCAAATTTGTTTAATCTTTATAGCCTTGAATTGGAGCTGCTTACCATGCTGAATATAACTTGATGAGGAAACTTGATGCAAAACAAAGTCAGCCTTTTGGCCAAATATTACAGAAGTGAGAATCTGTGCAGTTGAGGCTGTGGCTCTTGTTTGCATTGTTAAGGAGGGTGTCAATGTGTTATTGGACCACCAAATTAAATAAACTACAGCTGTTGAAACTGGCCAGTTGCAAATACCCACTGTTCATCTGCTGCTCAAATCTAAAGCCGGTATCTGTATGCTTACAGTTGTTTCAGCTACTCTGCTCAGAAAGGCTCTGTAGGAGGAGCAGTGTTAATCAAGGCTGTTTTTGTGATGACGCATATCATGCGCTCAGTGTTTATGCTCCCTCACAGACAGTGGCTTAACTCTAGCAAAGGGTCAGCAGGGTTACACACTGTGGGCACAGTGAGCTTCCTGACCTTGCACACACCCCATCCCATTCTAAGGAGTATCTCCGGGGAGGCTGTGTGCTCATTAGGCTATGATCCCTGTGGCGGTCTTGCTGTGAGGTAGTTTATGCAGTATAGATATATAGTGGTCCTACCATCCTCACAAACTTTCTAAAGGACACAATGCCAACTTCATTCAATACAGCATCTGATTTAAAAATTGCACTAGTTGTTGGCCAGGGCGTCATTTGTGGTTTGTTCTTACAGCAGTTCCATAGTTCTGCCTTTAGGTGGCACACATTAATCATCATTAGTGCTGGGTGCATGTTTCTGTTGATGGCATTCCTATCTCACCAGTGTTCAATTAATGAACTTAGGCTATGAAATTTGAATAGGTCCTTGTCAACTTTGTTTTTTTCTCTCTTAACCACCTCCCCTCTCTCTCTCTCTTTTGTAAAGGTATCCCTGTTACCCAGCAACACCTTATCTGGAACAATCTGGAGCTGGACGATGACCATTGTCTTCATGACTACGGGTAAAATATGTTCCTCATCGACTTTTTTGAAATTTTGCACTCACTGCAAGGCAAAATCAACGATCCTTGTTAAGGCAATTACCAGTAATGTCTTTGAAAACAGACTATGTACATTTCAGAATCATTTATGTGCACAAAGTGTTTCCTGCTGTGGGCAGTGACGCCTTCTTAATTGAATTCAGCACACTGTCAGTGAGCTAGAGAAGTTGAGCTGGATGAGACGAGTGATGCACTGGTCATATTTACAATGCTTGTCCCTCCACTCTTATGAGATGCAGACCTCTCCCTCCATCTTCCTGCTGCTTGCAGATGGTGGTATTGTTATGAATGCTTGTCACTTAATTTTCCACATGAACAGCCTCTGGTGAGATCTTGCTAGTCTCGCCTATCAGACTGCGGCATGTGTTTGAAGTTTAAGAAGCAGAGAGTTGGTGTTTGGAGCGAAACATCTGTTCATATGAAACAAATATTCCAGTCAGATTCCCAGTCGTGTACTTAAGTTCATCTGGAAACCATCCTGTCCTTTGCTGAGTCATTTACTTTAGATCAGTGCTTTTACTTTCTGCTTCAAGTGAAGCCTTTTTCACCAAATGTAAATATGTTCTCTGCTGCGATGCCCTTTATCCTGATTAGATTTTGGGCATGAAGGAATGATACAATATGTTTGCGTTATTTATTGAGTTATTCTGCTATATGAATTCTTATATTGTGTTTGCAGCATTGCAGAGGGCTGCACTCTGAAACTGGTGTTGGCTATGAGGGGAGGTCCAATTAACACTAGAAGAGGTAAGACAGGACTAACGAACAGCAGGATCATGTCATTAGCTGAACACTTATAGATAAAACCACAGAACCCCCTCACTTCTTTTACTAGTAACTATGGAGGATCCTATGAAAGAAGTCACTGATTTGATGGAGAGTGCTAAGGAAGACAGCTGGGAGAAAGGCCCAGCCAACAAGCAGGTTACATTTGTGGTCTATCGTGAGGGGGACCAGCTAAATTTCTTCAGAGTGGTGGACAAAGGAGATGGTACCCTGACTCCCCTCTCAGAATCTCTAAGGTTAGTGCCGCATACAGTTTACTGTCTCATCGCAGCTTGAAGGGCCTGGATCCAGTCAGGTGCCTTTCTGTGTGGAGGTCTTTCAATGGAACTCAGAGATTTACTTTTTGTATTGGTCACTGGTTGCAGTGTGATACAAACACAAACAAGGAGTTGCATTAGGTTGTGATTGTTAAAAAAGCATAAATAAGGACCCAACTGAATGAAAGGGTTTGTTTATATAATTATGCAGCTCTAAATAAGTAAACATTGAGTATTCAGAGATAGGAGGACTGCAACTGCCCATTGTCTAATGTGCCTTTGACTTGGCTGCTTTTTATTTACAAACATAATTCTTACATTATCAACAGGAAAAGTGTTTTTGCCTCTCTCATTTTCCAGTGGTGGCTCAGTGTACAATGTGCTTACGGAGGAGGGGGATGGAGAGAGTACTGCAGCTGCACAGCAGAGGCTTGAAAATTCCATCACAATGAACAAAATGAAGCTGCTCAAAGCAAAAATGGAGGACATGAATCTCAACAAGAAGGTGGGGATCTATTGGATTCATAAAAGTCTCTAAAACGTTGCTGTCTATCAGTAGTAGTAATAATATGGCCTGACATTATTAATTCCCATGCCATTTCTAAATGCAGTGGAGATGCTATTTAAAAGACATTTTCCTCTGTCCTCCAGCCGAAGAAGTCTGCAAAAATAAAGCCACGGCCCCCTGTCGGTCCTCATCCCTGCAATAGTTCACTAGGACCTTCCAGCATGCGATACCCACACCGCCTGTTTCGTACACTGCCCCAGATCAACCAGGTTGGGTCATCAAGTACGCAACTACCTCCAATTCTTGACCACGAATCCGTTCACCCCTTTGTGCCATCTGCTGCAACCACCTCTGCCCATATGTCCATGCCTAGACGACCGCCTCCCTCTTTCTCCCCTTCTTGTTATATGCTTCAGGAGGAGGAGGCAGCATGGGAGACATGCTCACCATTTGCAAAAATACGACCCCCTCCCAAAGTTTCTCGTTTGGACATTGGCAGCACTCGGTTGATGAGGGACTGTGTGTACCCCCAGCTTCCTCCGCTGTACATCAGGGGACCACCTGAAGCCACCTTTGACCCAGTTGATCCAGCAGGGGAACCGGTTGGGCTCGGTTTGTTAGAGGAAGCTGCTGGATTGGTGGCGCCAACACAAACTGGGTCTCCATTTGGGGAACTGTCAGACCCCCTGAGTTTGGAAGTACCCACCCAGACAGAGGGAGGTTGTCAGTCCCTCGAGGTTGGGGCTCAGCACCAGCTGCCACTTTCCTCTTCCCCACTTAGCACTTGGACACTTGGGACAAGTAATACACTGAGCAGCAGAGCTGATAGGACACAGCTTGGCGCATCATTTCATATGAGCTCTCCCCCTACATTACCTGCCGCTACCTCCCCATCCACTTCTGCCAGGTCACTGCTCCAGCCTTTTGATGCCACACTCTCTTGTTTAAAGTCCAATTTTCAAGCTCAATCTTCAACACAAGTGAAGCCGGGCAACACATTTCCACATCCCTCTACTTCGTCAACTCCACCTCTTATTCTTGGTGTTAAGGTTGAGTCCCCGGACAAGAGGCCAGAGCTTGTCTCCAAGAGAGAAGCAGGAGGCATCACGAAGACGGCTAATCAAGCCTGTAAGGAGCCACTGGGCTCTCTGAAAAACTCTGAGCTCTTGGCTTCTCTCTCTACAAGGGCACCAGAAACCGACAGCAGTGACAGCTTCATAAAGAGTCTAGGGCTTGCCTCAGGACAGGGCAGCCTTGTCTCCAGGCTGCCATCCATCCCAGCCAACACACTCCTTCAGGATGATATCCGACACAGACAAACGTCACCGTTGCACCGAACAGCAGGCTCCTACATGGTGAGCACATTGAGCACTGTCAGCTGCATAAAGAGTCAAAGAAGTGTTTTGAAAATTTTGTGATTCTTGGCTTTTCTGTGTAAAGTGTTCCACTTTGAGTAACCACTAGAACTGCCCATGTTTTTGTTTAAAAAGCATTCTTTCTGTAACACTTGTGTCATTAAGCACCTATGTTTTACTTCATAATGTAGAGATCATCATAAGTATAAATACTAGGAAGCTTAAAATATATAGTTAATCACTGCTCGATATACTTGCTGGATATTATTATTTTAAAGTACTCTGTATGGCTTTTTTGCCAGGGCACCAAAACTCTTGCATCACCAGGAGGGATGATGGCTTCCTTTGGAAGAATAGGTAAGCGATACAGATGCACCCTCTCATGTCAAGCACCACTCTATCAGGAGATTGTTTGGCTGAGGCAGGGACATCAACCATGTGCGGCATTAAATCTTGTGTGCCAAGGTACATGCGGTGTAGCCCAAGAAGTCTGCATGATGACTGTTGTAAGGTGCAGTCACATACAGAGTGAGCCTGTCAACAAAGCACAAGGGTGTCAAATATTCATTATTTCTACAACTGCAGAGGCAACAAAGGAATTGACCTAAACACAAGCAAACTTAATCCAGTGTTTCTCAGCCATTGATAAGCTTTTAAGAAATAGTGAGTCAAAGTACTAGATGTAATTTTATTTTTAAAATTTAACATTTGTTTAGCAGTGTCTGTTGTTGGCAGCTGATGAATGGCGTTTTACTCATTTAAAACTGCCTTTTGAACAGAGTTGTGAGTGAAATTAAAAAAAAAAAAAAAGTGAAACTTTTGGTAACAACTGTAGGTGTTTTAAATAGAGCCTGTGTTTTTGTTTTAATCTTGGTCATAGTCAGGTCTGGTTTTACATAAAAAGAGAATAACCTAAGAGCATCACAGACAGTGTTATTCATAAATACATGACCGTGTGTTTGTACACACATGCATGCATATATAAGTAATAACAGGTTTTGATCTTTATGGGCTTGCCTCACTCTGTAGCTCCCTCCAAGCGTTTTCAGTGCATATGCAGATTACTTGACTCTGACCATTTTCTGTGGTATTGGAGTCAGGCTTGAATACCACTGAACACCACTATTGTTATTGCTTTTTGCGGTGTACTTCAAGCTGTTGTGCTGCAACGGTGAGTCATCCATCCACTATGAGATTGTGTCGACGTCATTCATACTTCTTTCAGGTCATTTCTCACTTTACTCTAATAGAAAACGTCAAGGTGGGGCACGCTACAGTACCTCCATGCCTGTGAGATTGTGTTGTTGGACACATTCAGATTCCCATTCATTTTTTTGGAAAGCTTCAAACATGATTCAACACAAGGAATATGGACAGAAAAAATATTTAATTTACATATTAGGTTTGAAGTGCAGAATTTTATATTCACTTTGACTTTTTTAGATCACGTGTGGTTATATTTAGTGTAGGTCTATGTAAGAGGAGTATTAAGTTTTCTGCAAAGTCTGCACCTGAAAATGTTTTAATACAACTTTATGGTCTGCGATTCCTTCATCATTTCCTAGCTTTATTTAAATGTTTATAGTATAGGTTGGAGTGAAAAGAGACATTGAGTTTAGTTAGCTACTAGGGCGTGAATTAACATCTAAGCCAAAGACAACCTGCTTTTTTCAGTAATTACAACCTCAGGACAGGTTTCAGGAAATACCAGGAAAAGAGGAAACCACACACCCGTAAAGGAATTAAAGTTCTAGATGCAGAGCCACACAAATAAACCACAGTTTATTAGTTCAGTCATTTTAATGAAGGCATCAGCCCCGAGAGTAAGTGAAACCAAAATACATATTAGTGTCTGCAGTTAATGGATCAGATGAGGATTTGTAGCCAGTAACAAATGTTAATCAATTTAAGTTAATTCTGTGAAACAGCAGAACAAGAAACATGTGAAAGTGTCTGAACCCCCTGTTAAGTGTGAGTTAGTAGAATCCCCAAAAAATCCAATCCCAAGCCCAGCCTCCCGACAGTGAGTTTCCCGTACCTTTTATCACAGAGCTGTCATGTTCCCACATCCCTGCGGCTCACAAACCTAGTTGCATTCACAGCGACGATTATCAAGCTGCCAGAAAGTGATGTTTCACAAACTGGGAAATGAACAATTCTTACATTTTCAAAAATTGCTACTATGGTAGGTAGTGGTGGCAGTGGTTTTCCACCACTCTCCTCTGTAGTAGAGCATTTCCAAAAGGATTTAATTGGGTCTAACTGACTTTGATTTAATTGATTGCAGGTGTTCAAAAATTCACAGTTTAGTATAGATCTAAACTGAAAAGAAACTAGAAAAGCCCAAATGAAGAGAGAGTTTGAACACTGTGCTCACTGATATGGTGAAAAAACAGTAAGTTGGGCAAAACAAAATCAGTTTGTACCAGCTGACAGGTTTCAGCATGTGTGTAACCTAAAAGCAGCTTGCCTTTCTGGCCAGGCTCCAGTTTGCACGTCTGCAACAGGTGCTTTGCTTTCACATCACTATTGGTTAAATGAGCAGGATGACTGAAAGTACAACCATCATATGATTTTTATGTTGGTCCAAGCCTGCATGGCTTTGTGACGACCAGCTTGAGTCTGTAAGATGATAAACAAACACAAATGAAAGGAAATTGTTGCATCAGAAAGAAGAAATGGACACTGAAATGTCTCTTAGGTTTCCTGTTGAGTTGTGTTTTGGTTAAAATTCCTTAAAACCGAAAGCCAAGTGTTAGTACATGACTGGACTGTGTTCAGACTAATTCCAAGATAAATCCCTTTTCACTACATTATTATTCCACACTGGTTCCTGAAAAAGCAAAGTAAAAGTGTTTTCTGTATTCTCAGGCACTCCAACATATCACCTACCTCCAGTCAAAGCTCCCACAGGCAGCAAAAAGAAGAGCTCGAAGCACTGCTTCTTCTGTGGAAAGAAGACTGGCCTGGCCACCAGCTACGAGTGCAGGTAAAGATGCCGCTGGCTGTTCGACTCTAAACGAGACGTCTCTCTTTTTGTCAGGATTGACTCTGAAGGACCCCCCCTAGTCTTCTCCTAGTTCATCATTTTGTCTGTTCACTGCTTGTTCTGCCACACGTTATTAACTCTATCAAAGGTTCTCCCCCAGACGTAAATCTGGATCACTTCTCTCTCTCCTGGGCCTTGTCCACTGAGTACATGTTGAATCTGACGCAACAGTGTGTAACTCAGATTGGCCACTTGAAAAGGTTGAGTTGCTTAATTGGGGACAGCTGAATAGAGACTAAATGATACCAGTTCATTTAAATGATGAACTTGTGTGAAGATATGAACAATACTAATGGTCACAAATTCATTTTTACTAATGGACTGATATAGCGTCCATTAGTAAAAATTAGTATACCGTCGGAATAGACGGATCAAAAAGGCACAAGTGAGAGAGAAATGTACCTGAGCACGGTCCCTCAGACTAAAGCTCTGATTTGGCAAATGAGTGTTACTATATTTAGTTTACTCCACACAAAGTGAACAATAATCTAAATCTTCCAGGTGTGGTCACAATTTCTGTGCCACTCACCGCTATGCAGAGACGCATGACTGCACTTATGACTACAAGAGTGCTGGACGGCGATTTCTGCAAGAGACCAACCCTCTGATCAGTGCCCCCAAGCTGCCTAAGATCTGAACTCTACAGCTCTGCACTCTCACAAAGGATGACCTAAAAAATGATGCAAATAAAACTGACTGGCAGGAGAAAAAGGAACTTATTCACCACTGTGTGCTTTTTATAATCAGCCAAGTGTTTAAAATTTAAATCTCCAGCTAAGTCTAATGTGAGCAAACAGGTAGACTGAGCTGGCACAGAAGAACTAATTATCACAAGTTAATGTGAAGCTGTTTTTCCTTTTTAAATGATCATGTTCAACTTTCATACAAACAAAAGCTCTGTGCATGTGTGTAGGTAGTTTTTGGTAAATTTATCTGCTGCACGATCAGTCATGTCTATTTTTAATTCTTTCATTTGACAAGTCTTTGACAGATGCACTTTAAACTCTCATATTTATATGTTTGACTTTGCTTTTTGCGTGGGGAAAGAAACCTAAATTTGTTTGTCTTACGAGGAGTTTGTTTGTTGTTGTATCTTCAACATTTTTTTATATTTCACATTTTTACTTGTATTTCCTACACAAGCACATACCTACCGACATTACTAATCTTTCTTTTCCTATATGACAATATACCCGCCTACTGATGGAATACTTAATATTTATTAATGAATAGTACTTATTTAAATTCAAAGTTGGCTTTGAAATAGCAAATATGCAGTGTGTGTTGGTGTGAATGTCAGCTGTAATTGTTTATCTGCATATAGATTAAATTGTATCTGGACGGGTGGGGGTCGGGCGGGGGTACGGTATTTATGACGTGTCTAAAGTGCGGTGGTTGCCATAAAAAAAAGTCTTTCTTTTTTTTAAGTGTTTTTTTTATTGCTCAGCTGTTGCAACATCTTTAAATGCTGATATAGTCTCTAAATGCATTTGGTCTAATAAAGTTTTTTTCCCTCTGTACACACTGATTCATGCGTATCCCATCACACTCTACAATCACTTTCTATTTCCAGATGACTGGTTTTTAAATTCATCAGGACATGTTGAACTCTCTTACAGTTAGTCCACTTCTAATTTCCTCTCATTTCCTTGCGCTGTACTGCAGTTTTGCTCTTCCGGTTCCTCATTATTTGCACATTGAATGTTTGACCTTTACTGTCACTCGTCGTAATAGTTCTCATCTCATTTGCTGTTCCTAAGCAACGAGGACTTTCCCCCCCCCAACCTGTTGAGCATTAGACTTCCCCACCATCATCCTTTCAGCTCACACTGAGATTATGAAAATATAGTTGATGTTTTTCTTCATTAGCACTTGGTCCATGATAAACCTCTGATCTTCCTACTAAACCACGTCCTTAATTTCAAGCAGTGCTTGTGTTTGCTACAGCAAGTTAACACCTATAATTAAACGTAGTATGTTGCCTCACACATCAGCTGTTAATTTGCACTAGGTGTGTGAGTATATTACAAACAGTAGTGACTGATTGTCAATCACTTTTTGTTATTTCCAACAGGATTTCATCACACAAAACATTCTGGTTTTGAATTGATCCCTCTGGGCCTTTCCTCACTTGTTTCCACATGCGCACTTCATAAGGGGAGAGCACTTAAATTCCTCTGTTTGTGCACACATGCACAAATACAAACTAACCCACAGAAGTGGAGAGCAGATAATTTTACAACTGGCAACTATGAGAGCACTTTATGTAATCACATAAATGTCATGCTTCGATGGTGAGTCACTGAGTTGAAGGTTGGAATAAAAGTCGGGGGCACCGCTTATTATTTACTCTGGATGGCGTCGTGTGCAGCAGACAATCCCTGACCCCAGTCACGTCTCGCTGTTTTTATCCTTACTTTTCTCCTTCATGTTGTCTGGCTTTGATCCCAGATAATTGGACAGAGCTGCATATACTGCTGGAATACTGCTTAGTCTGTCTGAGACGTAGAGAGGGGCTTTTTTTTAAAAAGGATGGAGTTCACCAAAGCTCCTGGAACAACAATGAACAATATTTAAACTTGATACAATACAGATGAATTCACTGAACGGCCCAAAGCTGAGCGTCATGACCTCAGTGAGCTCTAAATGGAAATAAACCCTGAACCTGCAAACATCTGCCAGCCGGCTGACGTTATGAGTGGTGAAGACTCCAGTGGGTGTTGGCTTGACCTTGCTTCATCACTGGACGTCCCTCTCATCCTGCTCATTCTCAGCATACTTTCAGGGACATGTACAGGCTTTTTTGTCTGAGCATTTGAATCGCTTCCCTCTGTTTCTCTGGTGGAGCAATCGTCCTCGGTTCCACACACACACACACACACACACGCATGTGCACACGCACACACAGCAACCAAATGCATATTTTCTGTTTCTGGATTGTTCCCACTGCCTCGTGAAACCAAGCCAAGTTTGGCGAGTCTATATTTTGCACACAGGGAACAACAATGGCTGCTCTTTCTGTTAATAAACATGGCTTTTGTGGTAGGAAGTCAGTCCCGGCGCGTACAGTTGTGGAAAGGAAACATGAGTATCATCTTAAAATATTATATTACTATGATTTCCTGTTTGCATGTACAAATATAATTACTGTGCTTTTTCAATCTAAATCTGATTGTTTTGTCTTGTTACCAGTGTTTGCGGTTGTTCTCAATCACTAAACCACCTTCGGGAAGAGAAGCTAACTGTGAAGTTTGCATGTTCCACAATGAGGAACAGTGATTATAGTGAAACCAGGCAACAGGAACGCCGCACAAAACCACAGAATCCAGCTGAATATGCGTCAACGCGCGGCGCAATAAAGCGTTTCCATGGGACGCATTTACAAACTTACACCCACATCTGTCTGTTTCCTCCATCTGGCTCGTTGTGAGGTCGTACAGGTGCTGTGCCCATGTCTAATAAGAACACGCTGACTCACATGTTCTTAGAGCCGCCACACAACACACGACAATGAAGCCGAACCGGACTAACGAGTTCAACGTGTCTGACGGTGCACAAGACGCCCTGTTCGCTGCCGTGTCCTCCTCTAACGATCCCTCAGACCTCCAGGGACCAACTCTCCTCCCTCCGTCTCCTTACGCCCCCCTTTATCTCCTCCCACCTGCTTTTCTCTCTCCCTGTATCTGCTTCCTCCTTTTTGCGAACTGTCTGCGCAAACAATGGGAAGTGGCTCCACTTACAGTATCCACTGCTCCGTGGGTCAAGGAACACACCCTGATCTAATCTGTTCCAATGAATCCGGGGGTTTTGGTGCGTGGGCTTGAGTCAACATGTCCCTCTTAAAAAGTCATTTTGCAGTAAATCCAGTGAAAAGGCGGCTCTGCTATTGTTATGACAGCTGTGTTCCTCTTAGACTTTGCACATTTAACACGTCCCTCGGGCTCAGAGGCTCTGGATGGCCGTTTGGCAGTCACTTCTGAGGTGCCCGGCCCGTCCACACAGAACATAGAGGCGCCGTTGTCCCACCCCAAGGACGGAGCGGCCCACTGTGCATCGGTAATAGGCCCAAACACAATGACAGGTCTCACACAGACAGAGCCGAGGCTTTGAGTGGTCAGAGGCCACGGCGCCTCATTTGATAAGTGACACTACAGTTTGTCGCTACAGTACACTGGGCAGGAAGTGAGGTCTGGAGAACCAGACTGTGTGAACACAGCAGAGTGGAGCCCATTCGGTAGTTTAGTCTCATGAGAGAAAATCTACTGTACAGAGCCATAAAGTATCACACAGCAAAACACTTATAGACCATTTGGTGTGTCATCGTCATTTTCAAGTGCGTGTGCACTCAGTAAGCCCCCCCCCCCCTCCTCTCACCACTAATAGCCTGGATCAGGTGTGTTCAATCAGGCAATCAGGTGCCGCAGCCGTAAGTGAAGTGGTGCCGTGCAGCTTCTGATTAAAGTCGGTCCTGGTCCAGGTCACCAGCAGCAGGTAGGACTCATGAGTAAATGCTGCTTGTTTACCGCTGTTAAAAAAAAAACAATTGAAATAACTGGTTTAGATTGTGGTAAAAGGATTGGAAGTTATGGATTGGAAGAAACTGCAGAGTCCTGATAAAATATTTAATGATATCATAATAAAAGCATTTGGTGCAACATTAGTCACATTACTTGGCCTTTAATAATATTGATTAGTGGATCTTTGCGTGTGGACTCCCGTGCCCGCATCGCAGTCAGACCCCGTGTTCCACCCCACTGCCAGCTTCTTCATCCTCACCCTCCTCATCCTCGTCTCTTTAGTAGTGCGCAGCCCTCGGCGCGCCCGCGTGCGCCGCCTGTCCTTTAAATTCGTTAATTCTCCTGTTTTTTTTCCCTCCTCCTCCACTCCATCTTAACGCGGAAGTCCGTGACGCACCGCTACACACAGCTGTTCAGCGGGGGCAATGCGATAAACACAGCGTCGTCGCTCGGTGCCAAACGCAGCGGTGAGTGTCTCGTCTTCTTTTATGTCCGTAGCGACGCGCAGCGGCGTTCGGTCCGGCGCAGCCGCGCGCCCGACGCCGCGTCTCGGCTGCGCCTGCCGCCGCTGCGCTAGAACCCGACCGGGGACGGCGGACGCTCCGGCTCCGGGTCCGGGTCGCTCGCGCTCTCGCGGACGGGCGTGCGTGTGGACCGTGTCGGATCGCGGGGATTGGCGTGGCGTGGGCTGCCGGAGGAGCCCACGGTCACCGCAGCCCGTTGTGACGTGAGGCACGAGGAGCCCGCTGAACGTGCGCCGCCGCTGCGCTGCAGCAAAACGGCTCAGCGGCCGCCGTCGCCTCTGCGCCGGGCTTTGTGTTCAGGACCCGAAAGGAGGCGTTGTTGACATTGTCCGAGCAAACCGTCAATGCGTTTCTCTGCGTTGACGGAGACAGACGACGAGGTGTCAACGCCGCATTCCCATGCGGTGGAGTCGGGCTCTTCTCGACCGTCTTCACGCTCCTTAATTGTTCCCCGTGCGTTAATAAACGCACAAGTGCGCTGCGCCCGAGCGGCGTCTCCGTCCTTTTTTATTGAGTTCAGGTGGCGACATTCGAACGGTGGGTTTCACGCGTGATCTCGGCTGCTTGTGCAAACAGTGTTCGTGCTGTATTTTTACATTTCCTGGCAGCCTGAACTCAGGCGTAGCGACCTCCGTTTCCTGTGTTGTGTTTTTTTTTTGTTTTTTTTTTTCTTGAACCACAATAACAACAGACGCAGCGCCCTACATTACACGACCGCTGGCCTGATCTTTACGCTGACCGCAGTCCGGGATCGGACCGGACGTCCACGGCACCGCTCGCCCGTGATCGGCGCTGTTGCGTGGCTTCTCGCCGTTCGCCGTCGCAGCATCGCCTCGTGCGCTTCAGCCGCAGTTGGTCCAAATCGAACAGGCAGCGCTCCGTTGTCGTTTCCTCGGGGTGGTACCTGCTGTGCTTTCGACTCCTTGTCACGGGGAGGGCGAACCCTTTCGCTGCTCTTCATTCCAAGGCGGCAGCTCTTGGCTCCGAGTCAAACACGGCTCCCTGTAATAGCAAACGCGCCCCCGTTGCAGCCGCCGCTCGGCCGCTCCGCTATTGTCGGCGCAGGGTGAAGCAGCGGCTCGGTGCGTTACATCACCGCAGTCTTTGCCAGTGTTGAATATACCGAGGGCGAACACGCCTCATTGTCCCGCCGGTATATGTGAAGTGTTTGTGCATAAACCCTGCACATGACACAATGCATGTCCTCTGCGCGTGAACTAATCTTGCCTCCTCCCGTGGGATCAGGGCGCATTGGACGCTCCTCCACCCAGACGCGAGTCTCCGGACCCGCTAAGTGTTTGAATAGATGGACAGTGGCCTTTGGAGAGGCGAGCAGCCGGAGCTCTAATCTGGTTTTCATGCTTGAGCTGAACAAAAAAAGGGGAAAAAATTAATTGCAAATGCTTTCATCCTATTATAGCATCATCAGCCTTATTATGTTACTTTTACAGTCGGCGCTGGCTCCGAGTCAGGGTCACAGGAGCAGCCGTGTATCGACTGCAGTGGACGTGGAACCCAGTCACGTGACGTTCTGCTCCACGTTCCGGGCCAGGTCCGTCTCGGAGTCCCACTCACTCCCTGAGAGACGTGAACGCTAAGCCACAATTACCACTCCAGAGCTGTGAGCGGAGGAGCCGCCGCCTAATGGACGGGGGCATTGTGCGTTTGCAAATTAACTCATACTTTGTGCCGTCAGAAATGGGTTCTGAGGAAAGTAATTGGAGTGCGCAAAGAATGCAATCAAACATATCTGAAGGCGGTGATAGTAGCGCAACGCCAATTAACTGCCGCCATTGTTTGACACGATTGTTTGCGATGGAGAAATGCGCCTCCCACGGTAGTTTACAATGTGGAAGACGAGATTGGTTTGACAGCGCCTGTGCGGCGCATTCAATCAAATTCAGCTGAACAACGGGCCAAGTCAATGCGACGGCCGGAGTTGCAGGCAGGCGCCGTCTGCAGCCCACGAGTTCGTTCACGCAAACGAGTTTGCTCCAAGTGTTTGTTCCAAGTTGTAAACGCATCCACGGGAAATAAAAGCAGATCTCCACGTTTTCCGCGCCGATCTTACACGATCTTATTTACCGCATGTGGACTCAATATATTCCCACTCCGTCCTGTGTTTACTGCCGTGTCCTCACAGCTGTTAATCTCTACGACAATATTGATTGCGTTCTGCAGAAAGACAGGAAATGGACCCAGCCAGCAGAAGTCTGTCTTTCCATGCATCCTGTTCCCATTCCCAGGAATATGTGCGTCCGTGCCTCAGGAAGCAGGTTTTCCTGGACGCCGTTGGTGTCGGGTTCTAACTCTCTTTGGGCGTTTGGGTGAATATTGAGCAGTTTTCCGCCGTGTTTTCACAGCTGTGCAGCTTTTGTGCCGCCTTTTGCTGTGTGATGCTGGACAATGAACCTGCAAGTTAGTCCCCCATCGTTCTAGTCGCATCAGCGTCAGACTAGGCTGTAATGTAATAATACACTAATAGTATCATACTGTGTTGTTTCTCATGCCGTGGCCTGGCCTGCTCCGGTGTCTCGCAGAGGCTTCATCTTAAGGGAATAAAGTATGGATCAAACCTAATGACTTTCTTCCTCTGGATGATGTCATGCACCTTCAGTGGAGGATGCTCTCAGCTGTGGTTAATACACAGGTCATGGACATCAGTGTTTATGCTCAGGCTTGTTAAGTATTGTAGGCTTCTGCACTTCCCGTGTGTGTGTGTGTGTGTTTGTGTGTTCCATGGACCCAATGAAGTGATAATGTATAGGATGAAAGCCTGCTCGACAGCTGCTATACATCAGGCTGGCAGAGGTGCTGGCTCAGCTCGACGGTCATGGGATGGCACCGCAGCAGGTAGCGGCTGTGTTTGATGATGTCATTAGGGCTTCACACTCTCCTAAGCTTTCTGTGCTGGTGGAGCTGAGGAGCCGTAGACAGTGGATAGTTAATGGGACTGACTCTAACACTGTGTGTGTGTGTGTTTCAGTAGTCTTTGCTGCATATTTCACTTCCCTGTTTTGCGGTTTCCAGTTTCTGGTAAACTAAGCTGCATTCAATTAATGTCCTGTATTTGAGATGAATGATATCCAAGTTGCGTTCCAGGACCACTTCACTGGTCCTCGGCAGGGAATTATCTTGGACGTCATGAGGAAACGTGTGTGTGATGGGTGATCCATCACCGTGAACACTGCTAGATCAGTTTCTCCAGCAGTCTGTTCATGTGGCAGGAACAGATTGACAGACGTGTCCTCGTTAAGAGAATCAACATTGCTTTAAACTCTCTCTTCCAGATGTGGCCTCAGTTCAGTACGTGTCATGTGTCATCAAGGTCAAACGAGTGTTTGGAGACAAATCGCTGACTTGTTTGCGAAACTGAGGAGCGTCTCATTGAAGCCCTGCTTGGAAACGTGTGCAGAGCAGTTGACGCGTTTCGTTCGCACCGACGGGTGAAAACTCTGGTAATTTGATCTTAATCCCCGCACCATTGTGCAGAGCTGTCATTGTGTTTAAAGCTCGATTGTCACGCGACCTCCGGGAACCGCAACGTGAACGCCCCCCTCGCACCCGCTCGTACAGTAAACGGCCCAGATACAATCATCTGCCTTCAACGTGCGGCTCAGCTGAGCGGCAGAAAGCTCCACTGTCATTTCAATGCGATATTAGTTTTTATTGCTAATGACTTTTTTTTTTTATTGTTCCTCATCAGTGGCCTCCAACTCTGCGGAGGAGCTTTGCAGCTTGTAATTCACGACTTAAATCTCATCAGTTGCCACCTTCGTGTCAAGAGAGCGCAGCCTATTCACTGCAGCAGAAATGATTCCAGCCCAACAGATCCCCAGTCTGCCTCAGAATCCTCCAGTAGTCTTTGATCATTTTCATTCAGTCCTGTGCGATGCTGTTATTAATAGTGATGTAATCATTAATTCATCCTGCTGCTGCTTGTACAGGGCTTTGTAGACGGCTGGAAACCTTGTAGTGGGGTTGAATTAGTTTTTCAAGCAGTGAATGAGTTTTAATTTATTAGTTTGACAAATATTGGTCCAGCGGAGTGAATAGAAGGACAGCTGTGGAAACACTGGGTGTGATGGATGGCAGTCGTTGGCAACCTGTGGCATAATATGCTGGCGTCGCTGTTCCATCACGCAGTGACATCTACATTATTATGAAGCACCAGCTTTTTGGGCCTGATGGACACAGATGTCTGCCTCCCTTCTACTACGCTGGGTTATTTCTGAGCCCCTTAGGTCTGAATAGCCCAATTACAAGTGTGTGTGTGTGTGTGTGTGTGTGTGTGTGTGTGGGAGGTGCTGGTTCTCTTTGTCAAACCAACCTGACATCTTCATTTGTTCTGTTACCTTGCAAATGACTGCGGTGAGGAGGGGGAGGGGGAGGCAGAGTGTGTGGTTCATGTATGACTATTAATAATGTGGACCATTGAGAAATTCCAGTGACGTGCTGCAGCTTCTGTTGTCGGTGCTCAGACGGATGAGTGTGCACAGGATGATCGTGGCTTGATCTGTAGCCCCCCCCCCACACACACACAAACACACACTCTCATACTCACTCGTCCACTTGATACGTGCAGGTCCAGGGAGCCCGACGGTGGCTGCCCCCGTTGAGCAACGCTTCACCAGTAACGGGCTTCTGTTTACTGGTGGGGTCAAGACCGCGGTTGCACTGAGAACGCTTTCGGTTTCTGTTCTGGCGCTGCCGCTTTCCCGGTTCCTCATTTCGGACCGTCGGCGATGGCGTTCGGCGCGTCGCTGCTGTGCGACACGGGCCTCGCATGCACTGGACGCCAGCAGCTGAGACAAGCTGCATCCTGTTTGGTCGAGGGCGGGATTGTGTAAGTCCTTGCTGGAACTGACCTCATCGGCATCGATTCCAAAAAAGGGCAGCGTTTGAGTTATGTTCTGCTCCCTCAAGTCCTGGATGAGACACAACTATGTCTGTTAACAGCAGGAATGAGGAAACAAACTGTTTAAAACTGGGTTATTGAGTCTCCACATCCCAGTAAAGGCCCATTGAGCAACGCTGACCCTGGTATTTCTCCGTTGCAGGGGGTGCAGACGTGCTCCTCGGGCCTAACTTACCTGCCTGCACCCACAGGTACTAATCAACAGGAGCACTGGCAAAAACGCTCCACGTGAGAGGGATGAGTCATGGTTCGAGCGCTGCCTTGCTTTTGCTTCCCCATTGCAGGCGAAACTGGCTCGCACTCGGTTGCTCTTCCTGCACGGCCAGATTCACCTCCCTGAAGCCTAAACGTTAAACAGAGGAGACTGTTTGTGTTCATGTTGGTACAAACATTGGTAAAAATAGTCTGTTTCAGATCTAATCCCACAATTAAAATGGTGATTGTGGAGCTGTAGTGATGAATTTATCAGTTGGTGACAAAGATAAATATGCGGTTGTTTTTGATTATTAAATGTCCTTATTGTTGATGTTTTGTATTGTTCTTTGAAGGTTAGACATTTAATAAATAAAGGAAATGGAGGTTTCCAGACAAAGCGACTATTGCAGCGCTGCTGTTATTATTCTAGTCAAAGGCTCTTGGTAGAATCTCATTTCCCACCATGTTGGGGTTTTTTCACCCAAGCGCTCTGACACCAGTCACATCCACCAGCAGCAGCAGCTCTTTGCAACGGGGCCGACGCGCTCGTCTTCAGCGCGAGCCCGTGTTCACAGGTGCGACCGGAGCTCAGACGTCGGCACGCGGAGGCCACGCCTGCTCACGTGAGCGGCCGCGTTCCTGCGCGTTCCCCAGCGGGCTCCACCTGCCGGGACCTGGTGAAGCACAGTCGGGTTGGACCGTGGAATGCGGCCGCACAGGTGGAAGTTTGACGTGAACATGTGGAAAGTTTGGTTTGTTTGTTTATCTCATGCGTCTTCCTCTTCGTTGCCTCCTGCTTCCTCCTCGCCGGCGGTACTTTTGAGCTGAAGCCTGGGGGGGGGGGGCGGTCTGTGGAGTGGGACGTACAGTAAGCGCGTGTCCTCTCTAACAATTTCACTTCCCGTCTGGTTTGATGCGCTTGCACTTTTCTCCTCGCTGCTTCTCTCCAGACGTGCTTGCATTCGGATCGCACTCGGCGTTCTCTTAAAGAGCACCTTGTCAAAACTCTTACAAAAAAAAATGCATCCAGCTCAGAAATGTAAGGTTATGAAAAGGAGAAAGATCCATTTGGACAGTCAAGGTTGAAATAGAAGGGAAAAACCTGCTGTCACATACTGTACAGGCATTAGAATGAGTTTGAAGTCCTTCAGTTCAGTTTTTTTTATTTAGTAACTCGTCGATAATGAAACGTTACAAGTATTAATTGTGTAGTTTCTATGGTGATGATGGTAAAATTAATAAAACTTGAAAGCCCCCCTTTGAGTTCCGTGAGGACCTTCAGTGGGATGAGAAGGCAGAACCTCCCCGTTCTGCGTGGGCGCCTGAATCTCAAAGCACGGGACAATAACCAGCGTTTCAGCGCTTTGGGGAATTAATGTTAATTAACAGCGGCCGACATCGTTTGCTCTGTTTATTAATTCAACTGGTGCGAATGATTTCTGCCGTGGCGATGGCGCTACCTGGACCGTTTTGTGTAATGTGCCAAATACAAAAGTGAGGATTTAATAAGAGATTCGTTAGGAATGAGTCCAGGCTGTTTGTTCAACTAAAACACTACTTTTAATCACTGGAGTAATTTGTGTTTCTGCCGTAAATGTGCTTTTATGGAGGCTCTCATCCAAATTTCTGACCTACTGATTTACCTTCTAGAGGGAAAGACTGATCCCAGTCTTTGATTAGCAAAGCATAAAGAATGAATGAAGTATTAATGCTGAGTAAATGGATGTAAATTCAGATGGTTGTTTCCGTTTAAGAGGCTTGAGCTGAAACCCTCAGTGGTTCCAATGCTTCCTGAGAGTTTGGTAGATTTTCAAATAAACGAAGGACATTAAACAAGTCGTCTTATGTCTTCTTTAGACCTGCTGGGAAATCGATGGCGAGGGGAAGGTTCTGTTTTCCTTCACTGCTCTGAGCTGGGGAGTTAAACAGGAACTTATTGGAAGACTTGTAAATGAGCTGTAATAGGGTGTATTGACTCTGTATCCTTATGAGCATCTAGTCTTTGCTCAGTCTTCAGGTGTGTGTGTGTGTGTGTGTGTGTGTGTGTGTGTGTGTGTGTGTGTGTGTGTGTGTGTGTGTGTGTGTGTGTGTGTGTGTGTGTGTGTGTGTGTGTGTGTGTGTGTGTGTGTGTGTGTGTGTGTGTGTGTGTGTGTGTGTGTGTGTACGTGTGTGTGTGTGTACGTGTGTGTGTGTGTGTGTGTGATCTAAAGTTTTTCATAAATGGAAAGAGACCATATTTTACAAACCATACAATTACATCCTTCAGTCCTGTGACTCATTAGCATATAATCAAATGGGAGGCTAACTGAGGCTCTGGGAATGAGTCAACATAAATAGTGTGGAATGCTTCTGTTTAATCTGCCATAGAGCGAGTGGCCGTGGAGATGGAGGCGACGTCGCAGTAATAGTCAGACTGCGCTAGTGCTGAGAAATGATGCAGCTACATTTGAAAAGACAATGAGCTAAAAAAAAAACCTGATAATTTATTCTCGGTACGTTTATGAAAAGGCAGTTGAAGTAATCACCTTCCCTGAAGCTCGGTGCAGCTCAGGCCTCGTACATGAAATTATGAAAGACAGTCAGTGATGGATAAATTATCACACTTTCAGACGGGAAATTCACTTAACAATTTAACAAAACTTTAACTGTGTGTGTGTGTGTGTGTGTCCGTGTCCCTCAGGTTTCCTCAACACTCGGTTTGTGTGCGCTGGCACCATCTTAAGTCCTCTCACTGCTGCCAACACAGCTATGGCATCTGTGCCACCATGATTTTAATGCTCCTCGCTTTTCTCTCACGCTCGTGTTTCAGCACATGTTCGTCTGTGTCCTCATGCATAATTCTCAACCTGTGTGTGAGGAAATGGTAAATCTATAATAATGTTCCTTTTTTATGAGGGACTGTGTTATTGTGGCCTCTTCAACTTCATCCCCTTTACTGCTCCGATGCTGTAACTCAGACGTCAGGCGACGGATTTAGTGGACGAGCGCTAACGGTGACACGGCGACGTTGGAGTCGATTGACGACCCGCCGGATGGTTCCGCCTGGCTGCTCATCAGAACCGGGCCACGGCGCCGAGCCGTACTGTAGCGGTGATCTGACAGCAGGGACCCAGAGGGCCTCTTGGCAAACTGAATAACAGCGGGCCTTGGCTGGGCAGGACGTGGAGGGGACAGGCCTGTGATTTACCTGGCAGCGGGGCAGAGGGACGAGGAGCCGAGACGGGGGAACGCATGGCCTTTAGTAGCGGAGGGGGGGGGGGGTCCAGTAAAAACCACGCAGCAGCAGCTGTTTGTGTATTCCTGTCTAATGAAACTGATGAGATGATGGATTGTTGTGGTAGGTGGACTGATGCTTCATTTCAGAGCATTAGTCACATGTTGCATCCTTCATGGCTTCCTAGCGACGCGTGCTGCTGCGCGAGATAATTGAAGTGAATCAGGACGTGTGTGTAAACTTGAAGGCTTCCTCGCTGCTCGCTGTAGCGTGACGGTTTCACACAACCAGTTGTGCAAAGTGCATCCATTTAGCCGAAGCTATCGCCCCCTAGACGGCGCGCGCTGACCCCTGGATCTGCTGCCATGGCAACGGGTCAGTGTCAAATGGGAACCAGGGGAAGCCTGCGATTGGTCGGCGTGCTGCTAGATGTTTAGCTTTTAATATTGTTGCAGCGAAGTCTTTGCCTGGCAGCGCGCACACACACACACACACACACACACACACACACACACACACACACACACACACACACCCTGTGATCCCAGACCTCCTGACACCTTGACTGACAGATTGAGTTTAGCTTTATTAATCCTAAAAATATTCTCTCTGTAGCGCTGAGCTGAATGCTTATGGTGGTGCCCACTGGTCCCGCCCCCTTGGTGCAACCTCGCAGAGCAGACAGCAGCGCCGTGTCAATTAAGAGCGACGTGGAGCTGCTTCTGTTGTACAGCAACGAGCTAAAAACGGCGACTGAATGAGAGTTGAGTGGCTGCAAACGGTCCATCCTGTGTTTTTCATTACGACACCCACTTTGCACTGTGCTGACAGCAGAGCGGTCTCTGCATCATAACAGGCGGCGGGGTTCGGTTGAAATGACCCCAAGAGGGTGCGTCATCGCTGATGAAACGGCTCCTTCACCTTCCTGACCTCCACCTGCGGCTCAGTAAATCATCTGCCGACCAGTCATCGACAAGCGTTTCCTCATTTTGGGGAAGAACATTTGCCTGTGTGCATGTGGTTGCTGAACGTGATGCTTCAGTGAGCTGCGTCAAGGTTCATAGAGTGACTGTAGAGAATGTGATCTGAGCTCCCGCTGGTTATTTAGTCTCCCTCAGTCAAGATAAGTTATTATTGACATTTTTAGATCATCTTCCTCACATTTCTAAGCCTCTTTTAATAACTGATAGTTGCCTGTAAGTATATGACTAACTTGGTAATTAGTAATATTTACACCCTATTTCCATCCATCATCATTACCACACGGTCCCTCAGCGTCCGCTGGCGCTGAGCCGAGGCTTCCGGCTGTGGCAGCGTCTGACTGACGGCGTCCGTGAGCGTCCGTGAGCCTGACCGCATCGGAGCCCTGAGAAGTGCTTATCAGTGGCGCTGCAGCGATGAACTGAAGCAGTAGCTACGTGTGGAAGCCCACACCCCAACTCCCACGCTCGCCATCAACGCTGCACAGTCTCATTACCGCCGTCTCTGACCTCCCATCTGTCCGCTTGCCTTCCGATTTCCTAATCCTTTAGAGAAGGAGCCGGGGCTGAATGGTTGTCAGCAGCCGTGAGGGTGGAGTCAAACCGGGCCGCTTGCAGAAGCTCCGCAGGACGGCCCGCTGCTGGTTCTGTCTGAATCTGTCTAAGAGGAACAGAAGCGCATGATCAGCTGTTTGCCCTCAACTCCAACTTGCAAGTCAAAGCCCTGAATTTTCATCTTCGGATAAACAGCCAGTTCCTGCACACGCAGGGTTGGGTTTATGATGATTTACGACGCACTTCTGGATTCACCCCTGCTGTAATTTATTACACTCGCTCTTGCTATTCTAAGACGAACCTCTGCTCTCCTGTGGAAAATCACAGGGTGCGACTTTGCCCTTGGTTGTTCATGAAGCTGTTCTGTAGGTCGGTCTCAAGAAAAGCTCTGGAGTTTTCAGGATTATGATGGGAAGTCAAAGTATAAAATGCTTGAAGGCAGAGCTGTAAAGCTGCTTGTTGTGTGTTTTCTGCAGGGAGGTGCGGTGAAGGTGTTGCGGGTTTGGACCATCATGCCCTTTGCTCCGGCGAGACAGGAAGTGTGTGTGTGAGCGTCCCTGGTCGGCTCCGCTGGGATGAACATGCCACTGCATCAGATCTCCGTCATCCCCCGCGACGTCACGTCGTCGCGGGTCTCGGGCAGCGGGAAAGCGAAGGACAAGGACAAGCAGGTACGCGCAGACGAGGTTTATGGAATGTCTATAACGAATGCAGGCGGCCGTCACAGAAGAATGGATGGTGATTTGATTTGCAACTGTGGTTAATGGAGGTTTATGTTCAGACATAAACCCACAGTTTTGGGTTCATCAGAGGTTCAAGTGGGAGTTAACGGTTTAATTCACATTTAATATCTTTTTTTTTTTTGCATGGAATGAGTCTCAGATGAGTCAGATCTGCTCTTGTGCCTGTCGACCATCTGCTTTTTCTGTCAAGTGGTTTTGACTCTTAAAGGAGCCACGCGCTGGATTAATTTAGGCTGTTTTGTAAACCACCAACTGCTTTTAATTGTATTGACATCTTATTTCTGCAAAATCACCGGCTGAGTTCCCTTTTCTCAGCAGCGCTCATGTAAATTCTGCCGCAGGCGTCACGTTCCCGCTCTCTCGCGTTGATTTTCCGCCTCCGCCGTCCGTTTCGCCTCCTGCGGCTGCAAACACCGCGGCGGCGCCGGCGTCCCGCTCTCTCTCCGCGGCCTCGTCGGGTCCCGGTGAAGCCCGGTGGCGCTGGTGCTGCTCAGACACGCGCTGCAGCGCATCTGCCTCTACCACGGTGCACGCGCGCTGCAGGCAGGTGCTGAAGAGTGTTAATGGTTTGCTGGTTTCATCTGTAGAGGAAGCTGGAAATCAGCCTTGTCATTGCGGAAGTGAAAGTCAGTGGTTTCATATTTAGATCAGACGTTTTGCAGTGGAGCTAGAGACAAAGTGACACAAGTTAGACACATAGTATGGTCTGATCGTCGCCAGAGTCATTTATGGACATTTTGCTGATCTTTGGGATGTGTTGATATTTGTAACTTTGATGCAGATCAGCTCCTACTTCATCAGCAATTCCTGCAGAAACCAGCATCACGCTGCCTTTTGCTTCCATCTGTGCTCAACAGGATTAAACTGAGCAAATGTTGACAGCAGTTAGCGCAAGGTCACTGAAATCCGTGGGCTTCTCCCTCGCTCCGTGTTTGACAGACGCGGTAAAAGCCAGACTTGCATCGCTCACGCTCTTATCTGCGTCCCGCTGCCTCGGCCTCACGTTCTTCACCCAGAGGAGAACGTGGATGAACGCGAGTGATCCCAGTTCTCCCAGTGGGACCAGCGGTGGACTGGAGGGAGGAGAAACGGGAGCGAGTGTTTACTGTGAATGTTGATCAGCGTCAGGGTCCTGGAGAGGTGTGTGTGTGTGTGTGTGTGTGTGTGTGTGTGTGTGTGTGTGTGTGTGTGTGTGTGTGTGTGTGTGTGTGTGTGTGTGTGTGTGTGTGTGTGTGTGTGTGTGTGTGTGTGTGTGTGTGTGTGTGTGTGTGTGTGTGTGTGTGTGTGTGTGTGTGTGTGTGTGTGTGTGTGTGTGTGTGTGTGTGTGTGTGTGTGTGTGTGTCACAGAGCGCAGACCCATCGCGCCCCCTTAGACAACACAACTGCTCTTTTAGCGCCTTGAGGGGAGAAAAAAGCCGAAGTTTCTCCCACTTAGAATGCAGGGTCGGTCGGCTGCTCCTCGGAGAGCTGCACATCTTTAACCGTTCCCGGACCCGTCTGGCCTTTCCCTTCCACTTTCATTTAAGTGCATTTGTCGTCAGAATCCTCTGCATTTGTGCTTGTAGCGACTTTTGAGCGGATAAATGTAATTCCTAGAAATGTTTCTACAACAAAGGCTTAGGAAGTTGTTGTTTGGGGTGAACCGTTCGCTGACAGTTCGCAGCCTTGGGAGAAATGACGGTCAGACGTGAGAGTCTGGTGTTTTTGATAAGCGAGGCAGCGAATGGATTATGTATGAGGTGACGAAGTGAAGTGGAGCACAGGTCTGCGGGTCGGTTTTGTCGCATGATCTTTCAAACCAGTTGTCACTTGCCGTTCACAGGAAGCGTTCGCTGTGACAACTTATAATTAGCTTGTTTCTTTTTATTTGCATAACGCTGCAATGCGTTAAAATATCGTACTCTCACTCTGAGTAAATGTAGTTGAGCTGAACCTGCAGCGAGGTCGAAGCCTCAGAGGCTCCACCTGCGGCCGTTAACGTCCGACTAAGAGTCTCCGTCGTCGCTTTTTTTTGTTGGGAGCCTTTATAGACGGGGAAAACAAATGTGCAGTGCCAGGGTTCATCAGCCGCCTGCTCTGGCGCGGTGCATATTTAACACACAACTGTGTGTCATTAGCTTAAACGCGCAGCATTAGGGACGATGCACCCTTTATGGTAGAAAGAAGTCATGTTCCTGGACGTCACATGCTCTGGGCTGCTGCCGTGCGCTCAGCCTGGTGGTGCAGACAATAGGTGTGTGTGTGTGTGTGTGTGTGTGTGTGTGTGTGTGTGTGTGTGTGTGTGTGTGTGTGTGTGTGTGTGTGTGTGTGTGTGTGTGTGTGTGTGTGTGTGTGTGTGTGTGTGTGTGTGTGTGTGTGTGTGTGTGTGTGTGTGTGTGTGTGTGTGTGTGTGTGTGTGTGTGTGTGTGTGTGTGTGTGTGTGTGTGTGTGTGTGTGTGTGTGTGTCCGCTCATGTGCTGCACACTGATACTCGACTCCGGCGCTTTTGATTCTGCATGCATTTTTCATGGCAGCGCTGGGAGCTCCGTCCTTCGCCGAGTGCCGGCGTCGAGGACAGAGACTCGCCTCCGCTCTGATGTTGATGAGTGGAGCTCCCGGGCGCCCGTCAAACGCTGACCACCGAGCAGAAACGCTTCAACGCGGTCGACTTCTCAGCCTTAAAATATAACGACGCGACGCTTTCCTGATAATTGTCCAAATGAGCGACACCACCCTGTCTGCACCCGGCGTGACTTCATGTGCAAAAATGCTGCCTAAAAATATTGTTTGATTAAATCCCACAAATGTGGGCATAAAGAATTTGGGAAATATGTTTCTCAGCCCTGAGGCGCAGAAATATTTTCCAAACATTTGATGTGTCTAAACTGTCCAAATCAGTCCCCTCCAGATTGCTGTGCCCAGGGGCATGTAAATGGAAATACAATGATAATTACCCAGAAAGCCTTGAGGCAGAGTAAACTAAGCATGTAATGCAGGTACTGTACATGCTTGTTAAACCAGTTGATGCTCAGGTTACACAGACGCAGACCTCTTATAGGGCTTCGCTTTATAACACACACACACACACACACACACACACCCATGTTCATCCTCTTGTATGAAAAACATGCCGCGGCCTGTCTATAGCTCTACAGACAGGCTGGAGAGAGAAGATAACATAAGAGTAATTGGATTCTCTCTCTTTTGGCAGCGGTTTCCTGAAAGGTACGAATGTTTTGCATGAGCAAACTAACCTGCTTCACATGCGGCACTTGTGCCGTTCAGCAAGATTTCCAAATGTGGCCAACTTCAAAGTGCTGATATACAGTACAGTAAATCCCGGCGATCACCGCCTGAGCTTGAGCACGAGTGACTGGACTTTTGTCCGTTTTATTGAACCTGCAGCTCCGCTGTTCCCGATCCGAGTGTTTACTGCGCTCTGAACGCCCGGTCCCCGCGAGGACGCCGGCGCACATCCCAGCAGCTGGTGTTTTGAGTGCGCCCGTCTGTGAGGGACCTGCTCGCTTCTCCCAGAGGACCCTGCTGCACTGAGCCCCGCGAGGCTGAAGCGCTAAAAAACATAATTAAACGTGGAGAAGCAGACGTGACGGCCGGCCGGCGCCGAGGCCCTTTTACTGTTGTGGGGAAGGATTTAGCTCCACCTTGTTAGGGATTTCATTAGCTCATATGAACGCTCTATGGGTTATTTTACAGTGTTTTCGTGCCTGTGGCACTTAGTGCTATTTTAGGTTTTATACGCACAATTACAGTTGACCCGTAGGAGCAGGAATGGCAGGAAATAATAATTAGCGCTGCCTTAGCTGCTCTTCACGCCGGGAGACGTGGCCTAGCGCATGATACAGAGCTGACGGCGGGCGAGAGCGCTGTTCCCCGCGTGGGGTTTGGGAGAACGTCCCCTAATTAACCCGCCGCCCCGGCGTTTAACCACGTCCGCGGCCCACGCTCGGCCACTGGCTGCTGCAGGAAGCGTCCATACATTAAGCTGCTTTCACGTCGGCTTAGCGAAAACACATTTTCAAATGATAATCTTGTGATTTACATATTCTGTGGGCTGTTGTATAACCTAATCCGACAGATGTGTAGCTATTAACCTACTAACCTAGAGAAATGTTCAGCCCCGTCCCACGCTCGAACAGAATGGGACTCAAAAACAACCCCCGGTTGTGAAAAGCATCTATTTTACTAGAATAAATTCGAAGGGAACCAATTTAATTTGTGCTCGGAGTTTCTGAAGTGGAGCCTATCTGGGTTCTAGGAGCGAGTGGCTGGAGTGGAGAGCCGGCAGATAACTGGAGACGCGTCCGCACAGAGCGAGTCGTGACATCACCACATGAAAGGGCGAATTAGCCGCTGCTCAGGCCTCCGAGCTGCCGCCGGCTCCGGCTCCGCTCTGATCTCCATCCAGAGCTCTCTGCAGCAGCTCTGTTCGCTGGGAGGTGTCTCTGTGGGGCGTCTGGAGATGCCGCCTAATTGCCTAAGACATGCTGACTTTGACTCCTGCTACTCTCGCGGCCCTGAACATTTAGCCGCTGCCAGTCAAATCAATGTTTGGGGCTCTTTGAGCTTTTCCCTCGGCTCCCGAATTGGTTTTCCTGTGGAGACGCTGGTGCTTCTCTTGCTGCAGGTTGTTGTCTGCTTCTTTTAGGCCTGATGGCTGCCTGTTGTAGCCGCGCTCCAGTGTGATGGGCTGTGATGCTCTAACTGTCTCCTTCCTTCTCCTCCTGCACCCCGTCCTCATTCCCATCATCCTGTCATGGTGTTATTCAGCGAGAGATTAGCCTAGTAAATCTCCCTGCGTGAGGATTCACTACTGTGACCACACTGTGAACTCCCTCCTGTTGCTGTCTGGCTGTCAGCGCAGACAGATGCCCAACAGCTGCACACACAACTGCGGGCCATGACCGCTCATGCTGTAATTCTGAGACTGTGACCTGTTCGCGTCTTGATACGAAAGCTGCATTTTCAGCCACAATAGCAGCTGTGCGGACAACAAACCGTACGTGCTCCAGAATAGCTCCATGTGTCTGTAAGTCTCAGTAAATGACAGAGTCCATGCCATAAACAGTCATTACCTTTTGATTTGGGCTTTGGCACACTTTTTCCCCAAAATGGATCAAATGGGAAACGAAGATAAGATATAATTGCCGTGTAGGGAATCAGTCTGACGGCAGGAATGAGACCTGGTCCCGACTTATTTTAATCTAGAAATATCTGCTTACAGTTTGATTTAATTCTTGTTATCTGTTTAGGCCCACGGCTTAAACCTAAGCTGCAGTGAGGAACCGTGGTTGAAGTTGAAAATGAAAACCGTGCTGCTCGATGCCGGTCGGGTGCTGTTCCAAAGTTACCTCCAACAGCAGCAACATGGGGCTCACTTAAAAACAAAAACTTCAACCTTCACGCGCAACTGGGCTGTTTGTCTTTGTGACAAAGCGCTATAGAAACGGAAAACAATACAGGTTCCAAGACAACACAATTGAAGTGCGCGTGTGGAAGGGAGAAAATTACAGGCGTCGAATAAAAACGCTGTGTTCGCCGAAGGGTTAATCAAACGATTCAGTGGGAATATGTTAACGGCTTTCATCAGAAAAAGGGTTTCAGAATCAGGGTTTTCCTTCCCAAGTATGATCATTAGGGACGTTTTGTCCGTCTGTGCTGATTATTTGGGTAAATCACCCACTGAGATCAGTTGTTCAGAAACTTGACTATGAAAATATTAGTCAAATAATGTGACCCACCTCCATGTTTTAGTAGATCAGTAGAAATCTATGAGCTTTGAGTCAGACTGTGATGCTGCTGTTTTCTCCCTCGTGCACAGGATCTGTCTTTTAAAATGGTGAAGGCAGAGGCAGCGTTTTAACCCCACAGGCCAAGTGGAACTCCAGATGTTAGTGACCTGAAATCTTCTGTGGCTCGAAGCCTAGAGCACGTTTTTAAAGTCTCGCAACGGAAAAGCAGCCGGAGCAAAAGTCCTAAACATTCACTTTTGAAGATTTTTCTTAAAGAAGCTAGCACTGCATCACCAGGTCACTGCAAGTGGCTGGTACAGGGGCTTGAGTCGATTAGAAAAGGACTCCTACGGGAGAACTAGTCGGTCGTGTATAAACAGGAAAGTAACCAGCACAGATAACACTCAGCCAGAGTGATGATGACACGGGTCATAAGCCACTCTTGAACTCGTGAAATTGTATTCCGTGCTCATCCTCAGCCGGTGGACGGTCCAGCCGGATGAATGCACTCCACCGTAATCTCCAGCGGGGCTTTGAGTGCAGAGGACTGTGGCCTGGTATTGACATCCACCTCTGTAGCAAGAGGACGAACAGAGCCGGTGCGGCTTATTGAGCGGAGGGGTCAGACGAGAGAAGGAGAAGATGATGCAAAAAACTATGAGTGCAATTACAGCCTGCCGCCAACGGCATCAAGGAAGCAGGAGACGTGCATGTTGTTGCCATAGAAACGGATCAAGACGGAATAAGAGTAGTATTGGCAGGACTGAAGCAGCAGACGCAGAATGTGTAGAAACGGTCTGCTGCCTCAGCTCTGCTTCTGTCCGAGCTGCCGCGAGCGCCGCGCTTTCTCACTTCGCTGCTACATTGAACATACAGGTAGTGGTTTCTCCAAGGACTGATGCCGTGTCCCGCGACGCACATCCAAAGCAACCTGAACCAGGAAAAAAAATATGCCTTCTCCGCCAAATGGAGGTGGAGCGTGTTTGCGCGCGTACGAGCCGTGGACACCTGCTGTCAGTTCCCCCCTCGTCCCTTTTGATTGACGCGTTCCTCTGAACCCGCGGCGTGGAACATGGCGGCGGCTCCGTTATCGTCCCCGCACGGGTCACGCCACCAGACGTGGAAGCAATCAGTTTGGAGTTTTGAATGCTGGTTTGCATCAACACACCTCCTCCCAAGTCTCTGCGACCCCCTTCAGGTTGTCTAATAGGCTGCGATAGTGCTGTAAGTGGTGACACGAGAATCTTGGGGCGCTGCGATAAGATGAGCAGAGAGGATGTTCCATCGCTATGGAAACTGCCTCCCGTGGATCGCTGTTTTTGTCTTTTCTCTTTTGCACCTTTTATAAACCGCTGCTCTCCGGTCGTTTGTGACACACGATCTCCTTAAATGATCGCCTGCGGTCGAAAATGCATTGTACACACTTAACCATAGAGGCGGCTTGTTTGGATCAGGGTCCAGAAAACAAGCTGAGGCCTGAGTTGCAGCTTCTCAGAAATGCAGCTGTGGAACACGTGGAAATCTATTCATCGCAGCTTATTGATGTGACGTTCTAGTTTGTACATTTTGTGTGTGGAAAACTTGAACAGGTTGTTGGACGTGTTTAAGGCGTCCGATGAGACTGGGAGTGGTGGAATAACCACAGGAGAGTCGCTGCACAAGTCAAACCGTGTCATCATGAAACGATGGCCATCTGTTCCTTCTGTGCTTCTCTCTAATGACCATAACACACGTCGCTGCGATTTACTTAAAGACCAATGACGAATCGAGCGGGCAGTTATTGACAAGGCGGCGTGAGATTAGAGCGGCAATTGGTAAAATTGCGACTTGATGGGAAATATGGATGAAACCGTGGGCGAATGCGAATAGGGGACAGCAGCAGTGGGAGATGGAGGAGCAGGTGAAGAAGAGTGTGGAGTTTCTCTTCATGCTGGTCACTTCACTGTAACTGTCTGCTCCGTCCTCTTTGTGCCTCCGCTGTAATAGTCATGGCTTCAACACGCTTGTTTCACGCCGGACGACCCGCGCGTCCCCCGGGGGCCGGTCGGCCGGCGCTTCTGAAGGGCCACGGCGATGCTGTAACGGTTGGACAAACATGGCAGCAGCCCCCGGTGGCGTCAGCGAACGAGTCGCCTGCCAGGAACGGACGTCACTTACTGGAACGGCTGCAAAAGAGGAAGCGCATGAACATCAGTGAAGAGCTGAATCAGAACGTCTCAGAATCTGTCATGCTCTTTGTCACGTCATGACTTCTCTGAGCTGCCGAGGAATTTCCAATAATTTCAATAAAAGTCTGTGATCAGTGACTTCCAGTTAATAGAGAGATGTGAAGACTGGTCACGTCTTGTTTTAAAGTCGAAAAAACAAAAAAACTGTCCTCGTGACAACCTCAACCCTGATTGCTGAAATACTTGAATTTCTGCATTAATGCATTAGTAGGCGCTTGTCACGTGTATTTTACCACCACAATGCTTTATTACAGGATTAAATTCATGAGTTTATACTAGACTTTTACTGCACTGGGTTTTAAATGTGAGATTTAAATTAGTTTTTCCATTGTCCTGCCTTGAGGCAACTTTTGACTCGACTATATACATTATTTAATGTTTGTAATAAAAAATGAAATGGTGCTTTTATTTTGAAGTGTAGGGTAAGAACAGCATCGAGTCAGCAGGGGGCAACAGAGCAAACTGTGTATCTGAGAGGAGCTCATCAGTCACTGCAGCACCAGTGGAACCTGATCCGTTGCTCGACCTTGATTGCTTTAATCTCATCTTGTTTAAATAAAATGAGTTGTTCACACTTCCATATCTGGTAAAAGCAACAACGGCGCTCGGAAAATATGAAACTCTCGTATTTGAGCCTTTTCAGGCATTCAGCATTAAAAATACAGCTGCCTTTTAATGCAAATTGAGCTGGATCTCATACATCAGCTCCGTATGTTGGCGACTGCATTGTGTGGGGGATGCATTATCTCTCCCCGTCATCATCAAAGCGAGGAGGTGGGCGAGCGAGAGGGAGGTTGTGCACCTCAGGTAGTTGTAGAATGAACGGAGCTGCGCCCACTGGTGCACAACAAGCTCAAAGCCTGTGATGCTACAAACGGAGCCGGGAGGAGACGCAGCTGTCTGAGGGATCTCTCGTCGCTCCCGTTTTGTTCGTCGACAGGAGCTCCTGCCCCTGAAGACGCCGTCCTCTGACGGCGGGGCTCGTTTTGTGTACGAGGAGCGTTGGCCTCGCCCCGGGCGCCGTCCCCGTGCTGTGGTCGTAGCCGAGGTGCTTCACCGCGGCGCGGAGGCTGAAGGTTTACATTCAGGAGCTGCAGCTTAGTGACTGCAGGCGCGTTTGTCTGCCAGAGGCCTCCCGCTGAGGGTTTACGTCCTGTAGAGAGGCCGCTCGCAACCTCCCAATCCTGATCCGACCCCGCGGGCGGGAGAAGTGAAAATGCAGCTGCTGCTGTGTATGATGCATACTGTACTACAGTGCGATTTCAGTGTGTACATGTTAAAATAATCAGGTTTTAAAGGAGCATTTCGGGCCTTCTCCGCGCGTCTGGGGTCGACATCAGGGCACCATCTGTTCAGCAGCAGGTGATGATTGATGATATCATGGATGGTGGTTGAGGCCAGAGGAGAGAGGTGGACTCTGAGGAGCGGGAAGCGTTGATGCCGTGTGTGTGTGTTTTTAAACACTGTGCTGAGGTCGTTGCTGATGATGGAGGGAGGAGGAGCTTTTGAGGAGATGGTCTGTTAAAGTGTGTAGATCACATCCACACACGCAGCCTCAGATACTGGAAAACCAAGCAGAGCTCAGTCTCTGCTTCGCTCTTCTTCCTGCACGATAGCAATCTTAATTACCCTCATCACGCTGCTGCTGTTTATGGAGGCCAAGCTCAGAGTATACACTGCAACTGTAAATATACTGTCAGTAAGAAGCGTTAGCCGACAGTGCATTTCTGTGGTCTTGTTAAGAGGCATGATTGGCTGATCTGAGGTCAGGCTGGTCTGACGCCTGTGACACTGGGTCCACATCTGCATGTCAGTCGCCCACTGTTGATTTGTCTCATGAACTGCACACATTGAGGCTTGTAGACCCGACGGCCCAGCGTTTATCAGGTTCTGATGATGAGTAGGTGCTTAGCTTCAACGTGACGCGTGTGCGGCTGCTGCACATCAGACCCTCAACATGAAGCGGCATCTTAAACTGTGCATCTGTACAATCTGAAGTATTTATTTATTTATTTTTGAATCTGAAGTTTCCCATCTCGTTCTTTTCCGCTGCATCAAAGACGTTCTGGGCGCTTCCCCTTTTATAGAAAAGCATCTGTTCTCCCTTAAGCTCACCCAGACGTTACCAGATGTTCATGTGCCAAACTAATCACCTTCCACTGATTTTAGAATCTGTCTCCCTTCAAATCACTTAAAGAACTGCAATAAAGCATAAACGTTACCCTGGTGGTCGCTTCAGACTCGCATACATCCTCTCCACATCCCATAAGTCGAGGCTCACATCTGTTCCGCTGATGGTGGCGGTCCAGCACGGCTCACTGGGCTGAAGCCATGGCGTCGCACACTCCCGCTCATCAGTGTTTTTGTTAGATTATTATCCTTCCGTTACACGCAGTGCCGTCTTTGTTACGCGCTGATGAGACAAAGTGACCCCGTGCTTCTTCCCGTACAGTGTGTTCTGGCCTGTGCCGCCGCAGTGAGTCAGTCATTAGTGACACTAAGTGCCGGTGTTTTTCTGCTGCTCGACGGCGTGAGTGAAAAGGCTCCGCGTCACGACTTTGAAAAAACAAGCGCAGCTTCAAATGCAGAGTGGGCCGATTCCATTCAGGTGAATGAAACGGCGTCCTCCCTGCAGGATGGCGCTTCAGAGTAAATCCTTACACAAACCTGTGTAAGGCCTGACTCGTTCTCCACCGTCTTTTACTGAAGACTCTCTGTTTTCCTGTTTTGCAGCACATCATTTCCTCGTCCTCGCCATCTGCGTTCCCCTACTGCTCCGTGAGTAGCCTCTGCTCCCAGCCCTCGGTCGACTCCTCTCTGGTCTCTGCAGCAGGGGCGCTTTTGGCTCTCATCGCTCTCCTGGCCCCGTCTCGGTGCTGCCTTCTGCTTCCTCGGTGGCAGCGGCACCGGTGGCAAACTGTGGTTTCCTGCCTGTTGCTGCATTTGGCCCTGATGTGATTGATTTCCTACTACTGGCTGTCCTGCCGCTTTGCTCACCACCTGCTTTCAGCATCTTCTCCCTCTTTGTGGGCTCTAAAGGCCTACTGTTTATGCAGTTAACCATAGTTTGAATCAACTACTGTAACTAATAAAAGGGTGATATGCGAGTGTTTCTGTGGGGAAGGTCACCAGCTGAGTTGTGCCCTCCACCGTCCTGCCACCAGCCTTGCAGCTTGGCTGGAAATAACCGCTCCACGTGTGGCTCCCAGAGACGGGAGGCTGTAAAGTTTGCCGCCTCGTCGGCCCAGCTGCTCTGCCGACGGTCCCCGGTGCCCACGGCGAGCGCTCCTTTCCACACACACCTATAGGCTTTCACAGCTCCAGATGGATGCGCTGCATCGGGTGTCACAGTGGAAAAGGGTAGTGGGATGGCAACAAAGCAGGAAAAGCCTCAGTCAGGGACTGCTGTGTAGTGGCTCCCGAACTTAGTACAAGTAGCAAGAGATTATTTTGCTTGAATCGTGTCTCTCTATGTACGTCAAAATTAGAGGTAGGTCTGATTGAAACGTGCTGCAGCCAGACAAGTTATATTGCTGTCGTTATCGCTAGGCGTGACTGCATTTGAATATGAAGTAAAAAAGGCTATTACAGCTCAATTTCAAGCCCAGTGGGACGTCTGACGTGTTTCTCCCTCACTGGAGATCAGCCTGTCAGACTTGTCCTCTTCCCGTCTCCTCGTCCCCTTAAATTCCAGCGTTACCTCCCCACTATTTAACATCTCTGTGACGTTGTATGACTCATCTTTAAACTCGCTGCAGGACTGATGGAGGCTTCTGTATCTACCGGCCTCCTCCTTTTTCCTTTTGGCTTTTTATTGAATGTCCCTGAAGACAGGCGGTCGACCTGTGATGACACATGTGCAGCTTATTTGGTTTTGCTCACACCGAGTAGCAGTTAGTCATCATAAAAGCTGAACCTGCATCATCTGCAGCTACAGCCGGTCCATACTTTACCTTGGCAATCTGTGCTCCTCCGTGCATCGTTGTTCCCAAGGGGCTCCGTCAGTGAATCCCATACGTTTGTGTTTGGCCGCCCGCAGACTGGACACATTGTAAATAACTGCATCATATTTGGAAGCTGTCATTCTTAATGAATGCAGGAGCAACTTATCCAGCCCAGTGGAGCCGCTCTGCTGTTGCCTGCTCTTGCCTCATCATTGTTGCCTGGATCCAATATTACACAGTTTATTTAGAAGCTCCTGGGGTTTACACAAGTGCTTGTTTTGCTGATGGATGCGTGTTATTTAAGTAAAAACACAAACACTATTAAACAAATACAGTACACTTTAAAGTTCATGTTATGCAGAACAGGCTGTATTTGATGGATTTATTTTTATGTTAATGAATATTGATTATTAGGTACATCTGCCTTTCAGTGTAAGTGTTAGAACACCAGGATAAACTCATATGCATGAATTATTACTGCATGCAGTAAATATTGCAGTAACGTTACACTTCCATCTGCTTTATTGATATGTCTGTTTTAGTGGACACCATTCTTTGCTGCCTGTGGCGTTGGTCAGTATTTATTTAGTGCTTTGCTGCAGCTTTGTCCTTGAATGCAGCCGTTGGTATGCGTGTAATAAATTACCCTCCCTCGCCGTTCCACCTGGCTTCCCTCAGCACCTGCTGGGGATTGGTGGAGCCTGCAGTAATGGCCCCTCTGATTGGTGGATAAGGATAGTGGTTTATAAGAGGTTTGGTGGCAGCCTCTTTGTCTTAAACAGAGATTCAGATGCGTGTGTGTGTGTGTGTCAGTACGTACTTAAGGAGGGTTAGGTAGGAGTGCATTAAGGTTAAGCTCATATGCAGAGCAGAGGGAGTCTATTTAAAGGACACCACCTCCCTCTCATGAATGATTCATGAGCACCAGTTGTCCCTCCCCCATCAAGATCAGCTGGAGGAAAAGGAAGGCCAATGGCATTACAGTACGAATTGACTGTGTGTGTGTCTGTGTATTAGTGTGTGTGTGTGCAGCTGAGAGGCAGAACAAGCCTGGACAAGCAGCGGCAGCAGCTCTCCCCCTGTGTTTGTGTGTTTGTGTGTGTGTGTGTGCGAACAAAATGTAGGGCAGCTGCTCGGTCTTTCTCCCTCTGCCATCTCTCTCTCTCTCTCTCTCTCTCTGTCTTCTCCCCTGTCCGTCTTTGTTTCTGTGCTGCGCTGCGGTCGCCACGGTGACGACTGACATTGTTGCTTCCGCGTTGGGCTCCGTCTCTCTCTTTCTCCTTCTCGACTCACCTCGAGGATTTATAGAAAGAAAGGGATGTAACCTCCGTGTGGGACCATTGTGTGTGTGTGTGTGTGTATGGGTGTGTGAGTGTGTGTGTGTGGGTGTGTAACAGAGGTGAGGTGACTCCTGGAACTCAACATGAATTCCTGTTGGAAAATGAAGATTCAGGTACGGATTCTCCGTCTTGCCGCTGTAGTGTTTTGTCTCCGTGTTGTTTTTGTTGGTGGCCGTTGTGTCGATGCTGACGTTGTCATTGTAACGCTGTGATTTCACTCATCTCATCTGTGTGTGCGCACGCGATCATATAGAGGACCGACGGGAGGAAGGAAATGGAGAGGACAAGATGAGAATAAAAGGAAAGAGGGGGCAGATTGTGGCTTCCATTCAGTGGTTGTTATGGTGAGGCCTTCAGTCTCCGTGGTGATGGCACAGTCCTTCTGCTGCAGTAGCCAAGAGATGAAAGAGTTGCTAGGAATGTGTGTGAGAGAGAGACAAAGAGAGAGGAGTGGAAAAGTAGAGAGAAGAGGGCAAAATGAACAACGGTAGACGGATGTGTTTTGTCTGTTCGTCATGTTGAGCCGTGGATGTGTGTGTGGGTTCATTAGGTTTGTTTTGGATGAATGTGTACTTGTTTAAATATTTGATTTGTGTGTGTGTGTGTGTGTGTGTGTGTCTGTGTGTGTGTGTGTGTGTGTGTGTGTGTGTGTGTGTGTGTGTGTGTGTGTGTGTGTGTGTGTGTGTGTGTGTGTGTGTGTGTGTGTGTGTGTGTGTGGTTTAGAGCAGCATCTGCCCCTCGGTGTGAAAGCTTGACCCACTTTCTCCTCCCTCTGCCCTTTGTTTGGGTGAGTGGGCCGTGAGCGCCCCGCGTACAGCTGAGCACTGTCGCTGTGCTTTGCATTTTATTATTGCACAGTCACGTGTCGTGACGGAGCCTAAAATCAGCTGAAGGGAATGCAGTGAAGACCGAGCAGGACCGAGGAGTCTGCTGATACCTCATGGCCGCTGTCTCTTTGTTGCGCTTTAGTTTCCTGTAAAAAGCCTCATTCACTGTCGTTGTGGTTCTCACCTTTAACACAGCTGAGTGCTTTTGCAGTTAGTATTCACACGGCTGCATGCAGGGTTTTTTTTTTTCTTTGTTTTTTGTTACAACACATGAAATGAGACGTTCATGGTCCCAGTGGGGGCCACAGCTAATGCTATGTTCTGCTAGCTACAGAGAAGCTCTTTGCTGCTCTCCAGCCTCTGGCTGTCATCAGATTCCTGCTTTTGGAGGCGCTGATAGTCTGCGTTTCTCTCCTCAACACAGGTTTCACTGAATTGATGTTTTTCTTGCAGTGCTTTAATGAGTACGGGCCAGTGCTTCACTTGTTGACCTCTGGATGCTTTCTGCGATGGAAGGATTAGATAACAAAGGGCCCGAGGATTCGCACACTAATGATGCAGCTAATTAGGAAGCTCTGTTCTGAAGCGTACTTTTTAACGCCAGTATGAGTAGTGATTCATGTGTCGACCGCTGCGACCCGACGCGCTGCTTCCGTGCGGAGCAGGACGGCCCTGGCACTTCCTGTTTGGACATACTGATGTAATTACGTCTGAGATGAGGGACGGAGAGCGAGACGGGAGCCACGGGTTCACATCCTGAGGATCCTCGCTCGCTCACGCGCTCAGACGTGGTTCAGTAGAGTGTGTGTGTGTGTGTGTGTGTGTGTGTGTGTGTGTGTGTGTGTGTGTGTGGGGGGGGGGGGGGTTATCTCTTTATGTTGTTGCTGTGCATAGGTTTCTCATCTGGATTCAGTCTGCGTCTCCTTGAGTGTGCTGACCTCCTTTTAAAACATAAAAGCCAACTTCCTCTTCTGATGGGACGCCGCTTTGAAGGACATGCGAAGTGGGCGGAGCCAGTCGGTACAGCGTTTATTCACTTATTCTGTGTGCCAGCAGGAGCCTGTTCATATCTAGCTTGACTTCACACACACACACACACACACACACACACACACACACACACACACACACACACACACACACACACACACACACACACACACACAGAGGAAGGCCCCTCTCTTAAGTCTATGTTTGGCAGGAGCTTCTCTGAAGTAAACACTTCATGAAATGTGCCACAAGCCGGAATAATGTGCTGTCGCACCTGCACGTCTGCACACTCGACTCAGTCTTGATTCCTCAAAAGCAGTTTTCCAGCGCTGCTCATTCAACCGTGACGGTAACATGAGCATGTGCCGCTTTGGCGTCGGATCGTGACTCCGTCTGCTCTCGTCCTCCGTCGCTGGCGGGATTTTCCCGACCGGCGGCGAGGGTTCGTGTTCCCTCCTCGCGCCGCGTCTCGCGCCGTCCCTCTTCTCGCTGGGATGTCGCCTGTTTGTAGCGGGAGACGATGAAGCGCGTTCTTTGGCCCTTTTTCAACAGAGGAAGTGCCGCACGAAAACAAGCCTGGACAAACCGTGAGAAACATGTGAAATAAGGCAACGTACAGTACGTGTGTGCATATGTTCAGGTCAGAAGCATCTCACGTCTGGCGTACAGGACGTATGAGCCATTGTTGGACAGTTTGCCTTGGATCGGTGCCATTTTCCCAAGGTGATTGTGAAAAGGCTCAGAATGTTGCTTTTTCACTTTCACACCGTCTCGCCTGGCAGTTTCCTTCCAGCTCTCGCTGAATAAGGAATATTCCACATACTGCACCGTCCTGATCGCGGTTTTCTCCTATTGTGGTTTCATTAATGCCAGGAAGCGGCTTGTTTCTCTCTATGGCAGCCGATTGTTGAACCTGACTCCACGATTGGCCGTGGGGCGGAGCCAGCAACACGTGAGGCTAATTACGTCTGTGCCGGGACAAGATCAGCGCAGGTTGTTGTGTTTTTAAGCTGGTGATGATGCAGCACGGCTGCTCACAGTGGGATAAATAGACGCTGCAGACAGGGTTTTTCAATATGGCTGCTGTCGCTCTCTCCACTGGAGAGATGCAGCAAGTCCAGGCAAGTCGCTGGAGAGAGAGAGACACGTGTAGTTATTGCATAAGAGAGGAGTTCAGCCTTTACTTACTTCGATGTATTTTACCATCTGTGGTTTGGCATCGGAGGACTGTTAATATTAAAAACGCACTGATGATAAAAACTACACGACGAACAGACACTTTCAAGGAGCTCCTGTTGAAATCACAGTCATCCTTTGGGACGGAGTCGAGTCCCTCTGAATATGACCTCCTCTTCTCTGTTGAACTCTCCAAAGCCTTTAATTTTTTTTTATAAGCTTGAGTCTTGAGGGTTCAGTTTGAACGCTGCGTTATCAAAGGCCGGGTTGTGGGAGCTGACCGACACAGCCGACTGTGAAACCTGAGCCCTTCTTTATCCCAATTATGCATGAGCCCGGACAGTAAGGGCCTTTCTAGTCCACAGTCATGGTGGCAGAAAGGAAGCTGAATCCCACTGTGTGCTGCAGGTAAAGCACTTTAGAGGAACAGGGATAATGAAGAAGGAAGGACTTGTATACATGGTTTTGATCTGTTCATTTTCCAGACATTTTCAGCCCGTCCGTGTCTGCTTGTTACGCCTCTATTGGCCAATAAGGCAGGATAAAGGGCAAAGATCACCAATTTGTTTTTCATGTTCTGGTTTTTAAGGCCTGCTCCTTATCCACAGCGATTGCTTCCTATAAAACCTGCATGTGTGTTCTGTCCCGTGACGTCCTGACGAGTCCTTTGCTGCAGGAATCGCTCCCATTCACATGTGACATAATATTGAAGATACTGAGGATGTAATGACATGGGAAGTCTTAAAAAAAGCTTTTAATTACAGGAAACAAATACCTGATGAGATGCGCCACAATGGACGCGTTCCCCATCAGCTTAATTAGTTTCTCCTGTTCTCAGGTGCTAGTACTGTAAGTAAATTGGAGTGGGAGCAAATGAATATTCGTGTTGGTGTCTGGTTGGTTTCTGGGCGTTTGAGCAGCATATAATGAAGCAGTGACGTGTGACATGGGGTCAGCTCTGCTTCCACGTCAGGATACAGTTGAAGAACACTCCCTTTCTCTCACCCAGCGTGAACTCAATATTACGTAACTGATTGATTATGATTATCATTATGAACCAAGGATTTATTACAAACACTGAATGCAGCATCCAATGGCTTCTGAGCACCACTGAGTGGAATGAGTCAGAATGAGCTCCAGGGACGTGACCTCTCCTCTCCCTGGGTTGTGATACAGGCATTAACACAGTCATTTGGAGCTTGGACTGATGGTTTAGATCAGCTCAAGAAGAACCTTTGCCCTTTGATGCCCTGAGCTGCTGGAAAACGCAGTGTTGCTTTATGTTCATGTCTGTCTGTGCATTACTGCATTCTTTGTTTTATTTATTCATGTCGCAGCAGCTAAATGCTTGTAGCGATGCCGAAGCCAGTCAATTACTATCCAGCGTGAATAGAGGCCAAAGCAAACTTGTTGAATGTTGCCGTGCTGCAGCTGAATGCGTCCCTGTACGCGACTGTTTACTCTGTTTCAGGTGGTCAAATGGTAATTACATGCTTGTGCTCAACCGCTATTGATTGGAGAGCACCATGCCAGGAAACATGTGGTGCAGATAGTGATCGTGGAGCATTTGTGAGATTTCTGTGTGCTTTGACCGGACTCCTCCTTATTTTTCTTTCCACACTTATTGAAGCTCTATTTTTCTTCTCTTTCCCTCCTCTCCAGAATGAAAAGCCTCTGGGTCATTCTGCAAGCAGGTCCAGCAATATATCGAAGGTGAGCACAGTACACACACACACACACACAGTAGAATTTTACTGAATGAAAGGCAAATAGAGCCGAGTCTGTCTGAGGCGCTGAGGGAGGAGCAGCAGGTTGACAGAACCGATAGATGTGCGGTGCAGAGAGATCAGCTGATCGTTGACCTGCGTCTCTCCAATCAGAGCCGCCCGTCTGATCAACCAACAGATGTCCTTACGCCTCGACTCGCCGCCGCCCCCTGCTCTGACTCCTGCCTCCCTCCGCTCTCTGCCGTCTGTCGTCCTCTCCGTCCTCCCTCCGGCATCAAATGTGGCTCCGGGGTTTCCATCCTCGTCCCCTGAGCCTCTTAGCAGATAAACTCTTTACTTGTGCTAATAGATGTCAGGGCCACTTCGTCACCGCGGGACTGCTCTGGCATTAATGTTTGATCCACGAGCTCCGTGCTGTTTAAACCAGTGCAGGAGTGACGAATGAAGCGGCCCTGAATAAAGGGATGTGTCTTCATCACCCAGACAGTGATACTTACAAAGGCTGTCTCACTGATGATGATGATGATGATGTTTAAGGTCTTGGTTTATTTACTGAGAGTGATTTGACTCTGTCTCACTGTGACAGTACAGCGATATTAAAACCATGAATGTTCTCTGCTGAATGATTGATTTAATATTATTATTTTCCCCTTTTATTTGAATTAATAACTAAACCGACTTTTTATGATAGACTGCAAACAGGAGCAGCTCAGCAAAGCAAAGGGCCTGATCCCAAACCCTGTTAAACATTTACCTCATCTACACAACACATTTGATAGTGAAAGGAAAGGTGAGCAAAATGTCCTTTACTCTGTTGTGTGGACGGTTCCAGTCGTGCAAAGTTGCCTCCAGATCCGTGACCTTCAGCACATACCAACACAGGACCCGTGTCTGTGTTAAATGAAGCCACACCAGCAGCAGCCGGGCCCGATCTGGTTCCGCCCAGAGGGAAAACTGAAAACTTTGTGTGCGCTGGACTAGTTTTGTGTCGGTATCATTAACCACCTGCTAATCCTGGCCCAGAAATAATCCAGGATATGCCTCTGAACAAACCCGAGTCAGCATGTTTATAACTGGAGCACCAGTCAAACTAGTGGTTCCCCCTGTATTCAGGCTGAAAGTAGCAGCAGCTGCTGCCGGCTTCGTATTTTAATATAGGCTGGAAAAAAATGCCTCAACAAATACCTTAATATATAGCGAGATAAATCTATAGAGAGGTTGTTAGGTCTGATGCTCCTCGCTGCCTCCTGCTGACTGGCAGCGTGTAGATCTGTAGTAACTGCTGTCGAGCGGACGGGTCCTCCAGGAGCGTCAGCCGTGGAGGACGGACAGGAATGTCTGAACTCAACCGGGCCGCGAGGTAGAACAAGAAATCCTGACACGCGGATCAGGGGTGCGAGGGTTTGTCTGAAGCCGCTGCAGGACGTCGTCGGGACGCGACGGGCCGCGTTTCCAGCTGCGGCTCAAATAATGCTAAAATGTAGGTCAAATCGATTTCATGCGGCGAAGCTCCAGAAAACGCGCACAAAGGCACGGATGGCGCACGTTGGTGCTGGAAGCTGAATCACGACGGCCCGCGTCAGATCCCATCAAATATAGATGTGCTCGTATCGCGTTGTTGACCTACTTAAATAATATCGTTCTAGATAAGTAACCGCAGCATCGGGCTGAGAGGCGGGTTTCATAACACTTCGCAGCTCGGCTCAGCAGAACCGTCTGGATTTGTGTGTGTGTGTGTGAACGCTCAAATTTCCAATTTTGTCGAATTTGTTGATTCTGTCAAAGAAGCCGCTCTCGGTTTGTTGTGCCGTGAACCTCTTTGCTGTTTTCTGGCTTCTCATCTTAACTTTGTTTTGTTTTTTATCCCCCAATTGAACAGTGTTATGACTCAGAATGAAACTAGTGTGTAGGTGTCCATTTTACTTGTAACACCCACATTGGAAGCACGCACACACACACACACACACACCAGGACAGAGGGATTTAAATAATAACAGGAAATCAAGCTGTAGCATTTAGCCGGGGGGTGAATTGTTTCATAAACACACAGCTTTGCCTCCATCACTGAGTGTGAGGCGTTCAGGTGTTTGGTCTCGGATACAAATGTGTGTGCATCCGCTGCCAAAACTAATTGTTGTTTGTCTGCTCTGTGTTTGTTTGTTTTATCGATTCATTTACGCAGAAAGCTTCTTTTTATTGAGCTGTTTAGAAAGACGTCGTCTGGAGAACTGCGAGAGCGCGGCGGACTTGTACAATATAATTTTCATTTAGGGAAAGAATAGTCAGTGTTGACTATAGAAAAGCGGCTTGGACGGCTTCATGCGAGCGCAGTGTGGGCTGAGGATTGTCCATTGATTTGGCTGGAGCAGTGCTTCCAGCGGCCGAGGTCAGGAGGCTTAGCCGTCGCCACCGACACGGTTTGGGAAGCAATTAAAGTATTACGGTGCTCGGGAAGACTCGTAGCAGGAACCTAGCACTCAGTGGGCTGATGCTGATTGGCAGCCAAACATCTGCCGGGGCTCTACAATTCATGCTGTTGCAGTTTTCCAGCAGTTTGGGCTCCGCGGCTGCGCTGCACAACCTGCATCTGTCCTGCAGATCTCCACAGGACGGCTTTTAGTGATCGGCTCAGCTTGGCACGCCACTCCTGCTCGAGCCGGGCCCTGAGCCAAGCCAGAATTCTGACCAAAGCGAAGTTAATTGTTAATATCTTGGGGCGCATCGTGATTTTTTTTTTTTTAAAGTTAAATTGCTCAGTCTGGCAGCGTTGCTCCTTTTCCTGCTCATTTCTGCTGAAGCCGTCTCTGGTCCTCGGAGAAAACGGACAAAATTGTTTCTTTACAATTGTTGATGGTGCTGTAATTGCTCATTTGTCTGCGGACTTGTAAAATAAATGACACTTAAGGAGACTGGACAGAAATGGTAAGAACACAATAAAATCTCTAAAGCTGCTTGACATTTTGAGCAGTCTTTAAAAACCTATGGTTTATTTGATTTGAATAGACCGTATGACCATGAAATGCAAAGTCCTTACTATAATAAACAAATGCACATAGAGGTGTACTGAGAAAATGTTCCAGCTCTTAACACCTCTAATCACCCTGATTCATTCTAATTATTGGTTTTCAGTCATAATTATAACCCAGATGCTGAATGAAGCCTGTAAACCAAACCAGCCTGCGTGTCTTAAAAAATAGTACAATTAGGTCGGACATTAAATGAGGTAATTCAATGATATAAAAAGGGACATCAAGTGTTTATCTCGTCTCTTTGAAGCCCGTCCAAGAGTTGGAGCGACTGCTCTGCCCTGTTTGTGGGTTCCTGCCAGCTCACACCAGGCCCCGCTGAAGCAGATGGATGGGCATGATTCAAGACAGTGCCAGTAAAATGATTCCCTTCAACCAGCTTTACTTCTGCAGAAGCAGCAGCTACCAAACCGGCACAATTACAGCTCTAATGTCCTTTTTATCTGTATTTTAAAGGGGGAAAAAACATTTTAATATCTGACTCTCCATCTCTCTTTAGGGGGATCCAAAGGGAGAGATCCTAAATAAACAGTAATAATGAATAAGCGAGCTCAAGCAGGTGTTTGTGGCGGTGAGAATGTGGTTCACAGTTAGATTTGATCTAATTAGCACATCTGAGCCAGTGAACCGTCACTTAATGGGTTAATTGAAGTTTAAACGCTGAACGTTATAGTTTCCAAAATAAAGCGTCAGGCATTAGGCTTAAAACATCGGCTCCTGCTGCGTTTTGAGCGGGCGTTGAACACGAGCACAAGGAAGCGCAGGTAAACGGTAAATGCTGGTCAATCATTGCTGTGTGTTATCTAACGGCTGACTCACAGGACGGGGTCACGTGTGTTTACAGAGCTGCACTAAAATAAGGAACCACCCCCGTCACGGGCCACCGTTTCTCCTTTATCGGCCTCTGTTCCCATTGTACTAAGGGCACCTTCAAAACAAGAGTTATTATTGGGAAATTCAATAATTTATGATAAACAGCAGAACAAAAGAGACGCTCATCTGTTTGTGAACACGCAGACTGTCAGGCTGAAGGGCAGCGCAGGACATTGAATTTCATATTGACCAGGGTCAGTGTGAGCTATATATTTGCAGTAGTTTGAAATAAAATCAATAGGTAATCAGTTCCTCTTTTAAATCACTAGGCCACTGTGTCTTTAGTTTAACGTCCCAAACGCGATCTGAGCCATTCTTCAGGAGGATCCGAACACATACAGCGTGACTGCAGCTCTTCCTGATGATAATGGACTGTGTGTGTGTGTGTGTGTGTGTCTCGCTAATAACACATCAGGTGGGAAAAGGGAAAACGAGCAGCGGGACGATGTTCTGATCAGAAATGCACCGCAGTCACTGTGCAGAGTGTGTAAACAGTTTGCGTCAGTCTCGGGACTTTAATTCACTCCGGGGTGTTGGAATTTTCTGACGGCAGCAAACGTGACGTGGGCTTCCTGTATTTCTGCCGTGGCCTGAAGGCAGCCTTATCGTATTAGGCAGCTTCTGAATACTCCCTGATTACTGCTGATCTTGTTTCCAACAAATTCGATACTCCAGCCGAACCGTGGCCTTAATGACTGTGACCGTCTGATCTCTCAGGTTTTTTCATGCATCAACATCTTACTAAAAACACTGTGCTCCGAACAAACAGACGATCTCTTCAGTCCAATGACTTTAGATTCTACGGCTGCAGACGTGAAGCCGAATGCCTTTTTCTTTTAGCAGCCTTGCAGCTGCAGGTGCTTCTGAAGGCTGACGTCCACCACCTCCTCCCAGCGTTTCTCTGCTCCACTCCTCAAACCCAGATCAGATATAAAGCGTGGTCTTTTCTAACGGTTGTGTCTCCGTCCCTCAGGCTGGAAGCCCCACGTCGGTCAACGCTCCCTGCAGCTTCTCCAGGACGTCGGTCTCGCCCTCCAGCCAGGACATCTGCAGGTACGAGCCTCCACTGGGATTCATGTCAGTCAGTCGAGAATCTGTTGTAAAATGGATTTCCCAGTGATTTTCATTCATAGCCAAGTTCCCAAAATGGCTTCTCCTTTTTTGATTTTGCTAAATGGTGCATGATCTTTTCCATTTTTCTTTCTTTTTCTGTCCCGTTTCCCGTTTGTATTTTCTCCTCTGCTTTATCATCACACGTTCCTCTCTCACAAACGCACACGCTTTTACACCAGCAGTCAGGCTCCGGACTCTCAGAAGAAGCCCACAGTGGTTCTGATGAGTTCTAATGGTAAAGCTGGTACCGGCGGCATGTCGGTGGCCACCCTCTGCGCCGACGCCGCTTCCAAACAGGCCAAGCAGCGGGACTGGTTCTCGCTGCTCCGGCCCGCCCCCGCCCTCCGACCCGGCGGCTCGCTCCGGTTTTCTGCGTCTCTGAACGACGTGGGCCAGCGCGTGGACAGCCTGTGCCGCGGGCTGCACTTCATTGATCGCACCTGCTCCGAGGGGGAGCTGGAGGCGAAACCGGAACCGGGCTCGAACCAGAACGGCAAGCCGGCGGCAGAACCCGGTCACCGGAACCACGGCTCCGCCCTCTCGACGCGCACCCACCTCGTCCCCTCCTTCGCCGGCGACTACAAACCCTCGGCCGGCCTTCTCCCATCTGACCCCGCGGGCGCCGCCCCTCCTCCTCCTCTGTCCAACCACCACCTCCACCCCCTCCACTCTCCGAGCAGCAACTTCCTGAGTTACCTCCTGCCCTTCACGCGCTCCTCCACCGCGGCCAGCCTGCAGGGCTCCGAGCTGAGCAGCTACACGTCCCGCCTTCACATCACCAAGTCGTCCAGCGCCTTGCTCGAGGGCAGCGAGGCAGGGTTCCCCGCCGAGGAGCTGCCGGGGGACGACGACGTGTTCGAGGCCCCGGTGGCCGGGCCGGGCCTCCTCCGAGCCCCGCTTTGCTATATGGACGAGGACAGCGACTTGGACCGCTGCCCGACTCCTCTGTCAGACAAAACCGAGCCCCTGTCCCCCTATTCGCTGTCCGGCGACTGCTGCAGGTGGGTGACCGTCTGGATGGTGCCGCCCACTCCCACCCTTCCTGTGACCTGGTAGAGCCCCGTCGGGTCGAGGAGAACCGAGCCCTTCTCATCCTGTAGCTTCACTAGCCTGCAGAACCTTCACTACAGCCGTGTTTGTCCCCTGCTAGAAGTGGAGCTGAACACAGTCTACGTCCCCTCCACATTCAACTCCTGTGTGTCTAGTGCAGATACATGTGGCTTAGTTTAATTTAATGTTCTATTTCACTGTTGGCTCCGCCAGTTTTTTTTTTTTTTGTTGTTTTTTTTTTACTGCTCTGTCAGCCGTTGTCTTTTAAATAATATTTTATTGTTACTAGATCGATGAGGCATTAAAGTGTCTTACGTGGGCTGCGAAAAATGTGATTGATTTTTCCCATAAACATAGTAGTAAAGGAGGAAATGGGTGCAGTGGCAGCGATAAGGGAATATAGGGGAGCAAAGGTTATGGTGTAAAATTTATACAGGTGAATTGAGCTGTGGAGCTTGTGACTGTCAGAGGGCGATGGGGACAATAAACGGCGCTGATCGTGTGTGGTTGATTGGGCCGAGAGCGTTGGTCAGACTGGCAGAGCTGCACCATGTTGGGGAAAAGCTGTGGGTGTCTTCATAAACCACCATCTTCAGCCCCTCGTTCATCGCTTTGATCGCCTGCTTTAGATCCACACGCACATCTTTGTTTCCTCCTCAGAGGCACCATGTGCTTCAGCTCCAGATTATACGGCCTCCAAGTCAGCTGGACTGAGGAACGTGAGGCGCTAAAGTACAGGTTGGAGATCAGGCAGATTAGTGGCTGAGACGCGCACACACACACACACACACACACACACACACACACACACACACACACACACACACACAAGACAGGTGGCCTGAAGCGTGAGCGCAGAGGCTGACTTCACCTGTACATGTGGGGGTGCGGTTTACAAACTGCATGTTAATTATTAGTCCCACTTTACTGCCGATATGTTAAGTAATAGTTTGAATTCTGTCCTTCCTGTTTAGATTCTGTTGAATTATTGCGGCTGAGCTTTTTTGCTTTTCCACCTCTTCTTTCATTGCAGACATCCAGTCATGAGCAGACTTGTTTCTTTTTAGATGGAGTTGGTGTATCAGTCGCTCACGAGCACACAGTGAAAGTTTCACTGCTAATTGAATTGTGCTTTCAGCCTCGGAGACCGAATGGTTTCACCTCATGCCCCAAATTCCAAAAAGGAATAATAGCAAGAAACGCACAGGTTCCGGGAAATGGGACGAACCTTTGAGGGCGTTAAAGACACACTTTGAGAATAAGAAGTTCAAAGATCATCTGAACGCCGGAGGAGAACGTTTATTTCCCCCTCAGCTCGAGGTGCTCGCGATTTGTGTTTCTTCTCCCATCTTAATGTTGACGCACACTAAAGGCACCTCCATCTTAAAAGTACTGTTGTTGGAGCTGCTCGAGCGCCCAAAGGAGCTGGAATGCGCTGCGGCTGACACGGCTCCGCTTAATTTAGCTAAATCTGCGAGCTGAATTTGGATTATTATGTTAATCTGTTTATTGTGTGGATAAAAGTGTAACTGGCTTTGGGAGAATTCTGCCTTTTAATTGGCCTTTGTAGCGTTTACGCCCCATCCTGGCTGCAGCGTGCATGAAATGCATCACACCCCAACATCTGTTGGCAGAAGGTCTCTTGACTTCCCCTCAACTCGTATTGTTTGATGTTCTTTCTCTCCCCGCAGTCGCTCTGTCTGGAGGTGCGTGCGTGTGTGTGTGTGTTTTTTGTGGTTATCTCCTCCTACACTTAGAACAATCCACATCAAGATTAGAATAATTTGTCAAATCTGAGTTGACACCAGCGCTAAGAAAGCCCACGTCCTCGGGCGCCTTTCGCGGTTTTTGTTCACTGAACAGTGTGTGTGGGATAAAACCCGGCGGTTTATAATTTAGTGAACTACGTAAAATCCAACAACCAGTGTAAAACGGCTCCACCGTTGACGTTAACCGTCTCCATCCCTCGTTGGTCTCGCTGTGAGGACCAAGCGCTTCCTCCTGCTTTGTTCACGTTGTCTTTTAATCTCCCAACGCTTCGGCCGGATCAGGGGCGCCTGCAAATAGACCTTATCTGGCCGCCTCGCGCTGTAACGTGCGCGCTTGTTTTTCTCGGCTTCTTATCCTGCGCTGAACCGGGGATAAGGACAATCCCGTTGGAGCTGCTCTCGCTCCTGCGTCTTCACCCCCTGTCTTTGGTCCACGTCTCTGTTCTGTCACAGTGAAACGTCCCACTGCTTCATCCGACTGACGAACACAGCAGCGTCCGTTGGTGAAGCGCGGTGCGTTCGAGGAGCAGCGTCGCAGCCCGCGCTCCCCTTCCCTCCGCCGCCGCCTCTGCTCGCTCCAACCAGCGTGACCTTTAATCAGAGCGGGTTTGTGGCGGAACAAGCGGCGGCTGATTCTGCTGCTCATCGCTCGTTCTGAGGACTGGGGGTGCGGCGTTGTATTTTTCCAGGTGTTGTGTTCCTCTGCTGCATTTGTGGGCGCTGTGCTTTCGGGCGCCGCTCACAGGATGCGGCGCAAACGCCAGCTGAGCCGAGGCCGCCGGGTGCGTGGAACGAGGGTTTTGGTTTGATCCGCAGATGAAGTGCTTCGAATCAAATTAGTTTGTCCCGATTGAGTTTGTCCACGTGGGATTGTGTGTTCACGTGCACTTCTGTCCCATCGGCCGCGGGTTCTCTCTCGCTTCCCCTCCTCGCTCGGCCCTGACCCTGCCGCTCCTCTGCACCCGCAGGATCTGCCACTGCGAAGGCGACGACGAGAGCCCCCTGATCACGCCCTGCCACTGCACGGGGAGCCTGCGCTTCGTCCACCAGGGCTGCCTGCAGCAGTGGATCAAGAGCTCGGACACGCGCTGCTGCGAGCTGTGCAAGTACGAGTTCATCATGGAGACCAAGCTCAAGCCGCTGCGCAAGGTAAAACCGCTGTCGAACCCGGGCTCCACGCGCGCCGCTCCTTTGTCACCGATAACGCGGCGCTGAGCACGGAGGCGCGCGGGGGTGACTCGCTCCCCATGGTTTGGAGGCAGCGCACGTCCTTTAGAGGCTCTTATCAATCGCCGGGGCCTGGAGATAGCAGGACGCTCTAATTAAAATTCCTCCACCCTTCATTAGCTGCACAAAAGGCCTTAAACAAATGCTGTGGCGTTAATAGCTTCTGAATCCGCTGGTGAACATTGATGTTATTTGTGGGGAGAAATTAAAGATGCGGATGCGGGCGTGAGTGCGGGGGCCGCCATCTAATTCCATCACCGCCGATGGACTCCGATCCGGGCGTGGGTGGAGTCCGTTTGGAAGCGGAGCGGATCTGGATGCATTTTGGTTCCCTCGCAGCCCGTCGTTTCCTAACGGTGCAGCCAGTGACGGACGGGTGCGTTAGAGCACGTTGACTGAATTGTCTGGCAGCCGTCGGAACCTGGGCCCCGTGCGATGAGGGAGCCCCTCCTCGATCACACTCGCCCTGTCAGAAAGCGTTATGTACTGTTGAATCTCGATCACGGCAGCTGAATGCTCTCCATTAAATATTAAGACAGTCGCTCCAGAAAACACCCACGAGAGGTGGAGAGTTGTAGCTCTGTGTGTGTGTGTGTGTGTGTGTGTGTGTGTGTGTGTGTGTGTCGCTTTTTAACCCCATTGTCTCGTCTGCTCCAGTGGGAGAAGCTCCAGATGACGGCGAGCGAGAGGAGGAAGATCATGTGCTCAGTCACCTTCCACGTCATCGCCATCACCTGCGTAGTGTGGTCGCTCTACGTTCTGATCGACAGGACAGCAGACGAAATCAGACATGGTCAGCACGCACACACACACCCACACACACAGTAGTAGTGCTCGCCCGTTCATTCACAGTCTCCCACCTTCATTCACGTACGACACTTAAGACACATCTGCATAACTGTGGTGGTGGTTGAGCTGCATGAAGTGTTCTCCAAGGCTGAAGTACATGTGGGCGTAATTCACTTGCAGAAGCTCAGTGTGCATTAAAGCCACCGCTCAACAAGTTTTGCCATTCACTTGAATGTCTGGAATTTCAATTCAATTCACTTCCCTTTGATTTCGGACCCATAATAAAGCTCAAAGCGATAAAAGTCAATAGAGTGTGTTTTGCATCTCTCGCTTTAAGATCCATCATGAGATTGAGACTTTCAGAGGAAGTCGGGAATAAAGAAACAGCCTTATTTCCTCGGCCTCGTTTCGGGTGAGGGTTAGATGAACACATCGATCCCACGGCCCAGTCTGGCTCTGGTCCAGTCCATGATTCAGACCTAGAGCCCCTGGTGCCGTCAGGTCCAAGCGCTGCGGTGGTTCCAACAGCTCCTCATCGTTCATCAGAGTTGCCTCTAATACTGACTGCATTGATCTGATGTGTATGACTGAATGATGAATGACTTCCTGTTTGAACTTTAACCACAACTTTTTTTCTCTCTGTCCTGGTAAAACACGATACTTACATTCTTTTTTCTCATGCAGCCGGAAGAATCCCAGGTAAACGACTCCCCTTTTGACTTTTAAGCTGTGTTTCCGTCATCAGCCTCTCTGTCAGCTGTGTCCTCCTCCTTCGCATCCACTCTCCAGCCTTTTCCTTCCCTTTCCCACTTTGCTGCCAGGATTAAAGCCATGCTTTTTACCCTGTTGCGCTGCAGATGAATTACAGTGCAAGTCACATGAATAAGCTAATTTTAGGGATTATAGTAAAAGAGAGGGAGAAAAAGTTAGAGTAAATTTTTATGGTAGGTTTTAATATTTTATCATTAAAACAAACTGACACCATTTGGACCCAAATAAAGAGGTTGAATGCTGATCCTTTTTAGATTTATAATGAAATAAATGATGCTGCTTCTGTTCAGCCTCTCGGCCGATCGCAGGTCCTGTCCTGTCTTCCTGTGTAGTGAATGGTGGTTTCTCCAACCTCAGATCTGCTCTTTACGCCACATATTGTATTTCAAGCTTAATCTGTTGGAGGATTTACAGACATGCCAGTCAAATCTGCATTCTGACCGCCTGATGTTTAATATGTGTAGACGTGTTGTTCGACCAGTCCTCGTTTGACTGGCGCTCGCTTCTCTCGTCTGCTCTGCTCCTCAGGGATCCTGGAATGGCCTTTCTGGACCAAGCTGGTGGTGGTGGCCATCGGCTTTACGGGCGGACTGGTGTTCATGTACGTGCAGTGCAAAGTCTACATCCATCTATGGAGGAGACTCAAAGCCTACAACCGCGTCATATACGTCCAGAACCGGCCGGACACGTGTAAAAAGCTGGCTCTGGAGAAGCCGCCGCTCCTGGAGCCCAGTCTCGAGAGCAAGGAGGCCCTGGTGCCGACCCAGTCCGACACAAACTCGTCCCAGTACACAGAGACAGAGGACTACAGCATGGAGGTGCTTCATGTGTGACCTCCCGGTCCACGCCATGGGTTGATCTACACGTGCTACACGCTAACAGGCCGACGGCGAAGCGTGGAAACACCTGGTGGCTGAAGAACAGCTTCGACGCTCCCCTACTGATCCTGGACACCCTGTCCTTCCTTGCTTGGTTCTTATGGTCCATCCCCAGAGACGGACCGGACATGACTATCTTCTTGTATCCACATTCCTACTATCGGACCTTCTTCCCTTATCTCCACCCCACGCTCTCCCCTCCTCCCGTCCCCCAGGCTGGACAGTTTGTACTGACGTCTGTAAATGTCTAAAGAGGCCTGACGCTTCACACACACACACACACACACACACACACACACACACACACACACACACACACACGCTCCCACTTGTGTGTGTGTACAACTCTGGGAGAGTAGGACTGAGACCAAATGGACTCGCGTGGCTCTGAAGGTCCGCCCGTCTCCGATGGGTGGGTTGGATTTGTTGGACTTTACCTCCCGTGCGTCTTGGCTAAGCTGCCATGGGTCAGTATGTAGCGTCGCGCATCGGATTTCTGGAACATTCCAGCTACTGCCATCTCCGTTGCTGTGGTCCGTCCAGTCAGTTTGGTCTGGATCCGACATGATCTGATCTGGACATGCATCGAAGCACTTTTGTCTTTTTTTTTTTTTTTTAGTTCCCACAACAACCCCCACGCCACCGACATCTTCGCTTAGTGTTTACTTTGGTCTAGTTTCTCTATCATATATTGGGGGAGAGCACATTCAGACTTGGAAGTTGCTGTCATTTTGTTTTGTTTTTTTCCCCCTTCATGCACATAAACCCAGTCACTAATGAGAAAAATGAATTGGGGTCAAAAATTGTATCGCACCACGAAACCATTGAATGTGTTACTCCAAACTGAGGAAAAATAGTTTTGTTCAGGCTCATTGCTCTAACGCATATAATAGAAAACCCAAATTCATGACTTCTGTAACCCAACACAAACTTTCTGAAGGCTTTGAGAATGTAAACTTTTTAAAAAAAGAATATAAAACATTTAATAAATACACAAAAAAAGGCATTTTTTTACTGGTCACTGGAAATTGCGAGATGATTTCCATGTGTCGATCATAATGGGAGCGTTTGAACATAAACAGCATCAGTCATGTTTTTCTATCATGCGATGACACAGTATTTATAGCGTGATATTCTATGTGCAGTTTTTATTATGCTGATTCGTTCGCTTAGCCATTTGATTCACCCTGAGAAACCCACGCCTGCCTTCAGGCCGCACCGTGACAGCGCCGCCTGCTGGTGGGAAGCCGGAGCCGCGGCCTGAGGCCTGCGGGGGGTTGTCGGGTTCTGGGGCTTGATCATTGGAAGTGCTTTTTGTCGCGGGCTCACGTTGAGCCTCATTCCAGCAGCACATGTTTTTAGAAACTTTGATACCAGTCTGAGAATGATGATGGTCCAACGACACAACACACCCGACGACTACTGCTCAGCAGCAGCAGCAATAAGTAAAATCTGTGCTTTTTTTTTTTTTTTTTTGTTGCAACAGTGCATTCTGTATTTGTGTATATGCCCCATGACGACTTGAGATCTGGACTCTGTTATAATTTGAATACATCATATGAGCCGAGGGAGTCGTTGTGTCCGCTTGGATTAGGACTAGCAACAAGAAGCTTCTCTGAAACTTCAAAACCTCGCCAGGCTCAGTGCAATTAGACAGATAAAAAGTGCAATTACCCTTTTGTTGTTGTTCGATTAAGTAGTTCTGTACTGGTGTTTAATGTCCAGGGTGTCCTCTGGGTAAAACAGACGATTTCCTTATTTGTGTTGTATTTATTTCTAAAAGAAGAGTGAGTACAATTTGTTCACTTAAAAACCCATTTTCAATAGTAGTTTTATGCAACTTACACTCTTTCCTGGGCATGAATGCGAGAACACCACCTTCACGGTTTGTTTTGCACTTAATTTGTCATTTGCGAATATCTGCTCCTCTGCTTTTCTTTTAAATGGCTCGTTTTAAATATGCAGAATAGAGACAATTACAGCATTAATTTTAGACGTTCCATGTTTATCTGCCCAAAACGCGGATTCTCTCATACAGCTTCCTAGAGACAGAAGTAGGAGATTGTGCTTCTTTTTTTAAGTCCTCCTCACAGGAGCTGGCTCCTTTCATCATGTCTGAGATAAAGGTTATGATGAAGACTGAGGATACTTAGAGTAGATAGTTTACAAGCAGACGTGTTTTTCACAGACAGCAGCTTTCTCCTTTTCACATTCCTTTTCATGTCTCTCATCGTAAATTGATTTTATTTTATAATCTTTCACTGGGACATTGCCTGCAAACAAAATCTGTCATCCAGTGTTTTAGCTTGTGGGTTGAGGATTCTGTCTCTAAATGACCATGTCTGGGATCAGTGTAAGTTGCATGAAGCTACACTTGTTTACTACTGACTGGACTTGAACATATATGACTGTTCCCCTGTCTTATGATATCATTCCAGAAGTTTGTCTGTGAATTTACTTTGGAATAGTACGTGTAAAGAATTTGGTAAAGTACTTTATGTTTTTATGAGAATATTGATGTGTTTTCAGTTTAATTTCCCATGTTTGAACAAAGTATGTAGGCTTAAAAAGAACCAAATAAAAATTACTTTTACTTTTAAATCTCATGTACTTTGGATTTAATTAACCAGATGTAGTCGTACAAATGTTTGTATGTTTAGTTTCCAAATGTATTTAGGAAGTTGTGATGTGCTCAGGTAGAAGAGGAGAGGAGCTTTAAACATAAACTTTTTAATTCACACTTGAAGTAAAACACAAATATTTTAGCTATGTTTTGCCCAAATAAGTAAAAAAAAATAAAATGTAAAAATGTTTATAAAATGTAATGTAAACTTTAAGCTGGAAATATATCTGAAGTGTTGGTCTGTACCATAAAAACTTAAAATGCACAGTCAAGACCTCCAGCTTGAATTCAGCGGCTTTGATAAAAGTGGGGCAATTATCTGATCATTTTACAGTCATGTTCACATGCACACACATTTTGCAGGGCTCATGAATACAGAAATAAGTATCGCCTTTAATACTTTGCCAAAATCGTTGACTGCCCGAGGTCTGGAAGTCATGGAAATGATGAAACCGTGGCGTTTGCGCCTCAGATGCTTTTCCAGTTCTTTCCTGCAGCTGCGTGTGTGCTTCTCTGTGGGACCTGGTGCTGTCATACATGTAAGTGGAAAAACCAACCAGGGTTCACTGTTGTAAACCAGAACCACCCTCCATCTCTTTGATGGATTGATTTTTTAATTTTTAATTTCACTCTGGACCTTATTACTCTGATAAACAGGTACAAACTGCACATGTAACACTCCAGGGTGTTTAATCAGCCGTTTAGCCATCAGCTTTTAGCCATAGAGTAAAGAGGGACCAAACTGCAACTAGCTGTCAGTCAGGGCGTTAAATGCCTAATGCCTCACTTCTGTCAAAAGTGAAGCTGAACGTCTGAGAGATGAACTTGGTTCACATCTAGAGTGTCTCATTTTGAATGTAATGTGGTGGTGAACAGAGGACAAATACTAAAACCTAGCTTCATTCATTATTCATGGACCTACTCTGGATCTGGCAGCGTAAATACAGACGTTTCCCACTGCGTATGTGGACACGTCAGTCACATCGGCGCAGCCTCGCGCCGCTGCTCGACACGAACCCGCTCCTCAAACCGCGACGCTGTTTGGGATTTTGTCGGGGGACATGTTGTAGTACGGCAGCTTCTTCCCCTCGTTCCTCCTCTTGATGGTGCTGGTGATGTCGGCCAGCTGCCTCCTGAACTTCTCCATGGCCACCTTCACCGGCTTCTCTATGAAGTGCTCATCGGGGTACGTGCCCAGGAACAGCTGCAGGAGGGGTCATCAGGTAAATAATAACACCCCATACTGTGTGTCTGTAATAGGCCTCTAATTGCTTTAATTGCTCCTCAGTCGGCCTTAAGACGCCTCATTCTGCCAGTGATGCACCTCCCATACCTCATTTTCCTGATACTGGCTGAGGGCCCAGACGGCGCCGAGGTGCCAGCTGGAGCGCCCGCGGTCCGGCAGGCTCTCGATGATGGTGTTCACGTTGGACACGCCCTTCTTCTTGGGCGGCGGCTTCCGCATGGTGGACGGGGCGTTGGGGATCCAGGAACACCAGTCGTACTGCACAGAGGGGCCAGACGTGCGCGTGGGCGCCTTTCAGAGGCTGAATCGGGGACGGAGCGTCAGGGACGTCCGGTACCCACCTGTCCGAAGTTGACGGCTGCGTGTTGGGCCGAAGCCGTGAACACGACCACGGTCAGGTACTCGATCAGCTCCTCGCGTGACTTCAGAGATTTAGGGAACTCTGCACAGATTAGAGTTGACATCCTGAAACTTAAATCTTTTCAAAACACACACTTTTTTTTTTTTTTGCAAGAGCTGCTTTGTAAAAGATCTTTGCACAATGCACTCAAATAGATGAAACACAGGAAAGGTATTACAACACTAGAGCTCAGTCAGTGACAACATCACACACTTGTGGTTTCCTGTCTTCACTCTCACCAGGGTAGATTTGAATTTGTAATATCGTCTGTTCTCTGTCGTACGTGGCTCCTCCACAAAGTCCCAGACTACTAAAATATTGAAGGGGGCTGAGCTTCATAAATAAGACTTTACATATTTCTTCGCTGCTGCATTTTCATTGCTTCTGCTGATGGGGAGATTATACAGCGGCACACCTGTAACGTGCACCCACCGCAGCGATCAAAGTCCTGCATCCCGAAGCTGCACACGTCTTTGACGAAGGCCTGAACCTCCTCGTCTGCCTGCAGCCGCTCGTCGCTGGCGTAGTAGATTCGCATCACGTCGGAAACGAAGCTGCCACAAAACGGGACAGACGTTACGCGCTGAGGAAATAAAAATGCTGCAACTTCTCCCCCGTTGTTCATTTGCATCACTCGCGCACAGGCACGTGCAGGAATGCGCCGGCGGCTCTGGTTCCTCACCTCTTGGTAGCGTCCCACACTCTGTTGCCGTCGTCCCTGTAGAAATACGTGGGCAGCTCCTCCTCGTTGTCCATAATCCGGGCTTTGATCATGTCGGGGAAGCACAAAGAGCGGTACGTCAGGGACTTCATAGCCTTTTGGACCATCTGGACGTGACCCCCTCCACCTGTTGCATTCGCCTTGGTAGAGAAAGCACAGCATGGTCACGTTGCCCCCGCAGCTCCCGCTGCTCGGCGGCCTCTTGCACAGTCACACACCTTGTCGAAGATGCCGCTCTCACAGATGAGCTGCTCCCGCGCCTTGGTGTTGATGGCTATGGTGAAACGGATGTGCGGGATGAGGAGCTTGTACACGGGATGAACAGCGGGGAGCTGCCTGAACATGGCGATGGCGAACACCTCCGTCATGAGGTGAGTCCTGAGCAGGTGCGTGACCGTCTGGTGGTGCTGGAAGTCGGCCGAGCGCACCCAGATCTTAGCCAGCAGCCAGTCGTAGTGGTCGTCGGTGGGCAGGAAGATGGGGTTTTCCTCACCGGGGGTCTGGCCAAGCTGGGGGCGACAGGTGATCGGGTCAGGAGCAAAGCCGCCATCGCAACGTCCAACCTGCTGCTGCTCACAGCCGCCGTACCTGGATTGCGATGGGCAGGACCTTGTTCTGGACGTTCTTGTACAGCAGACAGATGGGCGCCGTCAGGTACTGCACGGTGCAAGGGTCTGTGCTGTTAGCGCTGATGCCCTCCAATATCTCATAGTCCACTATGTAAATGTTACCTGCCTGGAGCCAGAGCATTTCAAACTGCGTGTCATTGGAAAAGCTGAGGTTGAGACAAACTGGTTTTAAAGTATATTTTACTTTATATTTATCTCAATCAGTCATCTGGTCATTTTGTTGAGAGTAAGAACTAAACACAACCATGCGTACGATGCGTACGGTACCTCCACTTCCTGCTCCAGGGTCAGGTTTCTCTCCAGGCTCACAGAAACCATCTCATTTGTCACTGGGAATTTATCAGGCAGCTTAGTGCATTTTCTTATTAACACAGGGTTGCACCCGTTGAGAAACTGGTATCCAAACATGAAGTCCTCCTTCCAGTGCTGAATCACATATTCTACGATATAATTGTAGTAGTCAGTATAATATAATGTAATATAAGAAAATGTAATATCATAAAATATAAAACTACCTGAAATTGTGTTTTTGATTCTCAGAAAAATTCTGTCAAAGTCACTGAAGTCACTCCAGGAGGACTGGAACATGTGCATGAACTGGTTCACAAACAGGTTTTCTATTCTGGAAATGAGTGGTTTTATCATCATCATCATCATCATCATCATCATTGGTGAGACACATTCCTAAAACCATGCATATTCCATGTTTCGCCTCGCTGTGTGCTATCGTGTGTCAATCACATGCTCAAACACCTGCATGGGAGCGTGATGCAAACGAGCTCGGTGCTAAACACAATAATGCCTCTGTATTTGGAAACAGAGGTGCGTTAGAGCACGAGCTCAACGTGTGATCGTAATAGCGTTAAGGTTTTGCATCGGGGGGGACAGGTTCCAGCGACTCGCTGTGACTCACGTCAGCCACTGTAAATCAGTTCAAGGTTTAGTGAACAGGGGGAGACGTACGCCTTACTGTAGTTCAGCACAAAGTCCACTCCCTTCTCGCTGTCGAACTGAATGTCCCGCGGCAAATCCTTGTGTCTCTTTGCGTCTATGCTCATGGGAAAGCCTGGCTGCCATTCCTTCCACCTGTGCAACACAGGGGCGGTGTCAGAGAGCGGCCTCCCGTGAGCCGCGGCTGCAAAGCGCATGTGTGAGGGCGACTTGCCTGTAGGTCTTCCTCCTCGAATCCAGCTCCTTTTGCCTGTGCTGCTTGAGCAGGCTGCTGTGATCATCCTGAGGCAGATGTGCTGCAACACACACACACACACACACACACACACACACACACACACACACACACAGAACCACTTATTCACTGGCCGCATTACCAGGTCCACCTCCAACGCATGAGTCAACTCAAATTCTAAAATATCATAGTGGTTAAATGCTTAACCTTCGTCATTCATTTTAAATATGGTGGCCAACACAACAAAGCAGCCTTTATTCTAACACCGATGATGAGCGTTGCACCTCGTCCGTCACGTAGCACCACTTCCTTGTCGTCCACCAGCCAGCGAAAGCAGGGGAACTCCACGTAGTCGCCGGATGGGGTCTTGACCGTGATGTACCTGCAGTACCAGTCGTCCAGCACCCAGTACTTCCTCTTCTCAATCTTCACCAGCACAATATCGCCCAGGTCCTCATCGACCTTCACATCGTAGGAGTCCACCTGCGGGTCGAGTGGACACTGACTGGGTCAGACGGGCATTAGTTTGTGTTTTAACAGATCTCATAAGACGCCACGTGTACGTGCTCAAAGCATCACACACGTGGGTTTTGTAAGAACGGTGAATTTCCTGAATCTGTGAACGTGTGAAACTGCTTCTCACATCACACCGAGGCTGATTTTCAACACTTCAATTAGGGAGAGAAGATTTTCACATGTAAAATAGAATTTACAATTGAGAACCATGGGTTTCGTGTTCGGGAGCTTTTATTAAATGACTTGCTCAGACTCTTGAGTGGTTCGTTAGTCGAGAACCTTTGAAACAAGTTTAACACAATAAAAGTTATAAGAAGCACACTGCAGTTTAAGTGCATCCATTTATTTGTTGGGCTAATTTTGGTGGGTGTTTTACACCTGCAACAGAAATACAATAAGTGTGATATTCCACTTGATAGGTGGGAAAATAATGGTAACAACACAAATGTTGAGAATAATCCTAAAGTGAACGGATGTAATTTCCCCCCAAACCACTGAAGGACGCAGCATGTGTGTGGATTTGACACTCATTCGACAGAAAACAGCTGTTTTTTTATTGTTTTAGCATCACTTACCGCCCCCCTTTCAAAGTCATTGTACAGCGGTTTGTCCAGCAGCGTCTTCTCGCTGCACTGCTCCGTGCCCACCAGTGTGACGTAGATGTAGTCATCCGTCCCTGCGAACCACTGGTTCCCCGTGGCGATGGTCACCGTGTACGACGGCATGATGGACGAACGGACGGCGAAAAGGTCCCACGATTCCAAAAAACGCTGCAGGAAAGCAACGAGTTCCACCTGCGACACAAACGTTTCCCCTTCTTGCTCAAAGCGCCGCTTGTTCCACTGATGCACACTTCTCACTTCTGCCCACTTCTCTTGCACAAACAGCACAGAGCGTGCAATTAGGCGGTGGAGGGAGGGTCCAGGCCCAGTGGGCCGTAGGTCCCACATCTCCTCCCATGTACCATAAATGAGCTCAGAATATGACACGAGACAGGATTTCTGACAAACATGAATGTGATGAAAGGTTTTCTCAGAACTCGACATCAACCTTTTTTATTCCAGTCGCAAACAGGAGTCTGCTTTTCAAACAAAACTAGGGTTTTGTGTGGTCTGATAGTCTGTATGGAAGATGAAATAAAATATATGTGCAACTTTTGAACGTCACATTTTTTGAAGCGCATCTTTTTACGCATCCCATTTCCCAGTCAAATCAGCCTGGGACATCAGACAACAACATGTAGTGTGTTCCTCTCTGAGAGGCACGAATGCAAATTCATCCTCGGTGCCTGCGGTTGCAAACATACAACTGTACCAAAGCCGTCAACAGGAGCCTGGATGTGTGTAACAGTGGAAGGAAATATTCAAAATGTTTAGTTTTTCTCTTTCACCAATAGAAAAAACACATAATTCAGTTGCTCAGACAGAAAAAGGAGTGGAATTGTGTCAGAAGTGGATCATTCAGAGGCTCACATTCAAAGACACAATAAAGATGCAGGGCTTGGTGCTGTCTTAAGAAGGTGACGTGTAATAGAACACTTAAACAGATATAAATACGTTACGAAGAGAAAAACTAAACTAAGAACTGAAAAAAAGGCATTTTTTTGTCCAGGTTTAAAAAAAACACAACAATTCACCCAAAAAATGTAAATTCTACAGCAATGAAATATCACATCCTTTGAAGCCATTTGACTGAAAATTGTAAAAAAAACACAAAAAGGTCAAATAGGTCAAATGTGATTAATAACCAAAATAATATTGCCATAATTTGGGCAACTGTGTAAAAAGATTTGAACATCTGCAGTATATGATGTGGCTTTAAAGGGTTAAAGTGATGCAGCACACGGTTACATTTTACATCTTTATTTATAAATATGAACACATCTCTGTACACAATCTGTTGTAGCGAGCAGCAGGAAGAGAGCCAATTTGTTCGTAGATCATCTAACTAAAAGCAGCCATGAGATCACGAAAGTGGGACCGAACGCGGGAACCAGAACGTAAACGAAGGCTTGGGTGAAACAGCTGAACTGTGGATGACAGTTAAAAAGTGCTCAGTGCTGCTGAAAAATACATTACCCACATATTAGCTGCCAGCATCGGCAATGACAGTGTGTAATTATACTCTCAGGCCCGGGGAGGCAGGGGGCACAGCTGGATGCCGCTGCACACACTTGGCATTTAAGAGTTACGTTCCCACTCAGCTCAGTTTATTAGACAGTCTGAGCTGAAGCCACGGCAGAGTCCTCTCAGAGCTGCTGTTGTGCAGCCTGGCCTCGATACGCCGGGCAAATTATAGCAACGCTCTCACGTTGCATTTGCTTACTTGCTCACACATTTAAAGAGCATCCAGGAAAATGATTGTTCACAGATTTCTTTTTTTTTCCCCCCAGACGGTCGGTTCAAGAACACGCAAAATTTAAATCGTGGTATGGTGCAACACGTCAAGGTCAAGAGTCTGAAGATTTACCGGCAGTCCGACGTTCCAGCTGCTAAGAGGCGACTGAAGCCTTTTTAAAAGCCCACTTCATCTACAGTAAACAGCCTTCAAAGTGTTCAGTCAGCAGGAAGTCTTAACATCTCCACACTTTTTCCTGTTACATACACTGTTTTAAGGTTTGTCTGAGTCAGTCAAGGACAGTAAAGGCTTTGTCCCGTCGCTGCTCCAGTGTCTTCTATAGCGATGGCTCATTGTCATGCTGAAAGGCGACCCGTCGCCCCGGTGTCAGGTCTCACTCTGGAGGAGCTTGTCTTCAAGGACCTTTCTGTATCCAGTTACATTAATCCTCAACTCGTGGCTCATTTCAGCCAGAGAATCTCTGGGCCTCAAGCTCTCATTACATGCCTTCAATCAGACCGCCACATGGCGAGCCACTTTATCATAGGCACCACAGCGTCATGGCAACGGGCCTCCAAAGGAGACATCGCAGTTTTTTCTATCCTAATAAGTGTTAGTGAGTGTATCATAGGATGATCAGCAAAAATATTATCCCATTTAAAATGACATCTGCAAAACAGTAAAGTAAGGAACTGCGTTGCAGTATTCAAAGGCAGTGAACCCAAAAGATCACCTGATCTGAGCGCTAACAACATTAATAAACACAAACTTCAGCCAAACACCCAACACACACTTTACATAATACGACACCCTGTGACTGTTCTCCCAACCTATCTCTCTCTCTCAACTCTATCTGATCGCTTCTCCAATGGTCCTCTTTATCTCTCCATAAATCATTGTGATGTTTAGACACAGAACCATCAGTAAATATGCAACCGACCAAACGTTGTGACCTCTCTGGGGAAGTAAAGCACTGAATGCAGAACAAGTCACAAAGCTGCATAGGAGGCTGCATAAATAGCAAGCCGGTGAATCCTCTGCAAACCTCAGTGATAAGTAGAAGGCCTGCTGCACATTAAATTGAAAAGACACTAAGAAATTCACCATTCCTCAATAACTAAGAAAGCAAACGACCACTCTGTACCTATAGTGCGACTAATGTGGACATCGTAATCTCTAAAAATGATCTTTGGAAGAGACAAACAGCAAAATCATTAGCCTTCTTCGCTGACTTGTATTTCATTATAGATGCATGAAAAATTATTGTTGCATTCAGCTCTGATGGTAAACAATATAACTTATAATCAATGCTGCCACCCAGTGGCAACAAGTCTCTAGGTCTATAAAAAAAATGAAGATAAAACAGTCCTGAAGTGCAAATTTCTCCTGAGTCCTTCCTGGAAAATGCTACACCTGACATTTCAGTCCTGCATCTTTCTTAAACTAGTGAATTCACACGCTAGACACAGGAGTACATTAACAACAATCAACAAATGAACTGCAATTAAAATGCAAACAGCAACACCCTAGTCAAAGTTTGGCAGTTAAATCCTAGGTACCATTAGATAACTGCAAGAGAAAATAGCAAAACTACATTATTTCAGATTTGTGTTGAAAAAGAAGGCAAGTGTACACAAACACCTCCTCAACTTAAAGCCTCCCACACGCAGACGCATTAAGACCCGAACAGAACATTACAGAACATACTGCCGTTCCAAAAAGCAAACAGCCAAATAGGAAGAAGACATAATAATAAAGGTGTGTAGTTGAAGATTAACTGTGACATACCATTTGAATGAATGTGCTTCACTATCTTCCCTGTGTAAAAGCTAACAAGATAATGATCAACCTTTTTTTAGGCTGGCGTCAGTGTAAGATGGAGCCAGATGAAAACAGAAAGATAAAGACATGCAAGACTGTGTGAATGAGGAAGGTTAAAATAGTGCGAAAGAAGATGTGGTTACTGCAAAACCCCCAACCAGCTGAACAAGAGAAAGTTGCCCTGCAGTTTGCATGAGGACACGGATAAAAGACGCTGCAAATGCTAATGAAACAGGACAGACACAGTTAGTCATCCAGTTTTTCCAGCAGTGACTGACTGCTTAAGAGGTTAAGACATAGAGTGGAGCCTCGGACTCCTCTAAAAGGAAGTGGACAGGCCCAGACGGAGCAGCTAATTCAGGTGGAGAACCTGCTTCATGAACTCATATGTGGTGAAGGCGACGGCCTGGGAGGGGACACAACGGATGTAGTTGAGAGAAAGGCCTCGGTACAGTCCCTTCTTCACTCCATACGTCTTATACACGTACTTTATGGTCTTGGTCAGCGATCTGTGTAAACACAACAAAACTATTCAGTGTTGTTGCAGAAGCGAATAGCCATTAATGAAGTGTAATGCATGAGGTACAATAACATATGTAATGCACAACAACAAAAAGGAGGAATTCGGTTCTTACGTGCATTTCTCTGAGTCAGGGAGAATGGAACCTAACTGCATTCTTCTCCTGGCCACGTCCAAGGGGTACCTGGTGGAAAAAAACACAAGCGGTGACACACACATCTTCAGTAACTCACTCACAGGATTCTCGCCCACTGGAGGACTCACTGTCTGCTCTGAAGCAGCTTCAGTAACAGACTCATCCACCCGCACTGAGGGAAGGGGAGCTATCGCAGATCTTTCCTACCTGCTGCTGTCAGACTCTACAATCACAACTGTTAACTACATTTGCTTTGTTTATGCATGTGTTTGTATGGCTTCTCTGTTTTCTGTCCTGTTACTGTTGTGAGGTGCAATTTCTTATTCTTACTCTTACATAGTCAACTTATTTTTTTAGAGTCTTCAGCTCAACTTTCCAGCAGCACTTACGATATTGTCTGAGCGATGGCACCAGCAACGCCTCCACAAAGCAAGTTGACGTGGGGTTTCAGGATCAGGACGTTGGGGTTGTCTGAGGAGGGGCGTCCCAGCGTTTCTGGGAAGTGTTTCAGGCCGAGGCTCTTCAGGGTGCCAAAGGTGAAGAATGAAAAACCTGGTGGATTAAAACCCAGGAGGAGACAAACGATCAGGCTAAAGCACATCAAATGTCAGCGTTTATGTTGTTCTACAAACGATGATAAACTAAGAACCTGCATATGGGGCCATTCCAATGAGGGTTGGGGTAAGTCCTCTGTAGAAGCCCAAAAAGCCCCCTTCCTTCAATAAAAAAAGAAAGGCACACGTAGAACAGGAATTCAAACATACTTTTTAAATAAAAGGCTCTATTTGTTACTTGAACACTAGCAAACCTTAAGGTAGATGGTGTGGAAGGCGTTGACAATTCCAGTGTAGCGATGCTCTCCTTTCACCTGGAAGGCCAGCCTAGCGCGGACCACGTCCAGTGGGTAAGTGCATATCACCGCCGTCATCCCTGAAAAACACACCAGACATAGAAACACACAGTTTAGGACTGTGGTTATGCTTCAGAGTGAAAAGAAAACTGCCATTACATTCCTTATCAGTTTGAAAGACAGATTACCTGCCATAGATCCTGCCATGAGGCGGTGGATGTGACCCGAGATCCCAATCTGTTTACTAAGCAGCTATAAAAAAATAAAAAATAAAAACAGTGTTACGAGCATCAGCAGAGAGGAAACAAAGTTCAGTGGGCAACACATTAGAAACACTTTGGAGCCGCCCGTTTTTTATGACCTTTCAAAGTTGTCTTCCACAATTCATTTGATACCTTTTTATAATTGTCAAATGCCATGAACTGGATAGCTCCATAAGGAAAAATCCGGACCATCATTGCCCCATTACCCTTGTATAAACCGAGGAATCCTTCTTTTCTTGGAACTTCTGTGAGAGTAGAAAACACGCCTGCAGAACAAGATCAGCAGTTTCACTCACGCGGCACAAATCGGTGGAAATGTGTGTTCAGTCTCTGAGAACTGATGTTTTACCCAGATGTTTGTAATGGGGGTTCTGGGCTTGAAGAAGAATCTTGACTCTGTCCAGAGGAGCGATGGTGGTCTTGGCACAGCATCCTGCTACACCTACACGGAAACAGACAAACATGGCATTAGTGCATTTACGTGATTTTATCAGTTTCATTATTATGTGTCATACTGTCTGTCCGTCCTACCTCCAGCTATAAAGGAGCGAAGCCAGTAGTAGTCTCTCCTGGCAGGGCTGCTGCTTATGGCAGCAGGTGTGGAGACCGCAGCCTCCGATGTCATCCTTTCTGCTCAGCAATCTGAAACATCTATGTCTGTACAATATAGAGAAAAAAGCCTGTGAATTCACACGACATTTGAATAACAATCTCTCGTCATCTCTGATCCAAGGTTTGTGGAAGGTTATAGAGCTTGTGAAGCTAAGACGCAGCACAGTCTGTTCAAGAGATACTCACGAAAAGATTTAAGGTGTTAGAGGCGCAAAATGTGGAAGTTCAGTCTGGTGAAATCCGTCCATCAAATGTGTGTGTGTGTCGCTTTTGCCATCACTCCGCGTTTCCGTACATCCTCCGTGTAATCCTGGCTCCTGCGATTCAGTCTTGACGCGAACACCGGGTGGAATCACATAGAAGAGCTCGTCCACTGTCCCAGCTAAAAGGCAAGACACCAACCGTGGGCATGAATGAAGCTGCGCGCCTTCAGATTTCATACAACTACATTTGTGTCCTTCGCCTGAGTGACTGACAGACGGTGGGCAGAGCAGTCGCATGTTAATGACGCAGGTGACGCAAACCGAGGGGCATAGGTTAAACTACGATCACTACAGGAAACCAGCAAATCTACGCCTTCAAAGTAAGAGCAGAGGGATTTTATTTTGTAACGTTGCAACCGGAAGTATTTTGTTCATGCGTAAATCTGTCTGTCTGTCTGTCTTTATGTCTGTCTGCCTGTCTTTCTGTCTGTCTGTCCGTCCGTCTATCTATCTGTCTAACTGACTCACTAAGTCACTAACCCTTATTCTTGGACTATCATATGCTAACAATCATATCATGTAGGCTTTAAACGTAGCCCATACGACACTATAACCTTAGGTACAGCCAACGATTAGTTAATTATCCTCATTATAGCTGCGCGTGACGTCACCTCTAGCGCACTAATGCGTCTGCACGCGGTGCTGGGAGCGGCGGGAAGCGACGCCGGCCGGAGTCCATGCCGGGTTTTCCGGTGCGCTCCTCCCCTCGGCGCCGACGACGAGCTCGCGGCCAGCGGAGACCGTGGGTTGCGTCTGGTGGAGGGAGACTGAGCGGGGCTGCCCTGAATGGACTGACATAAGGGGGATTTACATTTCCACGGATGTCGCGCTCGGCACGAGCTACTCGGTGCACGTTCCGGAAAAAAGAACAGCAGCTATTGGCGCGTTCATGTCGGTGCTCGTGTCACGTCCATGTGTCCCCGTCGTGAGAGGATTAAAGTTGCCAGCAGTCTATATTTGCCGAGGACGGGAACCAATACAAGGTCTCGCTGTGTCGCTGGAGCGGAGTATTATTAGCAGTTCAGACAGTGCAACTGTCTCTCTGTGGTATGTAAACCATTTGAGCCGCGGGCCCGTGAATAAAAACCGGACGCGTCGCAAACAATCTGTACGAAGGCGAGCGCAGAGGTTTTACACCAATGCGGCGCGTGTAACGACAGAGGTCAAGTGCAAAAATAATAAAGAGCGACGGTGCGGCCGTTTTTTACGCCGTAATAACCCCCTCTTCCGGCAGCCAGCGAGGCGAAAACAGGATCCGACCTCCGACCACAGCCCGCTGCCCTTTAAACCGTTAGAGTCACGTTTTTCATTGTGCAAGCGCGTCTGCGCGGTTTTATCCGGCTCTCCAGACTCAGCCTTTGTCGATAGATTGAATTTTCTTTGTTTACATCACGCTAGAGCACATGGCCGTCTGACTATGTAGTTGAAAAGAAGCAGAAGTGCAATTTCCTCGAGTCCAATAGGTCCAGATCTAGATGTCTAGATCGCATAATCGTGTTATTAGACATCACATTGTTCTGTATGTTTTTAACGTGTCTTTTGACCTGTCATTGATAAGACATTTAAAGGTTCTGAGGCTTGTATTTTTTTTAATTTTTTTATAGGTCATGCACTGCAGCTATAAAAGAATCCTGTTTCACACGTCAAGAGTAAACACTAAGGGAGAACCTGTTTAAAGATAAAAAACACTGTGCTGGGGAAGAAGATAAACGATCATCAGGCTCTCATGCTGGCTGCCAGAAACCCTCCCTTCCACGCCCCCAGCCATGCCTGCTACGGCCAAACCCATCAGGAGGCAGACACCCGCTCAGAGGAAAAACGCCCGGAGAGTGGTCAGCGCCAAGCGGCAAACGTGTAACTCCAACAAACCCCGAGGAAGAGCAACAGCGAGGCCCCAGAAAACACCCAAAGAAGAACCCAAAAGGTCAGGCACCAGGGCCAGGACGCACTCCAGTCAGAGCCCGCGGGGCAGGGAATTCAGTAAGCCTGTGGATCCGGGTCCTGGGAGGTCCCCAGCCAGGGGCAAAGCTGCTGTCAATGCAGCAGGGTCTCCAAGACGTCGACGACCCAGCACCTTGTCCGACGCCTGCGCAGAGTTAGAAGAGCATCCAGGGCGAAGGAAGTCGCCCCGGGGCACGAGCCTGTCCGCCGCTCCCCGCCAGCCTTTTGAAGCCCGCAGTCGAGGGAAAACCAGCATCAAGAGACGGGAAGCATCGCAGCCCCGGAACACCAGGAACCGGCCCTCCACCGGCACCCACGACTCAGCCGCCAAAGACGAGGGGAGCGGGGAGAGAGAAGAGAAACCGGACCCCTGCAACGCTGAGGAAACCCCTCCGGTCTCTCTAAAAACTGGAATCGGAGATCGTAGTGCGGCAGTGACCAACGCTAAAGAGGACAGGCCTCTTAAAGCAGACTTACCACCGTGCAACAACACACTGGAAGACTGTGGGCACCACGGCTGTGACAGCATTTCACGCCTGCGAGATGAACAGACCGGAAGCCATGACGGTGAAGGGGATGTAACGGGTGGGAGCGGGACCCCTGGTTGTGAGGACGCGTACAGACAGGCAAAACTCTCCAATGAGCCGCCTCCTCCTCCCGGCTGCGGCCCAACAGGGGTGCAGGGCAGCGTGGAGGGAAGGGCAGCTTCATCCATCCTCACACGTGAGCTCGATCATGGCAAGGAGGACGACGCGTTGGAATCCAAAGAGAACAGAACGGGTGGAAGTGCGATGGTTGTTACTGGGAAAAAGGAGGAGAAAGAAATGGCTGAACAGCGGCGTGGCTGTGGGGGCGAAGAGGAAAAACAAAAGGAGAGCAGTGTCTCCATCGCTTCTGCTGACGCTCGCTGCACCTCAGCCTCTGACAAGGAAGTGACGGCACAGTCGCGCTCACCTGTACAGGTGCTACCGCTCTCCAACGCAGCTACCTCAAATCCCACCAAAGCCACCTCCACGTCACAGTCCCAATTAGAGGTTCTGAGGCAGGGCCCGGCGGACATGCAACCTGCAATTTATGGTGCTAAACTACAAATCCCAGGGTCCTCAGCCGTCCCCGACGCAGCCCTAAAGTCAGAGACGGTGCTGGTGAAAAGAAATACGCCGGTTATTGTTCACAGTGACTCCCTCAAACCCAGGATCTTGAGGGATTCAGACAAGGGGGGGCCTCAAATGCTGCAGAGCCCAGAGATCCCTTCCCATCAAAGAGAAAGACAAACCCACACAGAAACGGAGACACACACCAAAGACAGGGAACCCACTCCAGAAGCATTGGAGCGCCACAGCCAGAGAGGCTCACCTCTGCTTGTGTCGTCGCCAGCGCCGCCGTCGGGAACCGGTGCCCCTGCGGTGGAGCGCGGTCCGAACCCCGCAGACGGCAGCATTGTGGGAGCAGCAGCGGAGCTGGACCAGGTGCCAAAGATCCCCACTCCTTCCCTGGACAGCAGCACCACCTTCTCCTGCAGCTCCGAAAGCACGCGCTCCTCGTTCACTTTGGACACCGAGTCAGAGGCCGGCTACGGGGAGCCCGGCCCCCCGGTTCCGCCCGTGCCCCCGCGGTCCGGCCCGAAGGCGCAGAGGAGGGAGAGGAAGAAGCGGAGCAGGTGCGGGAAATGCGAGCCGTGTCTGAGGAAGATTAACTGTGGCCAGTGCAGCTGTTGCCTCAACCGCAGGACTGGCCACCAGATCTGCAAGTTGAGGAAGTGCACAGAACTGAAGAGGAGAAGCCCTTCATCTCCACTCACTATCTCTGCTGCACAGGTAAGGCCGTTAGGACACGCTCACACTATTACTCGCTCGTTTGCATGTGGCGCTGGGTTCATTTCCACAACAAGGTCACGTTGGATGATCTGAGTGGGACTGAATCTGTGCTCCACAAACAGCTGATGGGATGCGGCCGCGTAAAGAGGCTCTCACCATCTGACGGCGCTGCGTTTGATCTCCTACTTGTAGCAGCGTCGGGCGAGTTGAACAAGGCAGGCGGTTGAAAGCGAAAAGTATCACTTTCACAACTGACTTAACGTTCGGGTGGGTTCCTGTTGTGCGCCGGCTGGTAAAAGTGGAAGTGCTGCCGCGTGCACGTGGAAAGCGAGGCGTGAACGGGCGCATGAGTAAAGCGTTGATGGTGTTCTGTGTGCGACCGGATGGTCACACATGACCGACAGGAGCTCGGCATGTGATTGGAGTCTGTTCAGTTTGTTAGTGTGTGTGTGTGTGTGTGTGTGTGTGTGTGTGTGTGTGTGTGTGTGTGTGTGTGTGTGTGTGTCTTTGTGCGTACTAGCCAGATAATAAGGTATTTTATGGGTTACACATGGCACCAGTATGTGTGTGCATGCTTGTGTGTGTGGGGGGATGGATAGGGATGTAATTAAAGCCAATTTGTGCCGGATGTTTTTGCGCAGTGGTACTGAATGGCTTCGTGAATGCATATTTGAGGAGAGGACCCAGTAAAACAACGAACACTGGGGACAGAATGGGTTTAGATGGAATATTTTCCTCTCTTGGCCTTCTCCCTCCCAACGAACAGACACAGGTTTATACTGGATCTATATTCACCACTTGTCCAGACAGAATCACGCAACAGTCAGGCAACAGTTGGATTAAATAAACTTTATGACTAGTTTATATATATATAATAAGTATATATATAAGTCGTGCCACTTATTAGCCATTTTTCCAGCTGTTTTAAATTTTGATTATTATCATTATTGGTAAACAATGCAACTACCTTCCCAGAAAGGTGAATCTAGCAATTAGCAGGTGAAGGAAATCCAGCATCCCCTGCACTTCCTCTGCATTACCCCTGTAGCAGCTGCAGCAGCTGAAGCTCCACGTCCATGTGTGTGGTTCAGTGGCGTCTGTGTAGCAGGCGGAGGCGTGTGCCTCGGGTCCACGCGGGTGACGTGACCACATGTGCACGCACGCCCGCCGCGGCCGCCAAGTGACGGCGGTGGCGGTAGCAGATCAGGGCTGGTTACATAACACCTGCTTTACGAGGAGCAAAGGCCTCGGCGCCCTGTGGCTGAGTGACGCGGGGAAGATCAGGCCAGACATTTGGGAACGCATTATTTGGATTACACCGAAATGTGGGTCATTGTGTGTTTGTGTGTGTTTGGATGCAATGCGTTTATTTCCCATTTTACAAGCAATTTCTGTTCTTTTGAAGGTTTACAGTAACACTGTGTTTACATTATTGACAGCTTGCATTAAATTACAAGGTGTGTCTCTGTTTTGTCTCCGTTACCATATAACGCCTGTGTTTGTGGTTTGAGAACAGGTTTGGATTCAGTGCAATTGCAAGGTTGAAGCTAACTCTGTCAGGGTTGATGTTCTCATGTTATGAAGCAAGTCCTTAACACTATCCTTTATTTAATTTGCCCATGTGAAGCCAGTGGAGCGAGGTTCCCTCCAGACTGTAATGACACTTGGGCGCCGGGGTTACTTTGTCTGCACTAGTGTGAGTAATATGTTAGCACACTTACTGGCCAGTCTTGCTGATCAAGCTCACACACCCTTCCCATGAATGTGTCTTACTCCATGGGATTGTGCAAAAAGGGGCAGAGGCCAGAGTGGAGTTCATGTAGTGGCATGTGGATTCTGTTCCTGGTTTTGCTGCTGGAAAGCTGCTGGTTTCAAGTTGGTTTCTACGGGAAAACAGCAGGGAAATGAGCGGCATGACTCCAAATACAAATAGAAGGGTTTGATTTGATTGTGTGTTTTTACAGTGAGTGTGGTGTACAGTGAGAGTGGAGCGGATGGTTTCACTCAGGCCCCCTCGCGGCCTCAAGCTGCACTGGAATGTGAGGACAAAGCTTGAACCTGGCTACACACACACACACACACACACACACACACACACACACACACACACACACACACACACACACACACACACACACACAGACTATCCATTAATTAATTATTACTCTGAATTAAGTAAGTATTTTGTTATTATTGATGCAAGAAACAGCACCCTGCAGTTCAGACAGTGCAGAAACTGTGGCTTTGACTGAAACAGTCTGGACTTGTTTAGAGCCTTAGGCCTCGTAACTGAATTACCTTTTTATGGACTGACAATAACATAACCATGATCAGCATCTGAGGACGTGACCCCTTGTACACCTCATCCTGTGCTTTCGGTTACAATGGATCTTATTTGACAGATAATTCTTCCTGTAGCATATTCAGATATTAATCTGCATATGCTCATTGACATGCATGGTTCGTCCATTTGTCTTTGGTGGAGATGAGCACCGTTAACTAGAAGCCACTTAGGTTTTCTATTATATATGTTAGTCAAATGCAATGACAGCACTTGCTAATAGTGTCTTAAGTTGTGCTGCTCACTCACAGTATTCATCAAGGCCGTGCTCCTGGTGTGGTATATTTAAGGTGAGGTCAATGTGCAATGATACTGTAATTACATAGCTTTTACTTCAATCCATCCGTGGACTGAATGCTTTTTATGCGTAACAACCTGCTTCCATGCAGCTAGCGCGCCCAGCGCTGCTCCTCCCGTGAGCTAATTTCTACCTACACCTCTTCCACTCCCCCTCGTTTTGCTGCAGTTCATTTGCCAGAGGAGTAACCCAGCTGAGGTAACACACGTATCAGGAGAAACACTTGGCAGTCTCTCAGACAGCACTCATAGTAGGGAGAGCAGGAAACCTCCAGCTCCCAGCGGTGACAGTTGGCTTTGGCATCGTAGCAGATATTCAGTGTTGTGTGTGTGTGTGTGTGCGTGTTTGTCAACGACCTGTGTTTGTGTTTAAGGTAAGTGTTCACGCGTACGCTTCGTGTCGTGTATTTCTTATTATCCCATTAGCTGCTGCTCAGTTATTCATGCAGCAGAGGTACTGTGGACTCGGCCTCCCCCCATCCACACACAGCACTGGAGGTCTTCGGGCGGTTGCCATGGTGACCTGATTGTCTGGTGCTGACCTTTAACCCGCCACGGTTGCGGTTGTCTGACGGCGTATTCTCAGGGTTGTTACGAGATTAGTGGAGATAACCACTGGGCGCAAAACTATTGTGGGTTTGAAGCTTTGAACTTAAAAACTAAACTGAGTTTAGGTAAAGAGGTTAAACTCTGCTGATCAGGCTGCTCATTCAGAAGAATAAACCTTCCTAAACAATTTACAATCTGTGACTGCTTAGTATCAAACTATGTTGATTATAATATCAGATCAATTTATACAATGTGGTAACGATATTAGACATTCATAATAAGAAATTGACTCTAGTCATTTCCAAACTACAGTGAAAACCAGAACTAAAACCAGAAGACAACTACTCCGATATAAACTATACTGCAATGTCACTCAGATTATGAAGATGAAATTGAACAGCTTACTGCAAGGTACAAAAAAGAAAGATAAAAATAAACTTTTGTGTATTTTGAAGTGTCCCATCTGAGTGTGGTGTGTCACTCCAGTGTGTGTGCCAGTGAAGGAGGAGTCATCTCTTTCCTCCACATCCACGTGGGCACGGCGGAAGGACAGCTGCACATCCACACACGCCTTTTTCTTTTTTCCTCTCCTTATTACGTAAGCGTGTGGGACAGAACGGGGCCAAAGAAGCGATTCGTGAAATGTCAGAGATGCTGCCAACATTTCACCAGAGCCAACTCATGACCAAACACAGTGGGTTGTGCTTCATCCTTCCCATCTTCTTCAACTCTGCTTTGTGGCTTCTTCTTTGGTTAACCTGGTTCCAGCAAATCAAATCTAACACAACACTGAGACGCTGGTATCTGTAATAACGGCCGGCTTTGGTTGGTCGCCCAGAAAAAAGACCAGGTTAAAAGCTTACATCCAACCAGACACAGCAGTTTAATGAAAAGGGACTCAAACATTGTCTGTTTGCTCTAACACACATTCAGCTGTCAATCATTTGCAACTGATGCGTTATGTGTGTTCCTTCTTCAACAGCAATGCGGGGTGATATTATTGTATGGTAGTAAATGTGCAGTTTATTGAGGAGAGGTTTTAATCCAACAAGAGATTTGTAAAGTTAAGTGTTGATATCATTAGGGCTCCACTTCTAAGCCTTCTTTGCTTCTTAGCATCTGTTGTGAGGCTCTAAGTCCTGGGATAAGCTTTGAAGTCGTGCCACTTGGTTTCTCTGGGTGAAAAGAAATCCTCACTTTGCCCCCCAAAAGAAATGCCACTCAAATCCGAGCGAGGGCACACAATGGCCTCCTGGAGGAGCCCGAGCATGTTTGTGCATCAGCCTGACCTGCCTTTAAACGCATATGGCTCATGCATCTGAATCATTAGTTATCTTCTGTGTGTGCAGTCACTTTTTATTGCACCACTGGAGTTTGCACGGATCCGTCTGCAGAAACGTGTGTGTGTGTGTGTGTGTGTGTGTGTGTGTGTGTGTGTGTGTGTGTGTGTGTGTGTGTGTGTGTGTGTGTGTGTGTGTGTGTGTGTGTGTGTGAGCGTATTCCGTCATGTGGCCAACCTGCTTACTCAGCATGTTGCGCTAGCACAAACTTAAGAAAGCCTTTTCCTGTCCTATTGTGAGTGGGTCTGGGGCCCCCACTCTGCCCTGCCAGCATAGTGTTTGTGTGTATACTTGGGTCTGTGTGTGTGTGTGTGTGTGTGTGTGTGTGTGTGTGTGTGTGTGTGTGTGTGTGTGTGTGTGTGTGTGTGTGTGTGTGTGTGTGTGTGTGTGTGTGTGCATGTCTGTCAGTGTTTGCATAAACTGAATGAACCCGCTCACCCCCTCTGTCCTTCCCAAGGTGAACGCTTGTGTTCACATGTATATAGCCCCACTGACTCTAAAATACCCAAATACCCAGAGTTGATGATCCCATATGTGTCTGCAGAGACGTTGAGTCCACCGAGCGAGTCGGTTGTTACGGAGGCACAAGTAAAATACACAAACGGAGAAAAAATTAGCAACATGTAGAAGTTTTACAGCTCAGCCCTCCTCTGGTTGAAGGGCTGGGGGTGTAGGCATCGGCGCGACGACTTCATTCGTGCTGACCAACCGCTGCTGTCCTTAAATTGAGCACATGTGGGTTTAGGGTGTGGTGTGGACCGGCGCACGTTTCCTTCCCACAGTGGGCTTGTAGCGTGTTACATAAGCCATTGTTTACGTGTGTGAAGTTCTTGAATGTGACTCCATTGTGTCCTTAAAATAGTCGGGTGCGCGCGCGTGTGCGTGCCTGGTATGCGAGTCCACAGATGTTCCCCTGGAAAAGCCAGCGCGGTGATATGTGAGCAGCCTCTGGGGTCTGCACGGCGCTGCCTGGAGAGAGAGCCCAGACTTCACGGTCCGTCCTGCAGAACTCCACATGCTCTGCACATGATCTGCGCTGAGGTGTTTGGGTGTGAGCGGCCGTGGGCGCTCATTGCGTTCGGGGTGTCGCCGCCACATTCCGCTGAATGACAAGTGGAGAGGCAGAGCTTCAGAAGAAAAAGAGAAGCGCTGGGCTTCGTCGCAGATCTGTCGCTCCCATGCAAACGGCAGACGGGTTCGCGTTAGCACTGGCGCTAACGACAGCTGCTGGCACGGGCCCATCACGGAGCCGGCCTCCAGATGTGTCAGAGATGCTTTACAACCCAGTGCGTTGCTGTACTTCACTTGCCCGACTACCTCAGGGTGATTAATGTCCAGACTATTCAATCCTAATGAGAGCTGGGCAGCTCATTAAAGGGAGAAAAACAGATGGGGCTGGAAAGGGCCCGAAAAATGTTGGTGGATGTGGTTTTTGAATGAACCAGTGGAGTGAATGTGGGTTTTTGTAGGTGTGTGTTTTACTCCAGCGTGTTTGTTGTTTAGCTTTGTGTAACCTGTTAAACAGTGTAAGTGGTTCTGTGTTGTAATAACATCAAACCTGTCGGACCTGACTTTGTTTAAATGACAACTAAACCACAACAGTGGCAGTTTGTCTGAAAACATCTTATCCCCGTTTGATACCGTTAGCGTCCTAGCGTTTAGCTCCTCAGACCGCCTCCATGTGACCACTAATCCACACTGAGATCAAACACCGGGGGAACAACTGTTTTTGTAGCGTGGCCTGAGGTTTTCTGTTTATGACATTGATGGAGAAATATTATTTTGCGGGGATTGAGTGTGTTTCAACCACACACGCGCCTTGTGTACATTTCCTGTGTTTAGTCTGCGTCCGTGTTTGTTTTACAGCGCGTCTGCAACTGTCTGAGAAAATGACAAATGCGCAGCGGTGCTCCTTTCCTTTTCATACGTCCACGCTCGCTCATCGCCCACTTACTCACCAGGATGTGATACCTTTGAAGCTGTCCACGAATACAGAAAGGAAACTGAATCCGCTCGATGGCTAACGCTGTAAGTCAATGCTTAAACTCTTGCAGCATTGTTCTGGGATAAGAGATAACGTTTGCACAAAAAGACGCATGTTGGGCAGTGATAAGTTGAAAGAATCTAACTGACCGACCAACTGTCTGACACTGTTGAACCGTGCAGTTTGATAAAAGCAGCCTGGCCTACAGACGTTTTATTTTCTCTGCTGAATTGTTATTCTGGCATACTGGGTTTAATGGGCATGAGCAATAGACACGTGCTACCGCTAAACCTGTCAGTGCGACTCCATCACCTGCATTTGTTGACGATGAAGACCTCCGTGACTCTGGTTGTCTGGAGGAAGCTGCAGGAGCCTCCGCCATCAATCCCACGGCTCAGACTGGGCTCCGGAGTGTTTGTGACAGGCAGCGGCTCCGGCGGTCGCGGTGTTTTCTGTGTCCTGGCGTGACCTCGGCCACACGGTCGCCTCCGAAGCAGGAGGAGCACTTTGCTCTCGCACAACATTCATGTTCTTCACTTTGTGTTCTCCGGCCACAGTTGCTCCTTGGGGAATTGTGATGCTTGTTGTACTTTTTTCCTGCTAGATCATGTGGAATTTGGCGACATTATGCTGGTATGCAGATGACATGGCTCCTTTAAGTAGATTTAAAGAACTGATAAGCATGTGACCAACAGAGACAGAGCATTTCTTGATTTGATTTCTTGTATTTGTTTTATATCTTCATTTGTGTTGGACGTACAGAAACATCTCTATTCTGTATTATTATTATTATATGTCTATTTATTGTTGTACTGTTTATTGTTAGTCAGTAGTAAATATCTGAGCAGCTGTGCTTGTTTCCCTCTGATCCAGATCCAGCTCGTGTGCAGTGTCCAGTCCACAGCTTGCCTCCCGTCCGTGTGCGTAGGGCTGGAGTAAAAAGCCCACATAGGGGATCCTTTGTTTAGGAGAGTCTAGGCATGGAAGATAATTTACAAGCCGCTAAGCGCCTCACGCCATTGGCCGACGCGACGCTGGCTGCGTCTGCGAACGCATCACGCGTGCGCGCGCGTGTGTGCGCGGGCGCCCGCTGTAGCACTCGGCACGGTCGCCCCAGTCATGACACCCGGGAGCTCGCCCTGCACACGGCTACTGTAGCCTGCCGTTCCCTTTGAGGCTGGAGGAGAGAATGCAAAGCAAGATGGCCACCGGCACCGTTTAGGGATACGCTGCCGTGAGTGGAGGGGCTCTGAGGACGGACGAGGTAACGGCAGACTCATCCCGGGGTCTATTGTCTGGCTGCAGATGGGACAGATACAGCAGAGCTGCTCCTCTGCTGTGTGTGCAGCTCTGCCTCTTATAGAAGCACTTTACCTTCAAGCAGGTGTTGTTATTGTCTCCAGTGAATCACCAGGATCTGTGTTTCTGCGCGTTCGTGCTCAGCTTCGCCTTTTTCCAGGTGGGAAGTAACAAGTCAGGGATGCGACAGAGGAAAAAGTCGGCGGCAAAGGAAAGTGTTTCAACACACCCGTCTCTTTTCCTGTTGCATCGTCAGTCTGAATGTCTGAATGGCCCCTTTGCTTCCCCTTTTTGTTCTTGTAGAGTTTCGGACATGTTTCTGCACCTGCTGCGTTCCAGCTGCTCAGTTGAGAAGTGGAGTTGGTGTAAACCGTGCTCCCTAACTTGTAATTTGGCAGCCTGGGCTCGTTTGGCTGCAGCGGTAACGCTATTATTATTGTGTGGTTTGTGGAACAGGTCCGTCTGTTGCTGATGTTGTCCTAATTCGTATAATTTTATAGATAATTAAGCTGTGATTCATGCTCGCACACCACAAGCCCCCTTTTTTCGAGTTCATTAGGTTTATTGGCACCTGAAAGCCCTCCTTTGTTCAGCGTTATGCTTTTTATGTGCGCCGTCTTGTTTGTTAACTGCGCGACATAAAACTCGGCGCAGACAGGAAGCGCTCTCTCAATGAATGAAGGAAACGCACACGTGTTGAGAGAAACACACATAAAACAGCCCCCCCCTCCAGCAGCCAGGAAGGAAGCGTGCTTCGGCTGCGTTGTCGGTGCTGTCGACCCCAACAAACGCAGGAGCTCTGCTCGAACGCTGACGTGTTTTATGACACACGCTGCTTTGAGCCTCTCTGGAGACTCGTGTCTTGAGAGGCTTGTCGGGAGTTGGTGACAGTCATGTTCGTTGCTAGGACGGGTCTCTAAGTGTGTGTTTGTGCACAAAGCAACCCCCCCCCCCCCCCCCCCCCCCCCCAAGTGTGTTGTGTTGATTTTTGTAAAGCAGTTCCTTGTGTCTGTGACTCAAAGAGAAACCCAACGTTCGCATTTGATGTGCAGCAGCGTGAGCGACTGTAGATCCCCTCTGGTAGACACACGCCGGGGCACAACACAAAGACACAGCCCTGGGACGTCGCACACCCAGCGCTCCCCAGAGACCCGGTGACTACATGAGAGCACATGACTCCGCATTTACATCCTGCATTAGGCTTCTTTTTGTTGTCACAAGGCTAAATGTAGTATAATTGAGAACAGCGCTGTGCTTTGATGTTGGCTTTAGAACAAGTCACACACACACACACACACACACACACACACACACACACACACACATACACACACACACACACACACACACACACACACACACACACACACACACATACACACACACACACAGGACACGCGTGTGTCTGGTGCAGTGCTGGAAGGCAGCCAGTGCTGCTTTGTCATTGAAAGCACTTTATTGTGACAGGCGCGCTGCCTCCCCCCCACCCCCCATCACCCTCCCCTTCTTCCCATCTTGCCTCCTTTCTCTTGCCCCCGCCTATTCGTCGTCGTGGTCCATTTCCACGTGCTGCCTGCAGCGGGCATCTCACCCTCTTGCACTGGCAGCGTTGTTATTGCCTCAGTCTTTGTTCCAGCTATCTGTTGCATCAGCGGCGTGTTTCTAGTAGTAAGGCACCGTCCCAGCTGTGCACGGTCGCTTGATGGATCGTGGTGGGATAAGTGAAGAGGCGTAATGTGATAAATCAGCTCCATCATCATTAATCCTGTCTGAGCTCAGTGTTATATTGATTGTGAAAAGCAACAAATGGCCTCTGCTCGTTGTAGAGCACGAGAGGATGCTCGTACGACGCTTGGGTAGGTATGAATAAGTGAAGGCTGAATAAATGATAGAAGCTGCTGACACTTTCTCAGAAACAACATTTTCTCACCACAGCAGATGTTTTAATAGTCCAGGTGAGACCTTGTGGTCAGCTGTGTGAAGATGCAATGGAAATCTCACCTTTACGTTTGCTGTAGTTCACACCACCATCATTTGTACCATGTACACCTTGTACCTGTGTCTCGCAGTAGTGTGACTTTAGGGGCAGTGTTAGTAGTTGCAGTAGTTATGCATGAGCATCTATGGATCAGGGGCCAAAGCAGTTTTACTACTGCATAAATGTTTGGTCACGGCACTTCCCTGCAGGATAGCTGCATTAGCTTAATGCTTTTAATGGACAGAGAGACAGCATGAACACGTGTAGCAGATCAACTTAAGTGGTCTGGTTTACGTTGATGCACCGCTGCGAACGTCTCCTGTTGTAAAGTGGCAACGATGGGGTTTAGTGTTTACGCCAGGTAAGCTGTGATAACGAACACATCCCCCGCTGTAGTTCTTAAGAGGAAAAAAGAAAAATATCACACACACACACACGCACACACACACACACCTCTAGTTTGTGCAAAGATCCCTTTGTCAGCTGAGTCCTGGCACATGATGCCGAGCTTTTTCATCGTTGTCACGCTGCAGCGTTTTTAATCAGACTTACAGTGCAGAGGGTTTAATTTCTGAGTGCGATGTGGGGTGAAATCCTAAAATAAGAAAGAGCTTGAACTGACGTCTGATGATCACATGCTCATTTAGGATGATGAAAAATAAAAAGGCATTTGAGTGTTCAATGGCAAACTATTATTTTATACAAGATTTTAAACAAGCCAGATTTTTATGAAAATGGTTTGTTGTGTAGAAACAAGAAGATTATTGTTCACATTCATTTCCCTCACTCTGCTCCTTATGACAGTGGTCCTCAACTATGTGTGACTCTAGGCCTGTGGTTCTGTGGCTCTCAACACTTTGCAGCTCATAGAGGAATCATGAATGTCGTCTTTTGAAGCCTTGACTGTGAACTCACATAGTTTTGTTTTTTATTATCTTTGTTTAGTTATTTTTTAGCCTTAACAGATTTTATAGGAAGCAGACTCTTTGTTTTCACATGTCATAATATTTTCCACAGCTTTCACAGTGATTGCAGCACATGCTCGTGACGTGCTGGGAAGCAATCTGTGGTGCTGTGTGCCGTGACTGTTTAGAACAAGCTGAATCACTGTACGCTGCCAGCGAGCGTTGAGTCACCTCTCTCATCGTGTTTCTTTCCCTTTGTGTCTGTCTCAGGTGCTTCCGGAAAGTGGGTCGGTAAATGGCAAAGGCAAGGCACAGATGGATGACACCCACATGGCAGCAGAGGAGGATGAGGGGGAAGAAGGCCACATACCTCAACAACCCCCCCCCCCCATCACCCACAACCTGGCCTTGGACCAAACCGGACGGCCAGCACTTAAAAACCAGCCCCGGCTTGAGCTGACAAGTGCTGCACTTCCCCAACATCTATGCTCTTCTGTAACTTTAAAAAATGGATATGCTGAGGACTTGACAAAACATAATGGTGCTAACATGACCACTGAGTCACACTCTGAGCTAAAGTCTGCGCTTAAAAGAACTATGATGGCGTCAGAGCATCATAGGTCTGTTGTAGCTCCGATCCCTAAAGAGGACATACTCAAGACGCCTCCAGTGGACGTGTCGGTTCCGCTGAAGAAGATCAAACTGGAGGATCCGTGGATGTGGCTCGGCGAGCCAGCCACCGCCCAGCTGAGTGACGAGGAGGAGGTCTGCGAGGACCCGCTGTCCACACTGGCGGCCGTGGTGTGTCTGTCTGTCACAGAGAGGAAGGGACTGGAGCAGAAGCTGTTTGGCTCACGTTCCATTTTTTGCACCATCAAAACAGAGCCCCCGGATTTGCACAAAGTCATCAAAAAGGAGCCAGAGGACTTCACAGATGACGTGTGCCATAAAAGCACTCCTGTTTGCATACAAAGGACCCCCCAACTCATCAAAAGTGAGCCTCCTCCCGATGCCTTGCTACCAAGTGTGCAGTTTTTGGCAGAGAGGAGGAATCTTAGTTTTGATCAGGCTATTGCAATTGAGGCCTTGACTCAACTGGCAGCTGTACCTCAAAGCACCCCCGGGTCCACTGAAGCTGAAAGTAAGAGTCAACGTGTGTCAAAATCTGCATTTTCCACCTCAGATGCAACGCAGCAAGAGGCTGTCCGCTACAACAAAGTTTCTGTCATCAGCTCACCACTCCACCAGACGTCCGTCATATGCCCTCCTGTGGCCAGGCAGGGGCATGTCATACAGTGCTCCCAGGGATTAGGCTTCAACACAAAGCTGTCCCAGCAGAACCTCCTAGAACCCAGGTCAGACAGAGCACCTTGGAGAGGAACGGAGCGAGCCATTGGTTCGCATGTCATCAAGTCTGAGTGCAGCCATCAGGACGCTCGAGACAAGAAGTTCCACAAAGAGCACGAGTGCGTGGAGGACAGAGGTAGAGTGGTCGGCAAAGAGAGGCGAAACAGAGACGAGGAGGAAGTGGCGGCTCAGCTGGCGGACCTGGCCTTCATCATCCAGTCCCGACACAACCAGCAGTCGGAGAACAACCCTCCCAAAGGAACACCCGTGTCGGCCATTAAATACAACTACAGCTCCCAGCTAACGCCCAGTCAGAAAAATACCCTAATAAAGAAATCCAAGACAACCCCCTCCAAGCCCAGGAAGAAGAAGATCAACGATGGAGGGCAAGAGAAACCGAGTCCGAGGACCCCTCTCTCGAAACGCATGCCGAATGGAGAGAAGCCCTACAGGAGTAGAGGCCAGAAGAATGTCTCACAAGGCAAGTCAGCACCTCAGCATAAGAGGAACCTGTTCCTTCCTCAGGCCCAAATTGACTTGAAGAGATACTTAGCTGAAGCCCAGGAGGAACGGAGGCAACTCATCTGTCACAGTAATGCACAAAACGGTGCTATGGCCAAGATCAGCCTCCCTTTAGGTCACGACAACCAGTCTACATCCCTTTCAAACGGTCTGCTCCATTATCCATTTAACAGTCATGCTGCAGGACCAGCTCATTTGTTATCTCAGGTAATTCAGCCCCTTGCAGGGCTGCAGCACAGCGCTGATCACACTACCAGCCCGGCCGATGCCCCCCTCTCCAGCGAGGCCACTGGGCCCCACGGTCTGACCAACGGCTTCTCCCAGGCTCGACAGTCCCCCCCGCCCAGCCAGCAGAGCTACTACAAACTGGAGAGGTCGGGGCCTGTCACTGTCCTGTCCACGGACGCAGAGAGGACCCACTCCGCAGAATCAACCCCATCCAAAAACAGCATCAACAACTTTCTGGAATCTCCCATGAGTTTTCTGGATACGCCAGTCAAGAACATACTCAACACACCTTCCAAAAAACTAGCCGATTTTCCATCCTGTCAGTGCGTGGGTGAGTTGGTGCTACCTCTTAATGTCTATGATGGTATCACAAGTGATGTGATATAATCAGCCCTATTTGTGTCCAAAGTTCAAGCAAAAGAAGTCTACATTTCTCCATTTCCATATTTGGAGGCTTTTGGTAACTTGTGAAGTCTCGCTCACTTCATGTTTTACTTACAAGGTCGTGGCCAGTGTCCTACATATTTCACTTATCTGACTCCATTTTCAAGAATGTCCATAATCTGGGTGTTGGTGTTTTTGTAAAACACTACCACCACCACATCAAAGACAGCCATGTCTGTGCCTTTGAAACATGAAAGTAGTTTTGTATGAAGAAAAGTTCTGCACTTGTTAAAGTTGCTGCAATTTATTTTTTCTTGCCCACAGACCAAATCGTTGAAAAGGAGGAAGGCCCCTACTACACCCACCTTGGGGCGGGTCCTAGTGTCGCCGCAGTGAGGGAGATGATGGAGATCAGGTACAGCTGTTGACAGGCTGTGTGTGTGTGTGTGTGTGTGTGTGTGTGTGTGTGTGTGTGTGTGTGTGCGCGCGTGTGTGTGTGTGTGTGTGTGTGTGCGCGCGTGTGTGTGTGTGTGTGTGTGTGTGTGTGTGTGTGTGTGTGTGTGTGTGTGTGTGTGTGTGTGTGTGTGTGTGTGTGTGTGTGTTTACAGCTAAACGTAAGCAGAGTGAGCTAGTCCACCACAGGGCTTTGGCGGAATGGGGCCGGAGACACAGCCGAAGAGTCTGTCATTAAAAGGAAGCATAGCTGAGCGAGCGTAACACGCGCACACGCCTCGGCTGCTCATATGTACACACATCACACACGGCATGTTGAAACAGGAAACCCCTAGAGCTGAGACGAGGGGCCCGTAAAGAAAGATTACTGCGCGCTTCACGCTGCTCAAGCTTTTGCAGTTCTTCAAAGACAAGCCTTCAAATCAAATTGAAGCAAGGAATTGTTCTGTACACAGGAATTATATGTATAGTAGGTTAAATACTTATATTATTATATTTATTTGTGAATTCAGATGTTAAGGACTGAAAAGTGTTGCTGGAGAATTTGTTTATTGGCAGTCACTATCAAATATTTTATGACCACTCATGTTATGTTTACTGGCATATGTTTGGTCAGTAGAACAAACCTTGGGTTTCTGTTATTCATGTTGTTTTTATATAACAGATATGGTGCCAAAGGAAATGCAGTCAGGGTGGAGGTTGTTGTTTACACCGGGAAGGAAGGAAGGAGCTCCCAGGGATGCCCTATAGCTAAATGGGTAAGTGCATGGTTTGTGTTTTTGTGTAATATTGGACTCAAGCTCATCAAACTCTTACATCCTGCTAGCTTTTCAGAGTGTTTTTAACCTTCTCGTTTCCCGACAGGTGATCCGACGTGGCAGTGAGGAGGAAAAGCTGCTGTGTCTGGTGCGCCAGAGGCCAGGGCACCGCTGTGACACAGCTGTGCTGGTGATCCTCATCCTGGTGTGGGAGGGGATCCCTCGCTCAATGGCGGACCACCTCTACCAGGACCTGACTCAGACCCTCTTCAAGTACGGCTCCCCCACCAGTCGTCGCTGTGCCCTGAATGAAGAGTGAGCGTCTCCTCTTTGGATATTTAGCCACCCAGATCTACTCTCATTGTGTTCGCTCCGTCTTATTCTACGCTTTCCATCCCCACAGTCGTACATGTGCGTGCCAGGGGCTGGACCCAGACACCTGCGGCGCTTCCTTTTCCTTCGGCTGCTCCTGGAGTATGTACTTTAATGGCTGTAAGTTTGCACGCAGCAAAGTGCCCCGCAAATTTCGCCTGCTTGGAGACTACAAAGAGGAGGTGAGGAAATCCTGAAGTACCTCATTTGTTTTTCCTGTTCCTTTAGTGAAGAGATGAACTTGTCATTATGTTTGGCTCCAGTTTCTACTGTACGTTTGTGTTAGAGCTTCTATGGCTTCGCTGCTTTCTATTTGATCAAATCTGCCAAACATTTGCCACCTAGTGGATAATGTTAGACATGACAGATGCAGCTGTAGGCAGCGGTTTCTATCAGCTACTCACCCCAAAACACTTCTTACCATTAGGAAGAGAAGGTAGAGAACAACCTCCAGAATCTTGCCAGTGACCTCGCGCCGCTTTACAAGAAACTCGCTCCTGAGGCTTTTCAAAACCAGGTATGAAACATTAAACAGCAACATCGACCTGAGTTTAGTTTGAACCCATCTCATGTGTTGTTCCCACGCCTCTGGCAGGTGGAATGTGAGCAGACGGGACAAGACTGTCGGCTGGGCAGGAGGGAGGGTCGTCCTTTTTCTGGAGTCACAGCTTGTGTGGATTTCTGTGCTCACGCGCACAAGGACACGCAGAACATGAATAACGGGAGCACTGTGGTAAGAAGAGTGTGCCTATGTCTGTGCAGCAGCATTTAAAAGCCTACTTTTGTTCCATCATAACATTGATTTGACATAGCTTTCGGTTCCTTTGAGCAACCTGTCCCGTCTCCGTGTTTTTAGGTTTGCACTCTCACTAAGGAAGATAACCGCGCGGTGCGCAACATACCAGAAGACGAGCAGCTCCATGTCCTGCCGCTTTACAAGATCTCAGACAGGGATGAGTTTGGTCAGGTCGAAGGCCAGTGGGCCAAAATCCAAACTGGTGCTTTGCAAGTTCTGTCTTCCTTTCCCCGCGAGGTGAGTCAACAGGACGGCAGCGTTTGCTGTTTATTATGCTGAATTTTGTTTCTAGCTGCGTCATCATTGTTTTAAAATACATTTCTAAATATGTACTCTTTTTTGTTGTAAATGTCAGGTACGTTTACTGGCTGAGCCGGTAAAATCAGCTCGGAAAGTAAGGCAAGAAGCTCGTCAGAAGGCTCAGGCAGAGAAACTGGAGAAGAAGCTCGGACTGACTCCTCTCACACCTGGAAAAGTAAAGAGCGAAACCCCGCATAAAGGTACTAAACCTAAGTCTGTATGTATTCTGCTTTATGTAATATGTCAACACGTATGTGTTATAACAGATAAATCATTTTGTTCAACCAACAGAGCCTCAAGGTTACTACAGCTCATACAAACTACCCCCCAGACCTGCCAGCGTTGGAAGGTATTTACCAGAGAGGAATCAGTCCACCGGCAGTCATCCTGTTCATGGGGCAGGGATCGCCCCGCAGGGGGTGGTGCTCTCTCCCAACCAGCATGGCCTCCCTGGCCTCCAGTTTGGACAGAACAGCTCAGCTCTCAGTTACAAGACAATGAGTGACGCCGTTAATGGTTATTCCCCAGCATCTGGTGACCACAGTGCTCAGTCAGAACGTATACCTCCGCACAATACCTTCGGTGACTATCCCTGTACTTTTAAAACTGAGCCCAACAAGGTGCACTGCTCTCCTCTGCGCCGACCCTCCCCCAGTGGGAGTGCCCCTCCTCCCTCCTCTTTCTCTCCTAGACCTACCTCTGAGGGCCTTTTCAGCAGGCTCAATGGACTCCACAGGCCAGAAGGAGATGGTGCAACAGAGGTCAGGGGTCACGGCCTCCCTCCGCTCTCAACTCTTCCGCTTAATCTGCAGACTACACTCATTGAACCAGAAGAGGTGAAGCAGGAAGAGGTGTGGTCAGACAGCGAGCACAATTTCCTGGACAATGACATAGGCGGAGTCGCCGTGGCGCCGTCACACGGCTCCATCCTGATAGAGTGCGCGCGGCGAGAGCTCCACGCCACCACCCCTATCCTCAAGCCAAACCGCAGCCACCCCACCCGCATCTCCCTGGTCTTCTACCAGCACAAGTCTCTGAACGAGCCAGGCCACGGCATGGCTATGTGGGATGCCAAAATGGCCAAGCGGGAGCGGGACAGGGAGGAGGAGGCTGAGAGGTTAAAGATGGGGGACAGCCCGGGGAGCAACGGGAAAGGAGCTGGAGGCGGGGGGCTGGAGGAGGAGGGGGAGGAGGCAGAGGAGACGAGGAGGATGATGAATGTTCCCACACGGCAAGCGTGGACTCTCCCGAGAGACGGAGTAATGACCGTGTCCCCTTATGCACTTACGCAAGTGACAGGTCCCTACAACCGCTGGACTTAGTCGACATGTTTTACACACACAACAGACACACAGAAATAACTCCCAACATCCAGTGCTTCTGCCTTACCTCAATCAACTTCAAACTGCTACTCTCATTTTTACGTTTCTAATATCTGTCTGTTCACTTTGCCCTTCTTCGTCTCCGCCTTCAAAAGGAGGAGGAAGACTGAAGTTTGACGGCTTTTTAACTGTGAGTCTCGGTGTCGGTTTTTAATGTAGAGAGATGGTGCTTTGAAGCATTTTAAAGATGTTTTAAAACTGGTTTTATACACACGATTAAGAACAAAAAAAGATGTGATTATTTATTCTGATCATAACGATTTCTATTTAATTCCTGGTGTAAGCCTGTTTACTGCAAGATTTCTATTATAACCTGCATTAAGTGCTCAGAATTTCTGTTTCATAATAGGACTCTATGCTCTTTAGTTCAGACAGTAATTCTCTCTTCATAAGCTGAATCTCATTGGCTTTTGCATCGGTGCCGTTCTCACTGTAACCTTTGTTAAACAAACGCATAGCATCACATAGGTTAGAGAATATTGTGCGTATATTTACTACAGATTGTCACATGTAGCATCATTCTTTTCCTTCCCCTGCCTCTTTTGGCAGATCATGAAACAAATGTACTTTGTTTTCTTTTTTTTTTTTTTTTTCATCTGGATGGTTTGTCTTTATTCACAGATATATATGGTATATTAAGAAGCACTTTTTTTATTTTCCTAAACTTAACTTGAATAGGGTCCCGTTCTATAAGCCTGAAGATGTATGTACAGACAGAGACATATGACAGTTTATCATAAACCCTGTTTTATTTTTACATTTCTGCATTAGTTTGAAATCCAAGGAAATTCTGCATAATGAGGAATCATGAAATGCTGCAACGTTGTGGTGCTTATTCTCATTATTGGCACTTAGCTTCTGCTCACCTTCTGAAAAAGGAATTTAAAAGTCTCTAATAATGCACAAGTGTAATTATGGGATTTTAAAACCTTACTGTAAACCTTTATGGTGCTAACGAGACCTGTATGTGTGTCATCTACATCAACAGACAGTTTTTATGTCCATACATAAGAATTCAATTCAAAACTCTGTTAGCCAATGCTAAATAGTTTTTTTATTTTGCCTTCTATACATTTGTTGGTAAAACTCTCAAACACACTGATAATTACCTAAGGTTATTTAAGGTGCTTGACCCTGGTGAAAACTTTGTTTACAAATGGCTTTTTACAGGGTTGCAGTCAGGGTGTTGTTGTCAACTCCTGATGAATCAGGATTTTATTCAATTATTTTACCCTTTAAATAGCTCTTTATTGTAAGAACTCATTCATGAATTTTTGCTAATGTTCACACTAAGACTTGTGGTCTAACCTTTCCTAAAAGAAACATACTTTGACTTCTTTTGGTGCTAATCTGACAAGTTGTCGAGGTAAGTGCACACTTAACGTAGATGTTTCCTGAACAGTGATGACATGGTGCTTTTTAAAACTCAACACATACTGATCTGTTTAATGATTGAATAGACAGATGGTTTTATCATTTCTCTGGATTATGGCTGTCTGACAGCAGACTAAGCTGCATTAGTATCTCACCGTCACCCATTTTGTGTTTCAAGTGTTTGTAAAACAATAAAAGCAGCGAATTGTCCAGACCAGATCCTTGTAGACTTCAAGTGTCTTCCACAGTTAACCCAGCTTCCTGGCAGTTCTCAAAAATCACAACAGACAAAGAATATAATGAATGTACAACGCATTTGACACCTCATGACAAAGTTTTAGTTGTGCATGTTTGTGTTGATTTACTGTGGGGGACATTCTCGGTCCAAACTGAAAGTCAATGAGGAGCTAACACCAACACCAGCATTCAAAAATTTGAAGACAAAAATTTTGTAAATATGTATGTGAACCGCATTGTTTTTACTGTACTGTTAATGGTGTTTAGACAATGGATGATCTTGCTTATTTTGAAACTGAATTACTGTACGTTGCTAAGTATATCCATTTTAGACTTGAAAAGAGACTAAATTTAGCATTCCTTTCATGGATGGCTGATCTCTTTCAGGATTGTGAAATAAAATCATATTTATATTTTGGACCTGATCATGATTTTCTGTCCTGATTTGCGTGTGTGTGACACACATACTGAGTGAAAGATAAAGAGAAACACTGAGCTCAAGTATTGGAGAGAAATTGAAATAATGAGGTTTATTTTAAACCACTGAGTGAATGATAGCAGAAATATTAATTTCGACACTAAATCAGACAAGTGAGATGACTTCTTACTTGTCTGATGTCTGTAGTTGCTGGCAGATCAGTTTGCACTACAGGAAAGCAGCTATCCGTGATTGTGCCAAAAGATGATTCATACCTGCCGGAAATGCATAATAAGCTTTATGGCATAAACAAAGGGGGGTTATAAATAAAGTATTGATGTCATGATATGAGATAGAGATCTTCAAACACAGCTCTTGGCAGTAGGACATGAATTCCTGTAAATAGATTTCAACTCGGATCTGGCCACACCATGGATTCAATGAAGAACTGTACTACAACACGTGGGAGTCACGTGTGATGAAGAACATGAATTATTTAATTATTTTAGCGTGTCTAAAGAATTGCCGTATATAAATTACAGAGAATCTTTAAACTTGATTTTGACCCAGGGTCCTTCATGTTTCATGTGGCATGCTTCCTTTAACATTCAGCTCTGTGTGTAGGCCGCATTCTGCGGACTGCGTGTACGCACGGCCATATTTTAAGAGTGCGCGTCGCCCTGCTCTGTTTATGTCCCTCGCCTCGGCGTGGACCGAGGCGGCTTCCGTAGCAGTGCGAGTGGTCGGAGCGTGACGCAGAAGCGCTGAACAGGCAGAACATTTCCACTGTCAAGATGGCGACATCGGAGCCGGTAAGAGGCACAAGACATATTCGAATAATGCGCGTGGAAAGGCTAGTCATGCATTCACCGTTTTAGTTCGTAATTTCACAGGCAGCCTTGTTCGAAACGACAAATGCATTTTTTGTGAAACCGCCGTGCTTCAATATACAGACGTATGATCTCAGTTAGCGTTAGCATCCCAGCAATGTGATGGATAAGGCATTGCCTGACTTTGTTGGCAGGGAGGGACTGATGACTGAACATCGTTCATTCAAACTCCAGTCGCGGATTTGTTTGAATCTTTTTTATTTTATTTTAAACTCAATATCCCGTGGTGGTATTATTTGTCCATTAGCCCTTTTAATGTTCATGTTGTGATATATTGCATATTTTTAATAATCTTAACACGTGTGTCTAGCTTGTAGCTAACCTAGCCTAGCATGAATGCTAAACCTAAATGTATGAAAACGCTGTTTAGACCACGCGACTAGAACAATATGTTATTATACACACTGTTTTTGTATGTTGGTCAGATAAAGGGGGCTGTTTTGTGTTTGGTTAGTGGTGTAAGACTCTATGATATTGAGTTAATGGCCTACTTTAAAAATATGTATCAAGCTTAATGTAGATATTTGGCCTTTTATGTGAATGTGAGAAACACTTTATGGCACAATACCAATTGGTGATTGAATTGACTGAGTTTCAAAAAGTCACAATTTTTGTCTTTCATCATTTATTAAAATCTAAAATTTAGTTAACAAAATCAGTGCCTCTACAGTTCCAGCCTTTCAGTTGCGATGCTGATGCTTCATGTATCACAGTAAATAAACATGATGATTCCCTTTGTGAGGAATATATGTTCAGCGTTTATGCCCTGACACTAAAGTATTGCGTTTAAAATTTTAATAGGTATTATTAGCTCCCATTTGTGCGAATTCTGCACTTGTCTGTGGATAAATATGAAAGAGAATGATATTTAATGTCTTTTGAATAATACATGATATTTTGTTTCCTCAGAAAACAGCTGAAACTGAAGATCAACAGACAGAAAGTCAAGTTGTTGCAAATCCTGAGCAGTATATTAAACATCCTTTGCAATATAGGTAAGAATTACAGTACATCTGATAGTTTTTGTATAATGATGAAAAACGTGACAAACTCTCTTCCATTTGTTGGAGGAAAACTCTCCACTATTGACTCCTGCTCTTTGTCATCACAAACAAAAGTCATTCAGGAATTTTACAGTTCGCCATTGATTCTTCATTCAAACATATTCGTAATTGTACAGCTCATTGACATTAATACTATTTCCAAGCCAGAGTGGATATTTGCAGAAGAGTTATTCATTGTAAATTAATTTCAGGTAACCAGGATCATGTTGAGGCTTTAATCATAAACACAAAACGAAGAAGAAATCTTCTTCCTACTCTGCATATTAGTCATGCAATTGTTGTAGCTGTGTGGTGGTGGTAACCTATTCAGGAGCCATGCACAGTCAGTTTGGGAAATGCTGAATAGTTCACCTAAGTCACTTCTAGTTCGTTCTGCTTGTTCACCACAGGTAAGGGTTGTCCACATGTTGTCTGGCCCCTATTTTTTTGCCACTTCTTTTGTTTTGTAACAAATCTATGTTCCCTGTTGTTTGTTTTTAGACCCCTAATGGTGGATATCTCAGAGGTTTAGGTGTTGTCACTTATAGGTGTTGCTTCACAACATTTTTTGATTCTGTTGGTTCCAGTGAATTATTTGATATTTTATGTTAAATACGTTGTAACATATCTAGTGTCACTGTCGTCCTATTGTAGCTGTTATGAACTAGTTCTCCAATGAATGTCAGAGGTAATTGTATATACTGGTTGTGTCAGTGTGGCCTAAAGATGAAAGTAAAATGTATACTAATTTGGTACTAATATCTGCAGGTATATCTGCTGTAGCATAGTTGTGTATGATGGTGGCTTTGAAGTTATGGAACATTTTCGTATGAGAGAGATAAAGGGAAACAAACAGCTGCAGGATGTGAGAAGACACACTTGGTTTATGGAACCATGTCTAAAATGTTTTGCAGTTACTTTACAGTGGTATGGTTAGAATCCTGTTTTGAGAAGACCTGCAACCAAATGGTTGCAATTAAATCAAGGCTAGTTTCTACCCTATTGGTTCTATTTGCCACATTTTTTTACATGTTTGAAACAAATGAAAAATAAGAGAGCATGAACAAGGATTAGCAAGTGTAGCTGAACTAGATGATGCGTGGTGACTGTGTAGAAGAGGGCATGGAGTTCAGCTCATGTCCTCTTGTTGCCCTCATCTCTCCCCTGCCAGCCCCACCCATCCTGGAAATAGATGGGAATAACAGCACCCCTCATAAACAAAGGCTCCATTTGTACTGTATCTAATGGCTGGCTTTCTGTTCTTTTGCATGGATATACTGTACTTATATCTGTATGCAGCTGTTGTGTTCTGTTGTGAAATATGGTTTAAATGTAACTAGTTTAAGTTAATCTTTTAAAAATGAAGTGCCTTTTGATAATCCTAGAATTTTTATTTTTAGACTCTGTGTTACTCTTCTAAAATAAGTGTTGGATTTTTACAGTCCTAATGTGTGATGTTCTGATTGTCTTTTTCTCACAGATGGGCTCTTTGGTATTTCAAAAATGACAAGAGCAAAAGTTGGACAGAGAACTTGCGTCTCATTTCCAAATTTGACACAGTGGAGGACTTTTGGGCGTGAGTTTACCTTACTGAACACTTTACTTGCTGTAAACACATTTGTTTTATGCGGCACCTAGTTGGGAAAATATATGCATAAACCGCTTCTCTGATGTTAAAATGTCTTTACAGCGATGTTTTTTTTTTTCTTTCAGATTATACAACCACATACAGCAACCAAGCAAACTTGGCTTTGGCTGTGATTACTGCTTATTTAAGGTAAGGCCTTTAAAAGAAAAGTACTATAATGCTTGAAACATGCACAGTTATTGGTACATGACTAAATAGATATTAGTCAACTAGCCTGTTTTGACTAATAGTGTTGTCACTGTGTGTCACAGGATGGTATCAAGCCAATGTGGGAAGATGACAGGAACAAGCTCGGGGGTCGATGGCTGATAACTCTAAATAGACAACAGAGACACAATGACCTTGATCGCTATTGGATGGAAACGGTGATTGGCTAAAGAACATGCTTTTGCTAGTTCCTTGTTGGAATTCTAGATGGGTAATAAGTATTTCTATAATAATTAACCTTCTGTGTGTTGTTGGGTTTAAAGCTCTTGTGTTTAGTTGGTGAGTCGTTTGATGAGGCGAGTGAAGATGTCTGTGGGGCTGTGGTCAACGTCAGACCCAAAGGAGATAAAATATCCATTTGGACAAGCAACTGCCAAAACAGGGACGCCATCATGACAATAGGGTAAGTTGTAAAGTCATGTTAATAAGAAGAGAGGCAAATACAGGTGTGAGTGAAATGTAATTGATATACCAAATGTATCTGACCACTAGATGGTGACATTAGCATTGGTCTTCACACAGCATTCAACTTCATTTTGTGTTTCCACAGACAACTTTATAAAGAGCGACTGAGCCTCCACATGAAAGCCTTGATCGGCTACCAGTCACACGACGACACGTCCAGCAAGAGCGGCTCCACCACCAAGAACATGTACTCCGTTTGAAAGCCTCCCCCTCCTCACACAGTTGAACTTGCTGTAGATTTAAACAATTACCAACCCACATGATCACAATAAGTTTGAGTTGTCAACTACTGTAGTGTCATTTCCTTTTATTAAAGAGAGCCTTGTTCATAGTGTACAGTTGGAGCTTCCCCCAGCATGAGTGGAGCGTTAGTTACGAAGCAGGCAGAGAGCCTGTGATTATTAATGGCAACCTCCCCTAGCTTATCTGAGAACAAGCTTGTTACTCCATTACTTAATGGCTTTGAATTGCAAAATCTTTCTTAATAGTAAGGCCGCGGGTTTGTCTCATGCTGAGTTGCCGAGTGAGGAATACAACTTGTGTTTTCAGAGAACAAATTTTAACTTGATTTATTCAGAAGTGTTTAAAAGGAGTTGGTATTTCATATGTACCAGTTAGAATATCTACAGTACAGTATCTTAAAAGTTTGTAAAAGCTGTGGTCACACTCCAAATTGTGTGGTTTGGACTAAAGGCCACTTGTTGTTTCAGCCATGCTGGAATTGTGGATTATTGCTTGTAGTTCTTTCTTTTTTTTTCCCTTTACATTTATTTATAATGTATGCATTGCTGTTGAACTACTTAGTTTGAAACACAACCATGAAACGTGTATTTTCATTTTTTTTTCTCGTTTTGTTATTATGCTCAATAATGTGGACTACTGCATATAGATTACATTTTTTACAGTGTACCATAAAGTAAAGATGCTGACAGAAGTAGGTGTGCTTTTCACTGTTTTCTTCCTAACAAAAACTGTAGATATTGTCGCACTCCTCTCTTGGTTAATGCGAAGAGAAGACAAAACTAATTGTGAAATGACTTTGCTCATAATGTATCTTTATTATCTGTAATTCCAGGATGTATTTTACCTTCTTTCAAGTAAAGGTTAAGTGCTTTGCATTAAAAAAAACAGAACAATGTCTTGTTTTGTGAAAAATGTGTGGTTTAGTGATAAGGTTTAGGAAACCACTCATTTAATTTGATTGAAATAATGCTACATAATAAAACTAGCTGGTGGTAACAACTTGACTCAATCCAAGTAAACTGCCCACAAATACATGAATCAACAACTGATTGGTAGTGAAACAGTTTGATTTAGAAGAAAGTCCTTGGCCGTGACTCAAATCCTGGATTCACGTGTGATGGAAGGGACAGGGACAACACCCATTGTACTGAACACTGGAACCGTTGATGTCTATTATTAGCACATTCTGTTAGTTAACTGTCAAGCTTATTTTTTATGAATCACTTCCAGTCAATCAGGATTCCTCAACATAACACACATTATTTCAATGGGTGTAGCGTAACCTCCTTGTTCACGTAAGCAGACCATCAGGTACAGTATAACTTACATTTCCCAACCTTTAGAAGAATAATGGACCTTTGATGTTATACATGATGAATGAATGTGTAATTCAGTGGTGACACAACAAATAAATACTGCACAAAACTAAGGCATATCCTGTGCCAGAGCATGATGTGAATAAAAGCACAATATGGCCCATCTGAACTGTTCATTTGCAGAACAAATGAGGTTGTTGTTTTAATAAATAACTAAGGTTTTAGGAAATCATCCAAGTGATGAAAGCAGTTATTTGTCCTCCAGCCACGGTCCAGCCACTGTCTTTGCAGCACGCGTGTGCTTCAGCTGAGGCCGGGCGGCGTCACATCATGACATGGGCATCATGAGAGGCTTCTCTTCCTCACGTCTGCTTAACAGATTTGACAGCATGAAGGAGGAGAAGAAGCAAAACTCCATGGCATAGGTGAGCTCAAACAGCTCCAGGTTGATGCTGAGCATCCACTCAAACACAGCCGACAGGTGAACGTAAAAGTTCTGGTCCTGGGCAAACAAAATGGTATCTGAAGGTTTTTAAGTTAAGGTTTGATTCATCAGATGGAGAACCTAGGGTGTGCATCTTTGAAGCTTTATATCTTTGAACTGCTCCAAAGGAGGACTGATAGTATTTGACTTTGCTGTTTGCTTTGCTTTCCTGTGAATAGAAAGGTGAAGCTGAGTGTTACAGCAAAACAATGGTTAAAGATTAATATGGCTAAAATGCCAATGATACGTACCAGGTAGTCAGGTGGACTGTAGTGGCCAGTCCCACTTTGTAAACAGATCTGAAGACCGGATCCAAATACGGCACCAGAGGACTTTGGCACCGTGGAACAGCTGGAGTGTGTGACTCCATGAAAAAGGATACAGCAGATGGTGACTCCAATTTGGATCACAGCGGACACGACGCGTAATGGGTAGAGGACCTTCTCGTAACCCGTCAGCGAACACTTCCTGGTCAGATCAGTGAGCAGGACAGTGTAGAAGCAGATGCACGTGAAACTGAGAGCCGCTCCGAGGTAGTGAAGAAGTGGCAGGTAACCAGGCTGTGGAGGACGGTCAGCAGAAACCCATACTTAAACCACAGTTAGTTTGTGTTACTGCAACTAGGAAATGAGTCATGAATGTAGAAAACAGCAACTTACACTGTTAAAAGCCACTATAAATTCACACATCATTACAGCTGAATATGAATAAATCATTTTAAAACAACACACTCACGTTGCAGTTTCCAGCTGTGAAAGCGCCCGCAGCTGCCACCAGACCAAAGACCAAGGCAAACTTGCTCAGCACAGAATGACAGGCATGTCTCTCCATAATGTGAGCGTGGTGGAATATAGAGAAGAGCAGAACTGCATACGAAGGCGATCACAGACGTCAGAACCCATATTCACACATTACAGTACACATATTAGCAGGCAAACTCACACAGAAAGGCCCCGGCGTTGATGGTGGCTGTGAAAAGGGAACTTTCTGGTGCATTGGTTCCACTTGCGCTGGAATCAAATCATTCATTGTTCATTCATATCATTAGTTGTTAGTTTCACCATTTGATTGTTGTAGTGGGAATGAGAGTTTGTGTTTGTACCTTATGGTGGCTGCGACGCAGCATCCATTGGATTGATTCCATCTGCACAAGTTGGGAGGGTCCCTGAAACAGTTTAGTGACGTTCTAGAAAATCTGCCGCAGCTGAATATTAATGTTCAGAGCAATAATTCTGTAACTCACCAGTCACTGAGTGAGCAAACATGGTTGTTAGCGAAGGCCAGGCCATATCTGGAGGTATAAAGCACAATCAATAACTATGAACTAATTCAGTTCGCTATATTATTATTTAATAATTCTTCATTATTATAAATACAGTGTAACAAATAGATGCACGGGTGCCAGTCTTGCCTCTTTTAGCCTAGCCTTTAAAACAATTAAAACCAGCTTAGTGACATTCTTTCAGTATCTTTCATCCTGATGCTTCTCTCATCAGAACATTTACTTAAATTATATGCTTAGTACAGAAAGTAATGAAATGAAAATATAAATATAAACAAATATATAATTTTATATTAAACAAAAGCATGTCAGCTATTAATAAGAATTTTTAAGAATTTAAGTTCAAAGTCCACAGATTTTACTTTACTATCTGAAATCTGAATGTTCTTATCTGGTATTATTATACGATTCAAATTCAAATGTCACCATCAATTATGCAGGAGTCCTGTTGTCTTTCTCACATTTCTCACAATTCATAGCTTTAAATTAGTATTATGAAACATAACCGACTGACTAAAAAATAAATGTAACTTTACAATTTACAAGACAGCAAGACTTCTAAAACCAATCCTTTAACGTGGAGGTAAACACAGACATGTGGTAAACTTACACAGTCCACGTTCCAACGAAGGAAACCAAGGAGAGAGAGATGGGGAAGATGATCCAGAGAACCATGTCTTTGTGGTGAGAAACATTAAAAACAAATGAATTTAGGAAGCCACTCAACACTCTACATGTGTTCCCTCTGTGGTAAGCTTCATGTCTACCAAGCAAAATTAATATTAGAACCAAAAAATCCCAACCTTGTTAAAACCTGACCTGCAGTTAGTTATAATCCAACACCCCACAGAGCACAGCTCTGCTTTTAAGGGAGAGTCCGTTTCTCTTTGCCACTCCTTCACTCCACCTTGCTCCTGGTTGAACAAATGTTAGGAAACATGGGGTTGGCTTTCTTGGAGCAGGTACTGTGTTTGTTTGACTCAGACAGACTCGTATTCATGCCCCATGTTAAGCCCGCTTCTGCACAGTCTGTGTATTAAGAGATTTAGAACAGGAACGCAGAGAGAGGCGGATGTCTCAACACAGACACTGATTTGCAGAGTCCTCTAGAAAAGACGAGGCTTAAACAATACCTCTGTGATTTAAAAAAGTTTTGAAAGCTTTGACTGCCTTATTTTCTCCCTCACAAAAGGATTTTTTTGTACTTTTTTAATTCTACATTTATATTTCTCCTGAAAACGTTTGCATTTACCCAATTGGATATACAAGTAAAATAAAAATATGGTTGTCCTACAATTCATTGTCCTATAAGTCATTGCAAGAATTTAGCATTATACGGGAAAATAATAGTAGAAAGAGTAACTTGTACTTGTAGTGTAGTATATGGTATCTTTAGTCACATTCATGTGTTTCTTTTTGAACTTCTCATTGTTGGCTCACGTACAAGATAAGCACTAATACTCAGCGTTCAGACATGATAGTCTTCTAGGACAAGTTGGACCCGTTGGACTCAGCACATGAATAGCCGGTTGGGAGGTGAGTTGCTCACACTCACAGAAGATATGTATACACAGATTTGATATTAGGGTAGGGTGTCAGCTCCAAGTCTACGGTTAAATGACGAGGCCCCTTGATAAAACCAAACAAAGCCCTGAACTTTCCTAAAAAATGACCATTAAAAGCCTTTAACGTTTAACTGCTTTCAGAACAAGGACATTTAATAGGTTTAAGATATGTTAGTGAACGGCTGAATTGAGATCAAGATTTAGATGAATGACAATGTGGAGGTGTGAGCTCTCGCTCATACGATTTACCAATAGATAACAGGAGATGTTTATTATCCAGTCACAGGGAACTTTGATATGGGTCTAGAAAAATAGGAATATTCTGACCCCTGTTTTAATTTATTAAGAGTAAAAATGGACAGGTTTGATTTTTGTCTTCTGTCTGGGATCCTCTCTGGCCAGAAGTACCTGCTGTTCACCACACGAGGTTCTCATTTTCAAAACAAACAAAATGGCGGCGCACGTGAGATGGGGTCTTCAACGGTTGTTACGATCGCAAAATGCGGCTCACTTCAGGTTTGAACTCCTACGTTGGCGTCATAATATCTTTTGCCTCGGATAATATATAATATAACGACAGGGTAAAACGTTGCACATGTCCCTTACATTGGGAGATGAGCTTGTGACGTGAGCTAGCCGATTAGCGCCAGCTAACGCTAACTTCAAACTGACACTAAGTAAAACTCGTTACCCCACATACAGATGTAGATATAAGGATTATAATTATACTAAAGTTCTCCTTTTATCTCTGAGGCTGTGTGTGTATCTTTCCAGATTTAAAGCATGTGCCTTAGCTGCTAACTGTGGCTATCTGAGGCTGTAAACAAACCATCATGTCATTAAACTGATAAGCTCGTTTAGCTGCTAGTCACTGTGGATGTTCCGTGTTGATTCACAAGCATGGCTTCGTTTTCGTCTTTACGTTGTTTAAATATTAGGTTTTCAGATAAGACCAGAAGCCTGTACCACTCACACTGCGCAACCCAGAGCTTCTCCAAGCTCCAGCATCAGTCCCGGACAGGAGCCACACACCTCTCAAGTGAGAACCCATTGTTTGGTCACGTTATGGACACTTGGTTTAAACCAGGGTGCACTAAAACACTACATCTACTCCATAGGTGTCGTTAATAATATTACAGTACAGTGTCATTTTAGCATTGTTTTTCTTTCTTGTGCTTCTTTGTGGTAAAGTTGTGTTTTACTCTTCAAGTAATTAGAACGATTAAACCTAATTGAAAAGAATGAAGGAAACTACAATCAATAACTAACTCTTTGAAATGTTTGTAAATAACTGACTAATAAACTAAAATGTTTTGTAATTTATTTTAGTAAGACATCTGTCAATTCAGACTCAAGACACTCCAAACCCCAGAAGCCTGAAGTTTCTCCCTGGTAAACCTGTCCTAGGAAGTGGGACACTTGACTTTCCCTCTCCAAGCTCAGCTGAGAGTTCATCTTTAGCCAGGTTGCGTGTCAGGTTTCCTGTATTTATGTTGTTCTTTATCCAGCTTTATAAAATGGACATTTTAAACAGAGTGATCTACACCGTTTCCAGTCCTGTAGCTTAAGCCAAGAAAGATGTGTGTTTTTTTTTTTGTACATTAAGTATGTGTCTTATAGCTAAGGTCCATGTTTCATAATTAACAAGTTTGGAATGTCCAGTTTTCTGACTGAATTAGTCATTATGTAGTCACCCTTATGATAGTCTGTTATCAGGTTGCTTGGATGAATAATGAGTAGATTAGAGTAAGAGTAGAGTAGAGGAAACAAGTGCACCCTTTCAAAAGTACAAAATGTGATACTCTGATGTTTATGTTACTGACACCATGAATGCATTGTATAAACATACATTGTTTTCTAATACATTTTGTCTCCTCGTGATAAAAATGGCATTGTCAAAAACTAGTCAGTCAGTGATAAATCCAGCACATGCAGATGTGATTATCACAAAATGAAGTAAAAACAATAACATGATAATTTTTTGTTTCAGGGTCTTGTTTGAAATTGAAGGAGTTAAAAGTGTGTTCTTTGGTCCTGACTTCATCACAGTCACTAAAGTGAGTATTAAAAGTATTTACAGACCTCTGTCTCTTGATTTTGTTACTATGAAATAGAACAGAGAGGTAATATCAGGTCCTTGGTGTTGGTTAAGGCAGATGAGGAAGTGGAATGGACAGACATTAAGCATCAAGCTTTGGAGGCTATTACTAAATTCTTTGAGAGTGGCGATCCGATCACAACAGGGGCAGTGCACCATGAAAGCAGTGAGTCGTTAGTCTTTGGGCATCATGAAGTCATGTCAATGTTTCACTGTATGTTGTGTAAGTATGTGACTGTTTTTTTCTTTATGGCAGGCCTTTCTGAAGAGGATGATGATATTGTTTCTATGATAAAGGAGCTTCTGGACACCAGAATAAGGTACAAAACTAAGTAAATTGCATTTCAGTTCTGACCACAGTTTTCTTTTTCACATTGGGTTACTCAGCTTTTATTAACAAATGCTAATTGAATAGTAAAGCACAGTTCTATTTACATAACCTTCATAGTCGCCCTGTAAGTTGTTTGGTCCAAATGTATTTTTCTGGCTTCAAGACCTACAGTTCAGGAAGATGGAGGTGATGTCATCTATAAGGGTTTTGAGGACGGCACAGTGAAGCTGAAGCTGGTTGGTTCCTGCACAGGATGTCCCAGTTCGACAGTCACCCTTAAGAATGGCATTCAGAACATGCTGCAGTTTTATATCCCAGAGGTAGACAAAGTGGAACAGGTGATTATTAATGTCTATCACAAAGTAAAATAATGGTTGAATAATATTAGTTTTAAAATACTAAGTAGGAAATTGTCCCAGTATCACATTTTAAATTTTCTGAACTTCTTTGACCATAAATTCTGAACAATGAAAACAGACTTTTTTTTTAAATTTATGGATGAGGTGGAATAAAATAAAAGCTAATATACTATTTACTTTATTTCTTTTCAACTTTACAAGTTGCTGTTGGGATTATGTTTGGAAGCGTGGCCAAAGCATTTTACAGACAATTCTATCACAGCTGACGTTTTGTCTTTGTCATTTTTTACCTAGGTGGAGGATGAGGTGGATGAAATCAATGCAAAGGTTTTTACAGAGCTGGAACGCAAATTACAAGACTAAAGCAAAAATATGTTTTACGCTATATAAACATACCCAATAATTACTATTATATGAAAACTAAGAAACCAAATTATTTACTGCTATTTTGCATGCATAGTACATATTGAAATTGATATGTAAATACTTTATGTACATGTTACTGAGGTAAATACTGTATGACTGTGATGGCTGTAATTGTGATGTATTTATTTCTTATCAATATTGTATATTTTTTAAATATATTTCCATAAGATGGAGATATTGTGAAACCTGAGGTTGAGATTGGTATTGGTGATGAAGAGTGGCCCAGGAATTGAAGAAGAATAACTGAATTTTCTTTTTAAATACGACGGTAGTAAGTGTACAATTCATGGAGCAGATGTGGGTTTTAAAAATGTTTGTATGCTGTAATTATTTGCTCAGTGGCACATTAAAGAACATTTTATTTAATATCTGACTGATACGGTTGTGAATGGAAAATAACATGCTGTTGTTGATCAAATAGTGTTACAAGTCACCATAAAAAGATTCATAGTCTTCTCAATGTGCTTTGCACTACCTTTCTGTCACTGACCTGCTGTAAAAATGAATTTGATGTATTTCCCTCTTCAGTTTATCCACTATTTAATACTGATGAGGTCCAGTGCTAGATCTTAAGCAATGTTCAGAATGCATGTTGGCTGTATGGAGTGCTTATCTGAATCTATAGAGTGCAATCTAAAACATGGATTACAAATTGCTCTAAGTGGCCTTACACTGTTCTGTATAGTAAATTCGGGTAGTACGCTTAAATAGTTTGGATATATTTCTAAACAGTTTATACTAAAATATATTTCATGTATGTAACTATATTTCTCTAACTCATGTTTTGGAGACAGGCACACAGCAATCTAAGAAACAATTTAAAGCCTAAAATAGCTCTCTGAATAAATATATAAATATACAAAAATAAATATTTAAGGTTACTACTACCATAAAGTTACTACTTAGTGAGTGTGACTGAACTGAGAAATGTATCGGTTCCTCCTGCTCGCGCATGCGCAGTGTAAGTCAGTAGCAGCCGGTGCGAAGGACAGCGGTAAGCAATGTTTATAATATTTAATTCAAGAGCTTACAATGCTATTTATTGCGAATATTTAGCGTCCTTTTATTTTGCGCTATAAACTACACACGAGTGTTTCTTTTTTTAGTTAATAGATGGTTAATAATGTTTTATTCTTGTAAAACGTAGACCAACGTTATCTCGGGCCTTGCTCTTGATAATAAATCCTGCACGCGGCTAATCTGGCAACAAAGCTAACAAGGTGCAGATGCTAAGTGTTAGCTCGCTATTCAACTGCCTTCACGAGACATTTTTTAAAACAATGGCACATTAAACCAACGCAGACGAATCCGCCTTGGCACAAAAGCTTGCATTGCGTTACTTAGCCCTGTTAGCCGTTACCCAAACAGCATTAACCTTAGAGAGCTACACAGATGCAAAACGTTAGCTAGTTAATGCTAGCTGTCCTCTCCCTGACCACCTTGTCGAGGCTATGTCAGCAATTATTGTACAAAACATGATACCACTCAAACATGTATTATTGTTTATTTCATGCAAATAAGTAATTTACCAATTTACTGCTACGTCGTTTCTACAAATGTCCTTACTAGCTAGCTAAAATTTACAGTCCTGCAGGCTACTGTAGTTAAACGTAAGACAACATAAGGGAATAACAGCTGCTGTGGCTTTTACATTTCACAGGACGTTAACCTTGTAATTACAATCTATTCTTCCAAATGTAATGTTTTCAGATATTCTGTTTTATATATTTCTTAGTAGTTACTTGTGGTTCCTTGGGTGCAGTGGCTGTTGCCTTTGTATTCTGTTTATTCAGTGCTCTGTGTGTGTTTGCGCATTCAGCGCAATTCCAAGTAAACGGTGATGCGTAATGAAGATGTTTTATGCTATTTAATTTTATCACCTGGTTTGTGGAATAATAATTGTACATTTTTGTTATTACTTATGATGATTACAAATGTTGAACATCGTTCTATACATGCCACTTGTTCTGCTGGGTCCTGGTTTTAGTAACAAGCATCGGCCTATAGAGCAGAGACTGCCCTCAACTTGAAGGAGTCATGGCCCAGTTTGGGGGACAGAAGAATCCACCTTGGGCCACTCAATTTGCTGCCACAGCGGTGTCTCAGCCGGGCCACACAGGACAGTCTCTTGATCTCAACAGCCTGCATTGTAAGTGTACTAATCTAATGTCACTTGCAATTTTACCAGGTTTTACATGTTTTAGATGTCCTTTACAAACATGTTCCCCCTTTTTCCATCTTATATGGTGACTTGTTTTTTTTCCCTCTGCAGCTCTAAGTGTGCAACAGCCATCTCTTCTGGGAGCCTCTCCCTCTGTTTACTCTCAGCAGTCAGCATTGGCTGCAGCTTCTCTTAGCAACCAGTCCGCTGCAAATTATCAGCTGTCTCAGCAAACTGCTGCCCTGCAGCAACAAGCTGCAGCGGCTGCAGCAGCAGCACTACAGCAGGTCAGTCACAGAAAGATAGTTCAAAACACAGTGCTCATATAGTCTATATACTTTATATATTTTATAGCCACTTAAACACTTTAACACAGGATGTTTTATGCTATCTATAGTCCCAGATCAATTCAGCTCTGCAACAATATCAGCAACAGCAGCAGCAGCAGCAACAACAACAGCAACAACAACAGCAACCTCCCCAGCAACCTCCACAACAACAAATGTACAATGTACCTCATCAAGTAAGACCTAGGCTCATTTAACCTTGTGTCAGACTTTATTTTGTATAAACACTGTAAAATATATATAATCGGATTTGGCTGTGGGTAATATTCTTTTTCCCTTCTATGAAATGATATCAGATTTCTTGCTGGAATCATTCTAATTGAGTTTTCTGTATGCTTTAATATCTTGGATAACCTGACTATTATAGCAGTTGTCTCTAAATGGATTATGTGAATATGCTTTTCTTACTTCTTGCTCAAGTACATTTATCAAAAATATAATTTTTCATAGCTAGTTTTAAAATGATCACATAGACTTCAAATCACAAAGTTTAACATTGTATTTTCTGGTTTCCCTTTCCATAACAGCTCCCACAGCCTCAACAGGCACTGATCTCTCAGGTAATCTGAACTGTTCAAAGCTTTTTGCCGTTTTGATTCTAGACCTTTCGAGTAGTTTCTGTGTCGTATTTACTCATCATGTTAACATATGCAATAAAACAATGTTAATTTTAGCAGCTCTTTTTTTTTCTTGATGCCTACAGCCTCCAGTTGCTTTGCCTACGAGTCTGAGTCTGTCTAATCCCCAGCAGACAGCCCAGATTACTGTATCCTACCCAACACCGCGTTCAAGCCACCAACAGCAGACGCAACCACAGAAACAGCGAGTGTTTACTGGTGTTGTCAACAAGCTACACGACACATTTGGCTTTGTAGATGAAGATGTCTTCTTCCAGCTAAGGTGATAAAGCAGCCCTTTGCATTTATCTGACTGACACTGAGTGTTGGTGGAATGGTGATTCAAAAGGAATTCTAATGTAGCTACGTTTTATTTCAATGTGTCTGTGTTTGGATATGTTTCCGTTTTAAATATGTGACCTAAATTTTGATGTTCACACACATCTGAAAGCTTTTTGAAAATACTTTGCAGTGCTGTGAAGGGGAAGACTCCCCAGGTGGGTGACAGGGTCCTAGTGGAAGCTGTGTACAACCCAAATATGCCCTTCAAGTGGAACGCCCAACGCATCCAGACATTACCTCAGTTAGGAAACCAGTCGGTGAGAACATTTAAAGTTTGCAGAAACTGAAGATTAATTTCAAGATTTTGGAATTTGCTTCAACAAATAACTGTAGAATGTTGTTTTGCTTAGTTTGCTCTTTTGATAAAACTGACAACTGCTCTACTGAACTGAAACCCAGAGGTTTATTTTATTCACTGGATTTGGTCCTAAATATTTTTTTGTTTTGAAGTAATTTCTGTACCCTTCTGTGTTTTGACTATTGTTTTCTCCATCCTTCCTAGCATCAGCAGCAGCCTCAACCTTTACCTCAAGCTTCCCCACAGCTGGGCGGCCTTTACAATGAGCCTGGGATGCAGTTGCGCTACCCAGACATGCACTCTGCTCCGGACAACAGACAAAATGTAATCTCCTAGCTCTGACTCTGACACTTTTTCAGTTCTTCTCCCTGCTTAGTTGTTTTCCTCAGGTCTACCTCTTAAATTCACTCTTGTTAGCCTCCAATAGGATTTTACTTATCTAAGCAGACTTGATGTTCAGACTCAGATGTTCTCTCAGCCTCTTTCTTTCAATCAGCAACTTACTAAGACTTTGAGTATCTTTTCTTATATTATACTGTATATAAGAAAACATTTTGAATATATGTTTACCTCTCCAAATTTTTTTTCTTTTCCTTTTCGTTTCTTCAGAGTCAACCCCAAGGTCCTAACATGATGAAGGCAGCCCCCACTATGTTGCAGTCCCTACCTCCCCCAACTACGTTCAATGTTCCATCCCAGGCGCCTCCTCCCTCCCTCCTGCAGGCCCAGCTGTCTGCTGCTTCTCTTGCCCCTCTTCTTCAAAACCCTCCTCAGCCTCTGCTGCCACAGCCTCCGCCCAAAGGTACAATATATTTGTCCGTGGGATGTTGTGTTAAACATTTACCACAACCGTTTTTGTAGCTATTTTTACAGAACATTGACCACAACATTATACTTGTGTAAAAACTGTGCTTTGTGCTTTATAGACGTATTTCCTGGGGGTCTCCTTCAACCTCCAGTGAGAATGATGCCACAGCCACAACCTGTGCGACGGATTGAACCTCCGCCTCGTTTCCCAAGTCGCAATGATCGAGGCCCGGAGCTCATCCTCAGGACTAAAGAGGAGCGAAGGTATGATAACGTTACATATTACATTTATGTCCCCCTGTTGGTTAGTTGCCTTTAGTTTTGGCAGTTGTTCATATGACCACTTTTGTCATTTGTAGCCGAGACAGAGATCGTGAGCGCAGGCGGTCAAGAGAACGCTCGCCCACACGCAAACGTTCTAGAGACCGCTCACCAAGACGTGACCGCTCTCCTAGAAGGCCTCGCAGGGTGGTGCCTCGTTACACGGTCCAGTTCTCCAAGTTCAGCTTAGATGGGTGAGTACCATCTTCAGCGTTTAGTGCTTCCAAAACTTAGAATGATAATGTGAAATATGAAATACTGAAAAATATATTGTTTGTCTGAGGGAGCTTTGTCTTGTGTTTTCCAGTTCAAGCTGTGACATGATGGAGCTGAGGAGACGCTATCAGAGCCTTTACATTCCCAGTGACTTCTTTAATGCAGTCTTTACCTGGGTGGATGCCTTCCCTATGACAAGGCCCTTCCAGTTTAACAATGTCTGTAACTTTCACATTTTGCACAAAGAAGTGGATCCATTAGTAAAGAACACTGCTGTTCTGGACCCTCCTGATGCCAACCACACCTACAGTGCTAAGGTACAACACAGTCAAATATATCAAACAAAATCTACTATTGGGATTTACCAGGTATTTAGTTAGCTCAATGCCAATTGAGGGTAGTTATGCCTCACACTATACATCACAGTATTTACATACCTGTGTTTGTTCCAGGTGATGCTGCTAGCTAACCCCAGTATAGAAGAGCTGTATCACAAATCCTGTGCTTTGGCAGAAGACCCTCAGGAACTTAGGGACTCCTTCCAACATCCTGCTAGACTTATTAAGGTACAGTATGGCCATTCCGTCTTTGTAATCTGCACGAGTTAACAAATGATGTAATATCCTATTCCATTTCTGAATACTCAAAGTGTGGAAATGTCCCAACTGATGTTAGCTCCTTTTTTCTGTTTGGTTTTAGATCCTCTAGTGAATAATTATTTGGAAATGCTGTTGATCATTTTCTCTCTCTCTATGTCCCTATTCCCATTTTCTTTATCCCCCATATCCTTTTATCCACATTCCTTTTTTCCATCTAAACTCTGTGACTGTTATTTTACCCATCTTTCTCTCTCCTTCAGTTTTTGGTAGGAATGAGAGGTAAAGATGAGGCCATGGCCATTGGTGGTCACTGGTCTCCCTCTCTGGATGGAGCCGACCCAGAGAATGATCCATCAGTCCTTATAAAGACAGCCATACGCTGTTGCAAGGCACTCACAGCCATAGACCTTAGTCTCTGCACGCAGTGGTAAGAGTCTTTTATTATTGTTTTCACCACCATGGCGTCTGTTTAAACCTATTACTGCTTATGCTAAAATCTTAAATTCAGTATGTGTTGTATGCTGTTAATTTACTACCTCTATACTAAATCACCTTCTGGACACATTTTGGTGGTAATTTTTTTTTTTAATATTGATGATTGCGTTGTTAATTTGCTCCTTTTAATATTTATGATTATAATTTATTGAATTGCGCGATGTTCTTTTGGCCTTGTGTGTTGCTGTCTTGGCGCTCTGTGTCAAACTATACGTATTCATTTCTATGTATTTATAATGATGGCACACCAAACGCATGGATTTGTGGCTGGAAGCAGTAGCCTGGACCAGAAGACACTGCCATTACTTTGTTTTCTGATTTAATTTTCTGTCCTCTCTGTTAAATATCTTACATATTTAACTGGCTTTCACTGTTCTGTCCTGTCTCGTCTCTTTTTGCACAACCCTAATGTAGTGCATCAAGTGTATCCTAGGTTAAGTGCTGAACACTCATCCATAATTGGCTGAAGCTATAATGGGGAGGAATATGAGGGTGTGATTTATTCTATGTAATTGTCTGTCAACTTTTTCAAAATGGCTGCCGTAACCTGTGACAACAGTTGGAGAGCTGCAGACTGGGTCCATTTATCTAAGCTGTGTGTTGTGTGGGAGAAAGATGGCTTTAATGATGTGTACCATCATTCAGTGACATCATGGGAGGGAGTAGCTGTATAAGGCTCGCCTTAGCAAGGCTTGTCTTTTATACTGTGCCCTGACAAGAATGTTTCTTTCCAATGCACCTTCTTCCTTTGCGACAGGTATCGTTTTGCAGAGATTCGCTATCATCGGCCGGAGGAGACTCACAAGGGGCGGACAGTCCCTGCTCATGTGGAGACAGTGGTTTTGTTTCTTCCGGATGTTTGGCATTGTCTTCCTACCCGCTCAGAGTGGGAGGTGCTGTCACGGCGACTCCGGGAGCAGCTGGCTGAGAAGCTGTCGGCCGAGCGAAAGGAGGCAGATGGAGAACAGGCACTGAACCGCTAATCCCTCTCTTCTCATTTCCGCTTCTCACAGGAAGGCACAGGAATTACAAAAAACAAACCCCAGACACACATCAGACACACGGCACATTTCACTATTCGCACACAGACACAGGCAGATAACTGGTCCATCAAACCTCACCTAGGCTCATTCTGCTTTACTCCTCCACCTGTCCCCTTCTCCTCTGCTTAAATACCTCCATTCCTTCATCAGCACTCCCACCTTCCCTCACATCCAGCAGACACATACAGTGGAAGCAGTGAGACTAGGTTGTGTTGTGTAGGCCCGATCGCAACTGACAAAACAGCATCCAGCTCTTAAAACATAGAATGTGGATACTAATCTGGGTTCAGTTATTCATGTTAACTTTGGCCTTTTGTAAAACCGTACTTTCATTTTAGCTTAAGGATTATTTTCAAATACTTTATCAAATTTGAACCAGTGAAGACTTTCTTTCTGAACTGGAAGTCTGGATTTCCCCTTCAAACTGGAGTCTGTAGAGTCAGTTGCGTGTAAACAATGTGTATGTTTTAGAAATGTGTTTGTTTTTTTCCTCACATCAATTTAATATCATCTGGCGTTGAAAAGAACTTCCCCTAAGTTCTGTTTCTTGTCTGTTCTTGTTGTTGGGTTCTACGTTTTCATATGGACATATCTAGAACTTGGTTTTTACAGGGCAGTTGGTTGGCCAGAATGACAGATGGCTCCTATCTGACGTAGGTGTATAAAACCCATAAATGTCCAGTACCCCAGTCATAGACCATTGTAGGGCCACCCTATCCTCACTCTGTTTGGAGCCCAGCTTCAGTTCATCTGATGTACCTACACACCCTTTGGATACACTTCTCATTGATTTTTACCTTTTTGTGTTCCACAGATTGATTGATTGGCAGCTGGGGGGCATATGTGTTGGTTTTCATAAGAGCTAGAGAGCTTCCCTGTGTATGCTTCAGTAGCAGTGGACTTAAACACAGTCGACAGCTCACTAGGACGAGACAATGAATGACAGATGTGACCCTGCTTCTTGCACAGATCAACTTTAAAGCTCATTGTGGCCATGATTGTTATCCTGACTGTTATCCTACCTCTTTCTTTGTCTCTGCCTGTCTCTATCTTAATGATCAAGGAGGAAGAGGACAAGGATGACGATGAGTCAAAGGATGTGAGTATTCCTACTCACTGGGCCAAACTTGATCCGAAATCAATGAAGGTAAGATTCAACAGATAAGTTCCCAAAGCTGATACTAACACAGTGGCAATGAGCTTTTCTTTTTGTTTTTTTGTACCTGTACGAATAGCTTTGTAGTTCTATTGTTCTATTTAGTTTCAGACTGTACAATGGTAAATGAGTGTTTCTCTTTTCCCTGTTTTGTACCGTTTTTTTGCAGGTAAATGATCTGCGCAAGGAGCTTGATTGTCGCTCTCTGAGCTCTAAGGGTTTAAAGTCGCAGCTGATTGCTCGGCTCACCAAGCAGCTGAAGGTGGAGGAGCAGGTGGAGGAGTCCAAGGAGCCAGAGAAACCGGAGGTTAAAGCTGTGGAAGAAGAGGAGCCATCTTGCCCAGAAGAAGACAGAGAGGTAAAGAGAACTATATTGCTAATGGATTCGATTATTTATGTGGAAATATGATGTAGTAATGATGTTTTCATGTGAATGTCCTAAGTATAAACAGACTTAAAGGCAGGAATAGATTTGTTTTATCATCATGCTGTAAAATATTTTTAAAATTAGGTTTATCTTAGATTTAAGTGTTCTTCACATACAGGAAGAGGAAAGAAAGAGGCAGGAGGAGCTTGAGCGCCAGCGAAGGGAAAGGCGCTACATCCTTCCTGATGAGCCAACCATCCTTGTGCACCCCAACTGGGCAGCAAAAAATGGCAAATTTGACTGCAGTGTTATGTCGCTGAGTGTGCTCTTGGACTACAGACTGGAAGACAACAAGGAGCACTCTTTTGAAGTGAGACACATTGACCCTCATCTCACATCTGATTATTTTATTTTTTACAGGTTGATTATTTACTTTGTCTTTTTTGTTTCATTTGTTTTAAGGTTTCCCTGTTTGCTGAGCTGTTTAATGAGATGCTACAGAGAGACTTTGGGTACCGCATTTATAAAGCCCTCGCTGCTCTTCCTGCAAAGGATGAAAAGAAGGAAAGGGAGAAGAAAGCCAAGAAAGAGGCAGAAAAGAAGGAGGTTGAAAAACGTGAAATAAAGAAAGAAAAGGATGAGGACACAGAGGAACCAATGGCAAAGAAGACCAAAGAGGAGGAGGAAGAGAAGAGGAAGGTACATCGATTGCACATGTCTGGTTTTACGTTATTTGCTTATGTGTATCATTTGCTCAACCCATCAAATCTTTTTTCTTTATCTAGTATGACGATAAGGTTATGAAAAAGGAGGATTCTCGTGATGAAGAAGAGAATGAAGATGATGGTAGCAATGCCAACGCTGAGGAATATGACCCCATGGAGGCTGAAGATGCAGATGATGACGACGACGATGGTAATTTATTCTCTCTCCTATTCATAGAACCCTTTCTGAATTTCCCACAGCCTAATTTTGTCAAAACTGCGTGATGGATAACATTTTTACAACATCATATATTCCCTAGACAAGGACGATGATGACTCAAATGACAGGGACAGGAAAGATCGAAAGGACGATCGCAAGTCATCCAAGGAGAGGTCCTCCAAGGATAAGGTTGGTTGGCAACTGCTTTGGGCAAATTATGACATTGATGAAGTATAAACATGGATTTGTTGTGAATATGACTTTGCTGTTACAACAGGACAAGAAGCAAATGGTCACATTCAACAAGGACTTGCTGATGGCGTTTGTCTACTTTGACCAGAGCCACTGTGGCTATTTACTGGAAAGAGACCTGGAGGAGATCTTGTACACACTGGGACTGCACCTTTCTCGTGCTCAGGTGAGTACACACTCACACTGAAACTGAATCACATCCCTCAGATGGTTTCCATCGTGCCTGTTCATCCGGCTGTTGATTGTTTTTTTGGATAGATAAAGAAGCTGTTGAACAAGCCGGTGGTCAGGGAGTCTTGTTACTACCGTAAACTGACTGACAGAGAGAAGGATGAGCCTGCTCCTTCCTTTAATGAAGCCCTAATAGAAAATCTTATTGGTGAGTCAACATATGTTTTTTTTCTGAAATTGTATAATTCCAGAACATTAATTCAATAAAGTTCTTGTTTTTCTACAAGGTAATCGAGGATTACTTCCTGCTCCAAAAACCCGTGCTCAGTCAGACTCCAGTGAGTATGGTAATCTGATCACCTATAATGGAGCCATGGTCGACATCGGAAGCATGATGCAGAAACTAGAGAAGAGTGAAAAGGCAAGAGAGGAGATGGAACAGAAACTCATGGAGCAAGATGCCAAAATGGGTACTTAAATTGTATTTAAACTGATTGGGGGGAGCAGTTTACTGGGCGTTGAAAGGATGAATGACAGCCTTAATTTGATCTGAATCTCTTCGCAGATGAAGATGCAAAAGTGAAAACACAGGTAGAGCAGGCCAATAAAGCTTTGTCCAAGGAGCTGGAGGAAATTAAAAGCACTCTAAGTCAAACCGAGCAAACTCTGAAAACTGCAGAGGAGCAGAAATCCATCTACTACAACCAGATTAGCAAGACGTCCTCCAACTTGATGTCCACTGTCAAAGGACTGCTGGCAGTGCTGAAAAAGGTTTCACTATTCATTAATTCACCAAATTTCTGCTCATGTAATTCATTTTACATGACCAAGTTCACTCATCAGTTTGGTTTGGTTTTTTGCTTTTGTCTCGCAGGATGAAGAAATAGACGAGCCTGGTTGTCGGTCATCTCAGACCAATGGTGCCGATGACTGAGTGACTCAAGCTAAACTGTAAAATCATTATTTCAACATTTGTAAATATTCTTTAAACAAACATAATTTGACCGTTTTCTATGAACCTGTTCTCCCAAGTACATGTGCAAATGAATCGGGTTCCCTTTTGTTAATTTGACCTTTGTTTCTGTGTACAATACATTGGTTTGTGCTGAGGTATTTTTCTTATGAAATATTAACGATGAATAAGCTTTGAGATGCTTATTTTCATAGCTTTGAGAAAGATAGGTTGAGTTGCTAACGTTTCTTTTTGCAGTTGCTTCAACTCGGTTATGGTCAATTAAATGCCACATTGTAGATCTCAATGCCATTATGGGTGAGTTGTACTTTTCAGAGACTCGGTTTTTCTAATGAGCAATAATGATGCTATTTATGTGGAAGAGAATTCAGTAAAAAATACTATATTTAAAAGAAGCTAACTTTGGATGGGAAAGGGTAGAAAGGTACCAAGCTCCAACAGAATAACTTTATACACTACCCCAATCCCCTGAATAAAAACCACAACTATGTTCAATAAATGCTTTTGGTTTCTAGTTCTGCTTGGCAGTGTTCATTGCTCTCTGCTGTGTGTATTTTATTTTTTAACATGGCCACGGATGGTACTTACAACATACTGCCAGTTCCAGTGTTTTATTGCAACCAATATCCGAACTTTACTTTCCTCCGAGGAATAATCTGCTTTTCTGCTGAAGGAATCGTGGCTGCAGGAATGTGAACATTTAAAACCCATCTTTTAACTGTGGGTGCTGGTCAGGGTTGTTTTAGCAAGAGCCCAAAAACAAATGTGCCACACAGTTGGAAATCAATGTTTTCTATTAACAGTATAAATGTGAAGTCCATTTAAACACTGTGTTTACGTTGTTTCTACCTAATAATATATCATTGATCATTTTCGTGACCATCACTTCAGACATGTAGAAAACTATATTGGTGCTGAGTGTAGGAAGATTTATTCTGCACTTGTTATCTGCAATGCTCTACTTCTGCCTGTAGGTGGCAGCAAAGACTAAACCTCAGTCCTGCACGGTGGAAGTATGATTGCAATACATATTTTATATACTTATTTACATATGACTTATATATGTTCAGAGACGTGAACCTGTTGCTTTCATTTTGTTTGTTTGAAACTGCATTGATTAGAGAGTATACATTTTGATCTGTCATAGTAATACAAATCCTAGGCTTCTGATGATTCAGTTTTATTTCTGTCCCACAACACACACCGGTGAGTTAAACGCCAACTGTGGCGCAGTCATCGTTAAAGTGATCATTCATTCCTGCTGATGGGTTTAGTGTTTGAAACGATCAGGTGAAAAAAAAATTAATGACCACCATTATTTATCAGCACTGCAGTTATTGGGTGTGACCAGACTCAGTTGAAGGAAGGATCATTAATTATGTAGCGTCTTGCCATTGATTTTGACTGAGGAACCAGGTGGTTTCCTGGGATTTGTACTTCATCCTTTGAAGCTCTTGTTTCTCGTGATGTCTTTATGTCTTCCAGCCATTGCACTGGCCTGAACTTCCTGTCACTGTAATGCTGGTTGTGTTTCCTCTGACAAAAAGCAAAGCATTCGCTTTCTCATACGGTGTGCTGCTTTAAAAAAATGCAAAGGATGTGAGTATGTTATCAGTGACTCATCATTTGATACTTACTTTGCCTTTCACGTATTTCTTGTAGTATCACTGTAAAAACAGTCATAAACAAGCCAGATCTGTTTTACTGCACTACATCATAAAGCCTTTGCTCTGATTTACATCAGGAGCCATTTATGAGCTTTTCTACGAGCTTTGAAGCTTATACGAGTGTGAGTGATCAATCTACATTTACCCAATGCTTTCCATTAATCCTACAACACTTCATTAGAGGCCAAGTTTACACCTACCTTCAAAAACCTAGTTCACATTATTTAGCAGGAAACATCTTTCCCTGCTCTCAGCACCTTGTCATGTCATTTCCAAGGGAACAATAACCAGCCATGACTTTACTTATGTGGCCTTTGTGCTTGTGTCGTGCTTGACAAACAAACCTGGTTCATCCCCTGAGGAAGCACATGCACGCTCCCCGGGCCTCGCGCTCCTGCAGCAGCCGCGTGAGCTTCTGCACTCCGATGTGCATGCTCATGCGTATGCATGTGAAATAAGACCCCGCCGCACGGAGCGGGTAACCCCACTCCCCGGCTGCGACAGAAGGCTTTTGTTGCCTGTGTTCTTAACCCCCCCCCCCCCCCCCCCCCCCCCCCCCCCACCACCCCACCTATCAAAGAGCTGCTGCACTCCCAGGCCTGCTGACAATCAGACCATTTCACTGCAGGGTTGGTAAAAAGGGAGCTGGGTTTAGTAACTGAGCATGTTGGCATTTTAACCTCCTCCACTGATCCTCACTTTTCATGTAAATCAGAGCACTTTGGGTGTTGGGGTGTGGTTGAGGAGCATGTGCACATGTAGTGTGACACTATGCTGGCTCCTTTGTTAGTTTAGCTAATCCTCGCTTTTCCATACGCATGTAGATTTGTTTGAATTCACCCTCGTCAGAGCTCAGCACACGGCAAATTGTTGTTTTCTGTGGCAGCCCCCGCTTCAGCTTCTCTGTGCATGTGCATGTTAAAGGTGCAGTCCAAGTTATCATGACAAAAGATGCTCCCCGGCCCCACACACACCCAGCAGGTCGTCTGTTCAAGCTTTTCAAGAATGTGTCGCTTCGAATTTTGGTGCTGAAAGAAAAATGTAATAAGCCAGAGCTGTGATGTTCATATCTCTTCTTATCTTTATTTCGTGGCTGATAGAGCCGATGACCCACCTCGCATCCTCTGGTGTCGTTATCTCGCTCTTCGCACATGCCTGCGTTTTGCCAGAAATCCGACCACCAAAGTCAAATAAACCCTCAAACCACGCTCTTATGCGCTGTTTGATATTCCTGGTAATTGATCCATGAGTGGCTCCATTGAGCAGCTCCGCTGGCCTCCACTGCAGCCTCCACAGGCCCCCGCTGCAGCAGAGCGGCAGAGAGGGGGCCCTGTTCGGGCCGGAGCTGGGAGCGGCCCGGCACAGCGGCGCAGCCGCGGGGTCTTTCACTGGGAATACTGGGTTTCAGTGTGAGAAAGTTCCACGGCTGCTTCCGACACTGCGTCTCTGGGGCGTCTCCTGGAGGGAAGTCGGGAGCGCCTCACCTCTGGGCCGAGCCGAGGAGCAGCACAGCACCATGCGGATCAGCACATGATCCACCGTTACAGTGTTGGAAAGAACTCAGGTACTGTAGCTCTGCAGCGCATCAACATGAGCATCACATTTCACCTCCTAACAATGGTTCTACAAAGCGGGGCATTCACCGGGGCTCAGCTTTTATACTTTGGGGGGAAAAGCAGATATTCTTTAATTGCCACTGCCTGCTGCCCTGAAGGAGCGTATGTCATTCAGTGAGATAATCACACAGCGGGAACCCCGGGCTGCGAGCGCAGGCTTGCAAGTTCAACAAAGCCAACATTTCCATTGTAGAGCAGCATAGTTGGCTTTGATACAGTGCATGCAAAACATCTACAGAAGCAGCAGTGTGTGTGTGTGTGTGTGTGTGTGTGTACTTACTACAGTAAGCTGAAACGCTGCAGGTGTGCAGGGAACGCACGCCAGTAATTCACAGCCATTTTAAAATCTGACTTCATGCCTCATTTGTAATTTTATTTTTCCTCATTTGTCTTTTAGTGTGTAAACAATAACTTTGGCCTGACAGCACGTTCGGATCTGATTAAAGATGAATCTATTCACTTAGCAAACACTGGTCTTCCAGCCTCCAGAGGATGAGGCCTGAGGATTCAGCATGTTTGCTCTCCTGCTTCTTTGTCCTCTTGCAGCCATTTCCTCTGCTTCCTACGTCCTTCAGCCTCCCTTTGTGCCGTCTCAAAGCTCTAAATCAGTCCAGGAAGCCGCCACGTGGCATTTCCTGCTTACTTTGCACTGCGTTGATGCGGGGGTCAGTTCTGGGAACAGTGGAAGCTGGGCGAGCACATGTTGCTTTATGTCCACCTCTGGCTCTGCGACAGAAGGTAATTTGTCCTCCGCTGCCTGTGCGCTGCACTAATGAAGCTCACATGCTGCACATGTCTTTGATGTCACATCACCGCGGAGGCTTTCAGGCTCTGCTTCGTCGGTTCAAAGCTCCGCTCATTTACATCCTGCTTTAATAGAGTTAGTCACTGCCTGCTCGTTAGATCGGTGACAGGTGACACATCACAGGCCGGAAACGGCCTTGATGTGTGGGTGAGGTCTGACGATCAGGTGACGGCATCTGATTCATGTCTGCTTTTCACCAGTGAGTCGCCGAACTCCTTTTGAGTCATTTCAAAATGTGATGCGACCAGTCCAGTCAGCCGCTCACCAGCGTTCCATCATCCTCTGCAACGGGGACCACACACACACACACAGTCTAGTCTTCACGAAGGCCAAGGGCACCTGTGAACATGGTGCACAAGGCGGAGGAGGAGCAGCCGGAGGCATCTCTCACACGGCTGTGATCTTCCTCACCTTGAGCGCGTGCGTTCACGAGTCGGTGGGCGTTAACGATGTCTCGCGGGGCGCTAAATCTTCCGTCTCTCCCCCTGTCTTTGTTAGAAGCTGGGCTCCTCCTTTCATGACGACTAATTGCTTTGCTGGGTTCCTCCTCCGTCCCACATTTATTCAAACGGCTCCGTCGCAGTCCTCGTTTAAGTGATCGTGTTTGATGGCAGAACCACTATCATTATGTTTGTCTGTGAAGGTTCCCCCTGAGATGCGCATTGATTTGTGCTGTGAAGCGCTCAAGTGCGCGTACATCACCCTTTGATGTGAGCTGGCAGAGTGATGAAATAATGAAATTGTAATGACAGAGTAGCAGAAGTGATGCTGGGGCATGTTCACTCTGCCATAAAGATGAAGACCCACATAGACTTAAAACAAGTGGAGTCATTGCTCTAAATCTCATCTGGATCAGATTAAGTCCATAAACATGAAAACATCATCATGTTTATTCTTTTTGATTGATCAAAAATACAATTAAATGTGATTAAATGGCCTAGACCTGACTGTCTACTGACCTTTGACCTCTGTCGGATCAGGTGGCACTGACTCTATGTTCCTCTCATTTACTCCTCAGCACATGTTAGGACTTAAAGTAGACTTTATCCTCTACACATGTGCAGGACGTCTGCCCAGGCTTCGGGGGGTGTTTGAGTCACAAAACGTCCCAAGAGCCGGGATCTCATGGCGCCGCCAGATGTTTCAGTTTGTCGCCACAGATGCAGATTGTGGTTAATTGAAATGATCATATTCAAAATATACAACGTGACCACGCTGAGGTTGTCGGGCCCTTGGAGACACCTGATACCACAGTGAAATCGCTCCCCTGCACCGGGAGGGGAGGGACTCGTCGGCCAATAGAAAACGAGGGCCGAGTGCAGGATTTCACGTAATTGCGCTAACATTGTGCGCTTTCTTGATAATCGTTCCCACCGGCAGACTAAACACTGGGAAGAAAGTTCCCCCGAGATCAGAACGGCTCCCATTGTCCGCGCGGCGATAAAACAAACTGTGCGCCAAACGTTTTTATCTGGAGGAAGCTAACGGCGTGGAACAATGAGAGTGTTTCTGCAAACGGCGCTAAAAATGGACCCGTCATACAATATGACCTGGCCTCCAAACAGCATTTTACTAAACAACTGGGTTTTTGTCCCTCCGTCGTTGAGCCCGGCGCAGCTGCCCTCGCGTGCACTCGTGTGATTCGCTGGCGTGACTGGACCGAGCCTGGTCTCAGGTCAGACCCTGTGCTGCTCAGCTGTGGGCCGGGCGTTTGTGGTCTGGCTGAAGTTACTCCAGCTTGTAAACAAACAAACGTTGGGTTTGTTCACAAACTCTTATTGGGCTAAACACACTGTGTGGAGCCTCGAGGTCTGACATAAAGCATTACTGAACCTAATTCTCACCACACGTTTGAACGAAGCACATAGCTTTTGTCGTTGCATCACATACATTTTAATTTAACGTACAGTTTCATTGCAACCTCTCCCCGTCGCCCTCCACCTCCATGGAGACGGGCGGCACATAACTCACCCTGTGCCGGCGGAGGCGATGTGATCTTTTCATGTCCAGAGGAAGCGCAATATCCTGTTCCTGCACGGGCTCTAATAGCACACGGAGGCAGAGTCGCCCCCAGCCTCACCGAGGCCCCAGTGCTGCTTGAAACTGAAGCTCAGGCTTTCTGGGGCTGATATACGAGGCGTGTGTGTGTGTGTGTGTGTGTGTGTGTGTGTGTGTGTGTGTGTGTGTGTGTGTGTGCGCGTGCTCCAGTAAAAGGGCTCTGTGCCTCATGCACTTTTTTTTAATCAAACCAACATTTCCTCTTGTTAACGTCAAAGCAGTTGAAAATGTATGTTTCAAGTGTAGCTCTGGTGTTTGTTACACAAAGGCCCTAAATATAAGCTGTTGGCGCCTCAGTCGACTCGTCTCTAATTTGATGGTGATTCATCTGAGTACAATTTTCTAGTCTCCTCATAATTTGTGCTTGCAATTAAATATGTGTTTGCAAGTTACTTTTTCTTTTTGGAAACCTCAGTTCAAATGATTTTAGAAATATAACACCGCGTATAGACACAGGTTATGTTATGGTCCTGGAGCAAGGCACCGGTTCGGTAACGGACCACTAACACACCTCTCTGGTTGTCTTTTACAGGGAATTTGAGAATCTCTTTTCCAGGAGGCGCCTGTCGTATTATTGTGATTTCCTAAGGTGAAGGAGGACGTAATGACGGTGTACCTGCACCACGCACGCGCCTCCCTCGAGTCAGTGGGAGGTCTACCTGCGCGTCCCAGCGGCGGCAGCAGAGCCCTCCTCTCTCCTCTCTCCTCTCTCCGCCGCCGTCACCGCTTCCCACTCGAAGCGCAGCGCAAACAGTCGCGCGTCGTCAGTCGGTCCGAGCGTCCGGACGCGCGCTGGAGGAATGCGCGTGAAAGCTCGCCAATCAGCGGAATTTCCTCGCGGGAGACATGCGTTTTAGGCGCGCTTAAGATTGTCGCACGTGACGTGGAAGCATGTCTCACCCGCAGCGCACCGTCCAGCTCTCCGGCGCGTCGCTCGCCGTCGCGCTGAGCCCGGACGCGGAGTGCGCCGGCGCGGAGCCGCGCGTCGCCAGCGGCCGGGAGATTTTCGCGGACTTCAAAGCGCAGAACCTGCGCAGCTTCTGGAATAAACGGCTCGTGGCGGCCGTGGCCGAGGTGCACTTTCAGGGCTGGATGGAAAACTTGGTGCTTTTCATTCAAGGGAACGCCAACCACCTGGAGGTGCTGAGGGAAGCGTGGATGCGCAGGGCGCTGAGGTCCCCCAAGGGATTTATCATCAAAGCTGTCGGTACGTCACCAACGATCCAGGACGTTTACAGAATAAACTCCTCTCTTTTTTACGTAATTAAACCTAATGTCATTAGACTTGTCTTCTACCTGATACCTGTAGTCTCTGTGGGAGAAGCAGTCATGTGTGGCTTTGTCTTTCAGACAATAGCCCCAATAGTCTTCTATTCCTTTGAAGCTGCAGACTGTGGGAGCATAAAACCGTTTTAATGGGAATGTGACGTGTGTTCACTGTCCATAGGAGTTGGAGGAAAGTCGAATCGCAGCGTTGCTCCCGGGGCTGAAACGTGAAATGAGCGCTTTCTAAGTGTTTCTACGAGCGCCAAAGCCTGAGCGGTGGCTCCTTAAGCCCCTGTCCCTCTCACAGACTCAGCCCTCCTTTGTTGTCTGTACAGTATTTACCAAAGCTTGTTAACAAAGTGGTGTGTAGCATGTAATTACCTCTAAGTGCTCCCCTTCCCTGCGTGTTTCAAAGCAGCACAGACACAGTCGGGAACCCTCCTGCATCAGGCTCTCACATCTCATATGCGTTGGACTGTAGCGGTTTAATAGTTGGGTTTGATTTGTGCACGTCTGCGAAACGCGTTTTGAGGAAATATGCGATTGTTCCATAAAATTTAAAGAGTGCGCGAAGCAAGGCTTTCCAGCGCATAGCTGAGCTGCAGCTGGCTCCGTTCGCTTGCTGAACCCGCGCCCCGGGCCTCCGCTTCGCCAGCGGGTCCGGGTTTCGTCTGGACTCGGGCCTCGCCGCCGTCTACCTGCTCGCTTCCTGTCACTTTGCTCCAGTGCATGAGTTGAGGCAGGAATGTGAAAGGGAGGAAGAGACCCCACCGGGGGGGTGGGGGGTGAGGTAACGACGGACGGGGGAGGTGGGGGCTGACAGGACGCTGTGTGACAGCGCATGAATAAACAGCATATGGGCCAAAGGTGACGCTGGGCTTATTAGCAAACACAGCGAGCTGCGAGGTGTCCTCACAGCTTTACCGGCCCCACACTCACAGCTGTGTGTGTCTCCTCAGCCATTTGCATGGGAATGAGCTGCTTCACCGCCTCCTCGCTGAGAACGGGCCGGGCGGTGAATCACCACAGCTCCCCCGCGTTTCACGGCCGGCGAGGGGCCGTGGAAGTCCGATCGCGGGCGCTTCGCCTGAGTGTGAAGGCCTCGACGCGGCTGATATAAATATGTCCGCTGGAGGAGAAACGCTGTGAGTTGTGAGCTCCAGTGAGTTTCAACCAGCCCCGTTTCCCTTTTTTGAGGTCACAGGAAGGTTGAGACATAACTTCCACCGACGGGAGGGTTTTTTTATTAAAGGGGCTAATTTGGAAGATGTCCAGCTAACGCCGACCAGATGTGCTTTAGTGTTAGTTAGCGCTCGATGCTAAAGCGGTCCTTCTGATTAACGCCCATTGTGTCTGGTTATTAGCGCTCGGTGCTGAGTGAGGGCAGAGCTGGTGTGTGTAAACAGACAGGGCGAGCGGCACGAACGGGCCCCGTTGTTATCTGTGTGGGAACGGGCCGCGCTGGTACCAGAGCTGACCTCTCCTCCTCAACAATGTCTTCAGACTCTTCCTCATTCCTCCTCCCTTTTTATTCTCCTCCTCAGCAGGTGTTTACGCACAGATAGCAGTCGGGCGAGGTCCTTTTGTCAATGATGGGGAGGATCCACCTCCTCGACTGATGAGGTGCAGATGCGGTTTCAAATAGTCCTGATGTGGTCTTAGATTGGCTTCACTAAACCAACACCAGATGCGATGATTTAGGCAGAGAGCAGAAAGAGCAGGAGGCCCCTGCGCTGCTCGTTCATGATTCAGGCCGTCGTCCCTGCAGCCGCGTCAGCGCCGACCCACGGTGAGACACGCAGTCAGAGGTGTAATGAGGTCTCCGTGAGCTGCCTTCTTCTCTGTTTAAACCTTTGGTTTGAAGGAGGCCTCTCACTTTCACCCCCCCCCCCCCCTCGCTTTCAAGGAATGGCCGTCGAATTCCACTCTACCCGCCGTTCCGCAAGGTGGCGAAGCATTCTTTGGATGCTTCATTTAGTTCAGGGATCATTTCCTGAGCCCGCCTCATTTCTGACCCCCCCCCCCCTCTTTTTGACTTGAAAGCACTAAACGTTACGTTTCGCATAAGCGGCGTTTTCTTCCACGGGGGTGGTTTGTCAGCGCTCGTAGCTCTTCCAGATGTTGACTCGGCGCATTTAAACGGGCCACCCTGTCATGACTAAGCAGTCCAGGTCAAAGGTCAGAACCTCTCTTGCTAACAAGCTACCTTGAGGTCAGTTGGTTGCAGAGGGGCCTTTTAACAAGCAGAGCAGCACACATCTGTACAGTATCCAGGTGTTTTCCAGTCACCAGTCACCTCAGCTTCTGGCTTTAACCCCACACCCCTGCTTTACTGATATAATGACTTACTGTAGCAGTGGATGTCATCATATTAAGAGCAGGAAACTGGATCTTTTCACTCGTTTGTGAGATAAGTCCAGGTTTATCCATTGGATGTCAAGCTTTTATTTATCACTTCGTATTTGAAAGTATATGATTTGTTTTCTCCTGCAGCAGACGCACTTAGCTGATGTAGCTGAGCTGCCCAGAGCTCCCCGACATCTGCATAAGCCCCCTGTTGTACAATAACACACTATAATAATATGTGGTTTTATTGGAAACGTGATTTATTGATGTCTGCAGATAATTTCTGTTTGAATAGAGGCCGATAACGGGAAAGTGTCGCGGAAACTCTTTTTTTTCCACGGCTCGACTGCAGTAAGTCACTGCTTCCATCCGAGCTGCTCTCCTGTTTAAACACCGAGCGGCTCCCTCGACTCTAATAGCGTGTCATGAAGCCCAGGACGGTGGAGGCTCCTACGGCTGAGATGCTGCTCGGTGGAGACTTAAATCAACAGAGGACAAATGATTAACAAACCTGAACCATAAACGTCTTTGACATCATGTAAAAAAAATCAGCCTCTGTGATTAATGTTCAGATTAGCTCAACTTTAAAATGACCTTCTATTGCACATTGCAAAGATAACAAGGCTCCAGTCTCATTATACAAACCCCCCCCTTATTATCTGTACCATCATTTATCTTTGCTTTCTATTTCCTGCATGTGCAACATTTATTATACAAGTCAGATATGTGCAAACCTGGACCTCTGTTCCCAAATGCGAAGCACACATGTGTGAGAGGCTGTCTCCTCGTCCGTGCATTCCTCTCAGCACGTCATTTGTCATCCACATCCCTTCCCATTGAGCAGGAAGCCTGACCCAGTGTGACTCGGGGATGTCAGCCTCCTTATCGACGCTAATATCGGGCTCACCCATAGCGGCGAGGCGGCCCGCTGCCAACAATAACACTGAGGAGTTTCTCCTCTATCCCTCACTTTATCCACCCTGTCAGCAGATGCTTGGGTTTCCCTCCTGGGATTTGTCTTTATTCGGTCTCTGGACAGATAAATGGGTCGACACAGATTCGAGGCTATACTGCATGAAATTTGGTAAGTAGTGCTCTTGGAGTTGGTTACGCGATACCAGAGAGGAGTGTGATCCCCCGTTGAAGGGCTTTGGAAGGGGCGGATCATGTGACAGGAGGTGGGCACAGGAGCGCTGCTCTAAGTACAGGGATAACAAACAGAAATCCGCTTCATCTTAAACAGCAGGAAATAGGTTTCATCTGCGGGCAATGACGGTCATCAGTCTTGATTGAGAGGTGGGGATCTTTTGGATACCCCCCCCCCCAGACTCTGATTGGACTTGCTTGTCCAATCAGAGTCAGTAGAACATCTGGCAAAGCTTTTTTTGTGTAAATGGAACAGATCCATGCTCATGCCGCTCAATCAGGCTTTTGCCTACAATTACAACCAATAGAAACGTGTCCTGCTAGGTCGTCCATGCACACATCCAGTCTATCACACTTTTTGGGTTTTTCTTGTCATCTTGCCTTCATTAGGAGGAAGATGCTGGCAGAGTCAGGGTTGTGGTTGCGTGGCATGCACTCGGGCCATTAAGTTACCAGGGTGCTCCCCAAGTTGATCCCCCGTTTTGCAGAAAAGCTTATACGGTGAATTCTTTCTCGACCGCAGTCCCTGCGTGAACCCTCATTACTCCAGTCTAGTGCAGGCGGCAGATGAGCTTCTAACACCAGAATCCGTCCATCACTCTGCTCTTTACTTCTTTACTGCTACTGTAGTGTCTGGCCCTCGTGTTCTGCTGTAGCAAATGAAGGCAGGTACATATCTGGTGTAATAACAAGTCAGGTTTATTAATAATCAACAATAGAAACAAAAAATACAGCAGGAATATCATCAGCACCAAACCACAGGACCAGAATCACCCTGTGTGGAATTACTATTGACAATTCCTATTTTGTCTGCAAGTACTTGAGTTTTAGAAAAGCACAACCCTAATCTTTAAAGTATGTGTTTAACCACAAGAGTTACTTAGATTCGTCTTAAACACATTTGGTCTGGGCTGGAATCAATCTTAGATGATGTAGTTACTCAAGGGGTTGTGACAAATTTGGCATGAGAGGAGGCAGAGGACCTGGGTTTGGTTTCACTGCAGTGATTCTGGGAGAAATGACTAAAACATGTAGTCGGTTGTAAAAGAACAAAGCAAAGGTACTGGTGTCCAGATTGGACCGGGCTGGACTTACTTACTGGGCGTCTGGCAGTTTGTGGGGTTCGTGAAAGCAGACAAAAGCCAGATACTGCATGTTGGGGTGTGGCGCAGACTGGGACCTGAGGAGTTGTTTGTGTCTGTTGTGATTTGGGAGCATGTTACACAGACAACATTGGGCTATAAATGTCTGTCTACTGGTTCCTCCACTAAACACCTGGTCAGGTGTGTCCACTTTTACACAAGAGTTAGACAGCTGTTGATTTTATGAGTTATAGCACGAGTCAAGTCGTTATTCAGATGCTTCTTACTGGGAATCGGCTTGTAAAATCATTGGTTATTGCTATAACAGCTTCAGGGATTTGCGGCCAAGTCCTGCAGGGGTGAGTAAGATGTTTTAAACTGTGTGAACTTCAGTCTGGGAAGTTCAGTCACAGCCTGTTTATACCTTCCTGCCAACATATGGTAAATGTCAAAGGCTTGAATTGGTAAAGCGAGATTCAAGGCCGTCGCTGGGTTTCCTGCCCTTCGCTTCGGCTGCTGTTTGTATCGCATGTGGCAGTGAAGGTTCCCATGGCGACGCGAGTCAACACAAAGCCAGTGCTTCTCTTCATCGCTTGAAGGTTGTGCTCACGTGTCCTCTTTAGTCACGGCCTTTCAACTTGCGCTCTGTTCTTCTGTCTGTTCCTCCTCCCAGTCGTGACTTTTGGACGTATTGAGGTTCTGCGGACGGAGCAGAACAGGGACATTTTCTCCCACACTGATTCCAAAGCGGGCACAGTCCAGCTGTTTTTCCCATTTTAATGATTCACTTGATATTTTAACGCCAGCGGTGTGACACTCGTCAGGGCCTGTTTAAATATTTACCTTCACATGTCTGTAGAAATCTCAGTTATATTGCTGGGAATAAATAATTAAGGCTGTGAAGTCTTTCCATTTTATGATTATTGATTGATGGATGCTTTCAAGCGTGGTGGTGGCAGATGTGTTGATAAAAAACACCCGCAGCCTAAGAGTATATATGGCAATCATTCGGTACATTGAACTCCAGACATTTGCTGGTGCAGAGAGCTTCTCTAAGCGCATTCAGAGAGGGGCGGCAGGAAAGGGCAGCGCCGGGACTGGGCGAGGCTAGGTGGTTTGGACGTTCGGGCTGTGATTGCCCTCTGAAGGGAGCTTTTCACTCGGTTTATTGGGCCGTTTAACCGTCACGCCCACATCTGTGTGTTGTGCAGGGGTGAAAGACACGAGCTCGTAAAGCCGTGGTTAAAACGTGCGATGCGAGCACACAGGAGTGGGGGTGGGGGGGGTCTCATGACGGCCTGCCTCCAACAAAGCGTCGCGGCCGTGGGACATGAATTACAGCAGGCATCTCTTCCTATTAAACTGCAGCTGACTGTATGAATGTCTGACATCGTCTCGCCACAGACAGTCACTAATGCACGCTTTAGTCTATGGGATTTTTGCTTTGCAGAATTATGTGTGTCCTTAATAAGGAAGAGAGAAGATTAGCCCGTTTGCTTCCCAGAGCCTTAAAGATTAGACGATGGCAGGATAAGGATGTGTGTGTGCGTGTGTGTGTGGGGGGGCATGCTTCACACAGATTTTTTTAACTGATCCAGTTAGTTTTCTTTTGCGCCGGTAACTTGCATGGATCAGAAGCAGAACATCTGAAATATGTGTTCTTCTGAGGCTGCTCTTCAATTTCAGTTTCCATCAGATAAAAAATGGCTAATTATAGGAGGTGCAGCCCCATGTTAACATGTTAACAAGCTGCCTTTAATGATTAACTTAACCAATCATAGGGTTAATAAACATCCTTTACATCTACTCATCAATCACTGCTGCATGACTTCAACTATTCATTTAAGAAATAACATGAAATCACACTAAAACTACTCATGTAGCTCTGGAGCCATATGGCAGCACAACGATGTGAATACATGTGGCATTGATCAGTTTCAATAGCCCAAAACATCTCAGTGGGGATAAAGGAGAGAAGGTCTCTGTCAATCATCTCTATAATCTGAGCACCCTCCAGGCGACTGTTTGTTCTGACTGGAAAGTTTCAGACTTGGGAAGAAGCCCGTCTTCAGCTGTACCCGGAGCAGAAGAATGGTGTGGGCGCTGTGGCTTTGTTTTAGTGCTTTGGTGGATAACCATTAAACTGCGATTTCTGACTTGTTATTTGAAGTTGCAAAGCTCTTTTTTAATTTGGACTGGCGCATAAGCCATGCGTTACGCCTGCAGTTCTTAGCGAGGGGCAAAATTGCATCCAGACTGGGATCCGATTGGGTATTTAGAAAGAGAATATTTCTGGAAAGCAAAACAATATGGAGCGCTTGAACTGTGTGCCTCTCTGTTGATGCTCATATTGTGCTTCGTAACAGTAAGACTGAGACACATCTTGATGATGATGATCCTTTTGTTTGTCTGAAAATGAAATATATCAAATGGAGCTTTCTTAAAAGACTTCTGTTTGACTCTGGCGACTTGTTTGCCTCCTTCTTCCTTGTGGGACCGGGTTTGGTTGCCATGGTGCCCAGTTGGGTATTCATTCTGTGTGACAAAGGGTGTAATGTCGCTGGCCCAGTCTTAGATTACAGGAACACAGAGGCCCGTTCCCCCTGAAGAGAAGAGGAACACAACAGTAAACCTCCCTGACGGTCACGCCTGCTAACGTTAGACTCAATAAACACTAATGCTCCGCCGGGCTCATCCTTCTCTTACACCAACCTTTCCCTTTACAGCGTAAAAACAAGTTGTGTCTCACTTGTCTGGCAGCCATTATTAATTCAAAGAGCGTTTAAATGGAGGACAGATGATGTCAGCAGGTGTCCGGCAGGAGGTCCGGCTTCGACCCAGGACATGGTCAAAGAGGGTTAACACCAAGTCGACCGCTGAGCAAAGTGTGGGAAAACGTTCAGGACATATTTTATTATTAGTTTATTCATGCCCGTTGATTGAGGCGTTTGTTGTTTGCCCTCCCTTCCTCTGACAAACCTTGCCAACCTTTAAACCCTCGGCAGGGGATTGCCATGTAGTTGCTATGCCAGACATTCCTATAGGAAGCGAACAACAATGAGAAGCGATGTCAGCAGCACTAATTCACTGCCCATGGAGACGGCCATTAGGATGTCCGCTCTGAGGTTTAGTCAGATTAACAATTCCCGACGACGCTGGGGGAGGGCAGTCGCAATTTATATTAATCCTTCTGTGTGTCATCGGATCAGTTTGATGAAAAAAGACCCCTAATGGTTCTCACTGTGCTCCTGATGGTTGTATTACTGTTTTTACTTTAACCATTGTCCAATTATGAATTATGAGCTCAATTAACATGCAAAAACTGAAACCAAATATAAGAGTGAGCTCTGAAATAACAGTAACATATCGTATGCATTGAAATCTATTGCGGTTGAGATGTTATTTGTATGTGTGTGACTATGTGTGTGTTACCTGTGAGCTCTGTCATGTGTTACTATAGCAGATGTTTGATTAGATGTTTATTTTCCCGGCCCTGGACATGAGTAGTTCAAGTGTGAGGCCTGTAAATGTTTAGGTTACATCAAGTGTGTGCCTGGCACTGTTTTCACTGACGGCCTGAGGGTCGGTGGGAGAATCGCTCGTAGTCACACACATCACACACCGGATTCATGTGTGTGCGCGAGTGGAAGCAGCCGATCGCACGTAGCAGGTAGAGTGTATCAATGTATGTCATCAAAAAAGGTATGTGGTCAAAAACATGCCATAGTAGATATTGTGATGTAAAACATGTACCATGTAAAAGGTGTGATAGTAAAGTATGAAATCTGTTGGTTGCAGCACAGAAAACTGACCAAGCTGGGATTCAAACCCAGGCTCTAAATGCAAAGCAATTGTCTAACCACTGAGGCACAGGAACAATTAGGCACTAATATGTACCAGCTCTGTACCATGACTTATCTACTGCTACGATAAAATGTAGTGAAAAAGTGCCACAGTGTAGTACGTGGTAAAGGGGGTCAGTAGTTTGTCTTAGTATCTATCTATGTGGCTTGTTTTTTTTCATCAGTTTACTACGTTGTAGCTGATTAACCAAAGCTAATTTTCCAGTCCTGTGGTTAAGGTTGTGTTCGTGCCCTTGTGCCTGTTGTTCATATAAAGGGGGCCTGTGTTAAACCATATGCTAATCATTCATCGGCGCTGGGGCCTGGTGTGTTTTACTGCTTTCGCTGAGCTCACCTCTCATTAGTAAACATCCCTCGGCGTACTTTGTGTAGAAGCATGTTTCTGAGAGGATTTGTCAGAATTCAGACGTCGACCTGTGTGCGGACACAGAAGCAGCAGCTTTGCAAAGTCCGCATGAGATGAGAAAACAATTCTGGGGTCCCTGGGTTTTGGGAAGGAGAAGGCATCACTACTCATCACAGCTTCTTCACTACAGGCTTTGCACAAATAACTGTTTTCTTGCAAGCATTTAACCTCGGCTTTAGTTGCATTTCTCCATGTGGATTGCTTCTAGTTAGTGAAATGACACATTTCAAAAACGTCTGGTTTTCTTTAAAGAGGATTTCAGTTTAATGATTCGAGAGCATTGTGGCTTCTGTCTAATAGGCTCCCGCAGCTTGTTTTTGTGTCAGCATGCGGAGTCGGGCGGATTAGTGGGTTAGACAAACACAAAACAAGTTTCACACAATTTTGCATAGACAAATGTTTCCACGACTTTCCTTCTGGCCTCTCTCACTGTGGGTTACTTATTTGTCTAAGGAGACCTCCTAGACGAGTAGGGCCGTATCATATGGAGGCCCGGACATCTGATCTGCCCAGCAGGCAGACCTGTGGTCACTTCTGTGGGAGTAATGGAATTCTGTGGTCTGTCCCAGTAGTGATGGAGCTTCTAAAGCAGTGAGGCATGCTTCATATAACTCGTATAAATAGTCCACCTTCGTCATGATTTAGAAGGTGGTTGGCAGAGGTATGTCAGCTTCAGGGCTAACAGTTATTTTGCCTGGCAGGGGAAGTCTAGGCCGCAGCCCTCCAACCTAGGTGTGTTTGTGTGCACGGCCGTCAACCCACCTGTTTAACCCAGTGGCCTGGTGTGTTTGTGTGTTTCAGGCGACCTGTCCCCGGTGCAGATGTTCCCCGTCCCCCAGTCTCAGTTCATTCCTTTAGCTGAAGTGTTGTGCTCAGTCATCTCAGACATGAACTCCTGCCAAGTCACTGTCAACCAGGAAGCACTTGTCAACTACATGAGCAAGACTCACCCAGGTAATCAATATAATAGGACCATTTGACATTGGATGGAGCGTTAAGTCGTACAATAGCTGCCCTGCCTCTGTTTACACATACCACACTCCATTTAAATCCAGGCATCATTGTCACTATTTTGTTCCTAATGCCTTTATGTCTTTCTCCACATCTCAGGGATAACGATCCCCACTCAGGACATCCTCTACAATGCACTGGGCACCCTTATCAAGGAGCGCAAGATTTACCATACAGGCGAGGGCTACTTCATTGTAACCCCTCAGACCTATTTCATCACCAATAACATGGTCAGAGAGAAGAACTGGTGGACATCTGGGTCGGCAGACGACCCTCCCTCACCTCCTCCCATTACTTATCTGTTGAGCAATGACGCCTGCATTGAGAGCTCTCAGACACTTCCGGTGGCACATTGCAAGTCTTGCAGCTGCTTCAGCCCCCTTCCGACACCTCCCAACGTCGCCTCCACCACCGTATCAGCCACTATCCCCTCTTCCACTGTCCCAGACCAGCATTCGGTCTCTGTTACCGTAAGTGAATGCACAGGCAAGGGCTTAAAATGGCCTCGACCCGTAGATCACAAACACTCAGTGCAACATCAGTCCACCTCTACAGCAGCCGACTGCCAGGCAAGTGAGATGAGCAAAACTACAGCCACTACTAGTGCCACCGGTTGCAAAGATAAAGACAGTAAACCCAGTAGGAAGTTTGGGCTCAGCCTGTTTCGGAGGAATGGAGGCAAAAAGGACAAGCCAAAGAAGGAGTATGCATCCTTTTCCGGTCAGTTTCCTCCAGAGGAGTGGCCCGTAAGAGACGAGGAAGACCTGAACAACTTGCCCCGTGACCTGGAGCATGCCATCATCAGACGCATTAACCCTGAGCTGACTGTGGACAACTTGACACGTCACACGGTTCTAATGAAGAAGCTGGAAGAAAGGAGGGAGAGGGAGATAGACAGAGTGCTGGACAGGGGGTTGGATAAAAAGGATAAAGGCGTAGACAAAGGAATGTCTACTGAGATTGTGGCTTTGTCTAAGCCCAGGCATCATCATCACTCCTCTAAAGCTGGCGTGGGCAAAAGACCTGCCCCAAAGACGTCTCGCAGCAAGAGGAGGACCCACTCATCCAGAGAGAAGCAGAAGGAAAGGGAGAGGGTGAAGACTAAGGCTCCTATATGTGAGTCTGAATATCCAAAGGGGAAGGATTTAATACCGACTCGGCTCAAAGTGGAAATCCCTGTTGATGAACCAGACCCAGTGGAGGAAGGTGGGACTGTTGAGGGCCGATGTCTTTATAAAAAACGAATTGAAAACCCTTTCCAGGGCTGTCCAGTCAAAGAAGCTGATACCGCGATCCCTGATGCCAACAACAGAGAGCATAAAAGACGAGAAGTGAAAGAAGTTAAGACGTCAGGGGCGGGAAGAAAGGAACGAAGCAGTCACCGCTCCAAATCGTGGGACCCCCATCGAGCCAAAGCCATTACTGCAGATGCTGTGAAATCCCTTACATCCGACACCAGGTATGACTGTGTCCACGAGAGCGACTTTATTACTGATCATCGGCTCCAACCAGAGTCAAAGCTCAACAGAGAGCTGCCGGCGGACTACGGCTCAGTCTACCCACAAAGCAGCACGCTGCGAATGGACGACAAGGTCCGACATCAGAGGGACAGGAGCAGTGAGGAGTTCTGGGAAACAGAAGGCAAAAACGGACCTTTACGGGACGAGTGCAACAGCGTGCCATTTCACAGCAACACTTCAGATGATGGGCCCTCTAATGTCCAACAGAACTCCAGTACTAAAGTCCTTGTTCCTACTTATCTATATAAACAAGTCCCAAACCACTCACATGAGGCAGCTCTGGCCTGGCCCAAACCATCTCTGCAGCGGAAACACTCCCTCAGACTCTCCAGAATTCATCGGGATACTGCTCAGAGGCCTGATGAGAGTTTCTGTCACACACAGTCCTCCGAAACTGCAGCAACCCACGAGCAGCAAGAGGTAAAACCCATTGCTAAAAATAATATGGAGCAAAAGGCCTTAAGTCGCAGAGAAAGACAGGAGCTGATAACTAACAGCACCCCCCCAGCTACAGGCACGGACGGCTTCATAGAAGACGACTATAGGCTCTACCAGGGAGAACATGAGCAGGAGGAGGATGCCTGCAGTTCCCTGTGTCTGAACGAGGACGAGGCTGTCGATGCGGCACATGCGTACCAAACAGGTGCAGCAGACCATCACCAGCAGGTTTTCAATAGCCGCCAATCTGATATGCAGTACCAGAGTCACCACAGCCGCTATTATAATCTCACCTTGCACCACCACCGAGTTGCCTTGACGCAAGATCCGAGCGGCAGTTCGAACGATCTAGGTCCTCCAGCAATGCAGAGGGAGGTGTCTGCCAGCCCCGCCAGGCCCGGAGAGACCAACCCGAGGCCCCACAATCACAGGACAAGATCACCAGGAGCTCACAGTGAACCCAGCCCCAGGCAAGGCACGGTGATCCAGGGGGAAAAACAGGACAACCTTTATCAGGACTGTCCCAAACCATCGGAAATTGCAGACAGCAGCATTTTTGACTACTGCCAGACGAGTGAGATCGAATCTGACACAGAGACTGTCCGCAAGTCAGCTGATGAGGGCGATGGGGAGTCCGCTCACTGGGCTGCTGAGGTGGAGGAAATGCAGCAGGATGGGTTTGATGAGACGGCTGGGCCTCAGATCCACAGGGCCTTTCTGGGCAGGCTCAGTGGAGCCAGAGGGGCAGAGATCAGAGAAGCGGTAGAAATGGGAGAGAACCAAAGTATCACGGGAGACAGCGGCATAGATTCTCCACGGTGAGTGTCTCTCTTTAAAGCTGATATGATGCTTTATTACTTTGGTCTGTCTCAGTGTTGTTCTCTTTAAGACCAACCCATTAACAGTGGGTTTATGAAACTTGGGAAGTAAACAGTCTGAGTTTCATCTCTCTCCGGGCCAGTGTTGTATTCGTTTTCACACCTTAGGCGAAGGTTATCTCTCATGGATAGGAGCCCACCACCACTCTGTCCTGCTCTGGAGGAGCTTGAGAGATAGGCAAAATAAACACTGCACTGATGTTAGTTAACCCCTGGGTTACGTGCCAGTGACTGGCCTTTCCCCTAGTTTGGGTTTTTTTTCCTTTTAAGAAATTTGCAATAAAGCTGAACAAACATTGTGTGACCAATTATAGCATCATGTATTTGGACAGAAGGGAGTCATTTTCATAATTATGTAATTGCTCTGCAGCACTTAAATGTTTCATGTTTGAACCAAAGAGGAAGAAAAGACTTCTTTTCTGACATCCAACTCTGCTGCAGCCCAGATGGACTGTGTGAACATGTGAACACAATAAAGAAAACATCCTCAAACTCATCTGCCTTTGTCCCCACAGGACTCGTGTCAGCCTGACCTCCAGCAACACCGTGATCCTGGAGGGTCTGAAGAGACGAGGCTTTCTACAAAACTTGGAGAAGCTGCATTCAAAAAGCAGCGCCATTCGACCACAGAGCTCGCTGCTGCAGCTAACGCCCGTCATGAACGTTTAGCGGAGTCCACGCTTGTGCTGGCAGATCTCTTCATTGTAGCTCTAATGGAAAAGTCTTCGATAAGTAAAACTACAATATGCAACAGTTGGTCAGAAAATGTCCATTGAGGGTTTTGTTTCTATTTACAGCCCTATTACAACTGGTCTGTGTACAAATGTACAAATAAATAAAATTTTCTTGTTGTAAAATAATCTATTACACACTTCTATCTATTCATGGACTACTTTATGCATGTGGCCCCGAAATCAAGATGAATTTACTGCCCGTTTGTGACGTATGTGCTTTTTCATGACATCTTATTGGATCAAATGTAAACAGCAATAAAATGTCCTAATGTTTACTTTTTGTCACCCATTATGTAGCAGTTAAGGCAAATGGGGTTGGTTTTTTTTCAAACAGGAATTCTTAGAAATAATAATTTAACAGGTGTGATTTTCTATATTTTTGTGACATTAAAACATGAAAAACAAAGTGTGTCCACTCACTGTAACATCTCAAGACACTTCTACAGACACATTTCCCTCAACATATTAGAATACTGTTATTTGGGGAAAATGTGTAATAAAATGTAAAGGTGTAGTTAAGAGACACTGTAAACATAAATATACCATCAATATTTATCATCCCAATGTAAGTAAAAACTGTGCTGCTTGTCCTTTTACTGACGTAAACCAGAGTCCTTTTCACTGATAAGCTGTTATCTGTGAAGGCTGCGTTGACAATGAATCCCAGCAGTGTGTACCTTAAATACCTGCCCTGCTGTGAAGAAGTGTGGGAAGATGGGTAACTTCCTGACATGCTGATGTTGTTGTTAGTTCCTAAAAGCTTTGCTCAAGGACTGCATTACACATTTATTTTTCAGTGGCGCAAACAGGTTCAGGTTCTATGACAAACTGTTTTAGCTCCCAAACATTTCAACGATTAGATCAGAATTCGAGGGAACACTGAGTCGCTGCTCAACATCACACCTCATTAAGAAGGAAGCAGTAATTGAAAATGTCCAAAGGTAAACAGTGACACCATGTGGGTACACTGTAGAGGTACACACACCAAGTTGTTCAATATAATCTTGTCAGAATTTCCCACTTCACCAGTGTTATGCTTATTTTGCAGGTTTTTGTCCTAAAAAAAACAAAAATAAAATTCTTTGGCTGTGAGGCTGAATACATGTCCCATTTCATAAGCTCACTCCATTGACTAAACACTGGAAGAGAGTCAACCTTTATTCATCCATATATGTGCCACTCAGAATTTGGGAAGAGGTGTTACAGGACTTGCCCTTAAGAGAAGCCTATATGGATCATTTACAATTTCTCTCTACAATGAGGCCATTGACAAATGTAGGGGGAAGAAAAAAAAGACAATATGGAAGTAACAGTAGAAACACATGGTAATATACATGAAAGCAAAAAAGCAATATGTATCAGTGACATCAAATTAAAATGCAGGGTAAGTTAGCATAAAGAAGAAAGGTCTCCTGAAAACCCTAACTTTTTTCCAAATAACAGCTCGGCATACATCTCTACATAGCATGCAATAAGGCACCTATCTAACACAAGGAAGAAACCTATGCTACAGTTTGAAGCACAATTGTTATCCAAACAAAAGAAAATATTGCTCACCATAATATTCACTCCCATTAAAAACTGTATCTCTCATTCCCTTTCATATAACCCAAACCATATCTAAAAAAATACATCAGTTTGTAAAAGATATTTTACACAACAGTAAATAGAGCGCAATCTATTGGAATTTGGAAAAACCTTGTAAAAGTGAGATTTCCTTGTAGTAGTTTAGTATACACAATCTTTTTTTTTTTTTTTTTAAGATCAATTTCTGATAAGTTTGCAGATTAACATGGGTTACCTATAGTCTATACATTAGCCTCCAAAGCCATAAACAAAGTGACACTTAATGTCCATTTGGTGCTGTTGGTACAGAGGGATCCGCACAGTAAATAATTAGGACACAGGTCTGGTTGTAATATGCTACCCAGTAGGTTTTATTTTCTACTATGCATTATCTTGTGGCTAGATCGCATGTCAAAATAGAATCGCGTGTCAGCCAGTATTGCTCTCTGTACAGTCTATGTAGCAATGCTAACCCAATGCAAACATACAAGAAAACATCCTCATAAATATACAAGATGGCTCACTTCTGACAGAGCCCAAATTCAAGGACAAGCTGCATGAGAACACCTGCAACATGTTTATCTCCAACACTTAAAACAAATTAAATCCATAAAAGAAAAAAAAAGTGGAGACTAAGTGGAACTATCAAAATGTAATCTTTTGGAACAGCACACTAGTCAGCTATACATATATATATATAAAAGAAAATCGGTAAGTATTTACATTAGATTTGATGTCTGCTTCACATGGACTATGTGGGTGAAAAAGAAATCAGAACAAAAGTTCTTATTCAGCAACTGTGTTGATAGCCTTGAATAAAGTTGCAGCTGAAAAGCGCATGTGCCCACCTGAAGATACATGAATAGATTTTTTTTTTTTTATCAAAAAGACTAGCCATATGGTGAAGCATTTCTCCCTCTGGATAACAATTTTACCATGTTGATCTTCAAACCACATTTCTTCTTTAAAAATGTTCAAAACAGGTCCTGGAGCACGTGAAGCACAATCACAAACAAGAATAGAGGCTCCTTCACAATCTATTATTATACCATCATCTGAGAACAAAGCCTCAGGTTCAGCTCTGAATTATAGGCGACATAGTCCTTCAGGCCAAACTATTTTCCTTTTGAAGACTTGTGTACTTATTGTCCATTTCTTCCCTCAACTGCTCCATTTCACCACAGCAATGTCTGACCGACCACCATGTGTATAGAATTTGGCCTGATGTTTATCGTTGTGTGAGACATTACCAATGACAGATCGCTGGAAAACTGGAACTGGGAGATGTGGGGGCATGGGGTGTGTGCGTTTACACAAGACAGCATGTGAGGGTAGTAAAGGGTGCTCACTGATCTGCATGGATCCTATGATGTCTGGAGAGCGAAGATGAATGGTTAAAGCCTTTGCCACACTGAGAGCACCTGTAGGGTTTTTCAACAGACAGGATGCGCTGTTTTGGGAAAGCATTGTTAGGGAATCCCTTCCCTGTGGGGATGGTACTGTACTGCTGCTGTTGTTGCTGCTGCTGTGGTGGTTGTGGCTGCTGCTGTTGCTGTTTCTCCTCCAAGTGAACTCTCTGATGCCTAGCAAGGGAAGAGGAGTGATTGAATCTTTTGCCACAGTGAGCGCAGGTGTAGCTCTTTCCCTCTGAGTGGACTCTTTGGTGCCGGGACAGGGAAGAGGAATGATTGAAGCCCTTATCACAGTGGTGACACATGTAGGGCTTGTCTCCCTGCTGGTGGACCCTCTGCTTTGGAGGACTGCCGTAAGACATGGGTTTTCCAGGCTGCGGTGGAGAAAACACTGGATTCTGCAGATGGGTCTTGTGGTGGCGAGAGAGCGAAGAGGAGTGATTGAATCCTTTGTTGCAGTGTCTGCAGGTGTAGGGCTTTCCACCAGCGTGGACTTGTTGGTGTTTCTTCAGGTGACGCTTGCGGACAAAACTTTTTCTGCACATGTTGCATTTGTACGGCTTCTCACTTGAATGGATCCTCTGGTGCTCTCTCAAAGTGGCAGCAGCTGCAAAGCATTTTCCACACTGTGCACACCGGTGGGGTTTATCTCCAATAACAACTGCAGTGTGGGTCTTCTGATGCTGCTTCAGGTTGGATGTTGTCGCAAAACCTTTGCCGCACTGACCACATGTATATGGCTTCTCACGTGCATGGACCTCCTGGTGTTTTTTCAGATGCCGTCTGCGAACAAAGCTCTTTCGACACTGAGTGCACTTGTAAGGCTTGTCTTCTGAATGCATCTTCATATGTTCTCTCAGGGTGATGGCAGCTGCAAAGCTCTTACCACACTCAGAGCATCTGTGGGGCTTGTCTGGCAAATGAATCATCTGGTGAGACTTGATGCTGAAGGCATCAATAACATCTTTACCCATAATCTCCACGCCAGGGGGAACATAGGGCCTTTCTTTCATGTGAATCTTCATATGTTGCTTGAGGCTGGCCTCCACAGCAAAGCTTTCACCACAGTGGACGCAGATGTAAGGGTTGAGGTCCTTGTGAATCTCAAAATGTTGGTGAAGATCAGCTATGCTGCCAAAGATCTCACCACATTCGTTGCACTGCAGACCATGGGCTTCATGTATGATTACACCATTCTCTGACTCCACTGTCAACTCTCCGCCGTGGTCAGACTCGACCTTGACCACATGCTCACTTTCTGTTTTAAGCAGGACTTCTCCCAGAAGTGTCTCGTTTCCCGTTGTCTTGATTTCTGCTCCTGTAAAACAATGCATCTCACCATGTTCCACCTTAATGTAATCATGGTCTGTCTCCGCTACAATTGCATCCACACAAGCTACAGCTCCGAGCTCTGTCCCCAGTCCCTGGATTTTTAAGTCTGAGCCATGGATCTCCAACTCTAATCCACGCTTTTCTTCTGTCATTATCTCAGTTTCTGCTCCATAGTGAAGGTCGACATGGCTGTGGGCTATGACACACTCCGACCCAAGTGTGTCAAGGCCGGGTGTGTCACATTCAGTCTCTGACTCGGCCATGAGAACACACTCCAGCCCCACGACCTCCGTTTTCTTGCCGGACGGTAACTCAAAGGAAGAATCGGGGTATATATTTTAGCTTTGTTTAGTGACGCGCGGGTGTTTTTTGTTATTCAGCAGACCTGTAACAGAAAAAAAAGAAATAATGACCAAAATGGCCTTATTAACTTAGTGCTTGACACCTAAATAAAATGAACCAAATTTGATTTTTGTATCTGTATGTACATTTTGAAAAACAATTTAAAGACAAATTTAAGAAGAGTGTGACAATTTGGAAAAGGCCACTATTTTAGTTATCTAAAATAATCAGGACAGCATGGAGCACATTACTTGATTCGAAGTTGATACGTGTCATCTGATGAGATACTGGCTACAACAAGGAATAAAGTAGTCACAGCTCAAACTGGTAGAACTCACTGGAACTGTATTTTTATCCACAACTACACATCTCAATAACACGTTTGCAGTTAGCGATTAATACAACTTTCACTTCACTAGCTAACAATTGATAAAAATCAAAGTGGATCGCAACGCAATCAAGCACTCGATTCTAACTTAATCCGCAAGATAAAACCGGGCCTACACAGATCGCTTATCTGCGCGATACGTTGATTATTTGAATAACTAACAAAGCAGAGCGAATACAGACATTTAAACAGTAGTTATTTTATTAATAAAACACTGAACAGGGAGTTGCTAGCCTTCTATTACTGCTACAAATAGCCTTCATAGCCGCTAGTTAGCTGGCTATGGACGGCGAAGACTGGTTAACGACAAAACAGCATCGTGTTAGCTGCTAATGTGTACAATTTAGCCAGCTAACTAGCTTAATAGCATCACGCAAGCAGCTGTAATTAGGCTATAAAAATCCACAATATACTTACATTACACGAGCGATCGAGATGAACAATACGCAATTTATGATCTCGGCCGACGCGGAAATTCGCTCTGCGCGAGTATTAACAGGCCATCTTGTTGTGCCACACCAGCACTTCCAGCTAGCCAAAATGACATGCTCGCCTAAAATGGCCGCCGCTAGCTAACGTTAGCCACGCTAGCTTCCGCCCTACAAAATATGTTCATTTACAGTGGCCCTGCAGACGACCTAAGTACAAATCAACTTTACACGCTACGTTACGAAGTCGACCACAGTCCAACAATTAGCATACACTGTGTCGGAAAACGGCGTTAAATTCTATAGGGAGACACGTTAGCAAGCTACGAGCAACCCAGTAATTCCAAACAGGAGTTGGCTAGCTGAAACAAAGATGGCTAACCGTAAGGGCGACGAATGCTGTGCAAAAAGCCCGGGAAAGGTTGCGCCTTACTTACATAAGAAACCATAAAAGACCCAAGCCTTGCAGCGAACGCAGTCAAAATCGCATTACCCAAACACAGGAGTACAAGACATGAAATTCAGTTGCAACTTGAAAAGGCACGGCGACTCATGGCTACAAACCTAAAGCCCTCATTTACTGCGGCAGCAACCGACAAACCGCACACACTTCAATGGAGGCCTTGCTGGCGTTAGCCGCTAGTCAGCCGAGACACCACTAGCGTGGCTACGTAGCCACGATGCCAGGCTAACGAGCCCGCTAATGCAGACCGCTAGCACGGCTAAAACTGTCCTCCACTTAGTACCAGCATTAGCAGAGACTGTAAGATACTGAACGGAAGCCTCACTAAACCGATCACGTTCAGTCTGCCTTCGCTTACATAGACAAAAGGAATGGTCAGTCCAAGATATACATGGTCCGATTTTACTGCGAACATGCCTTAAATATAACCTGGATTAGGCTCAGAGCTGAAACACTTAAGCCAGAATGTGGCTGTCTGCTTTACTACTAGAACACACTGTTAAAATACTGTACGAGCCAGGGCCTGTATTTTTCCATTGCAAACGTCGCTTTTACAAGGCTAGATGACCAACACACACGCTGATCAACACATTCAACATACATTAAGAGTACGCTCGGTTAAACAGAGATCCCCACTGTGTCTCCACGAATACTCACAAGTTAAACTGTAACGATGGAAAAAGAAGCAAGAGAAAGGATGGCGTTGAGTTTAATTGTATAGATCACTGCATGCACACACCCACCTTTTAGTCCTTTAATATTTGGATTGCAGAAGGAAGAAAATGAGAATCGTTTGTATATTTCAGTCTCAAGAACAGGGATTGAGAAGTGGTTTGCAAGCTGTTGTGAGCCTCGTCAAACTGCTGTGTCTTCCTCTGCCTGTGTGTGTAGCTGGCGCCACAGCTCATCTGGCGCCAACGTTGGACAACCGACGCACTTTAGCGAAAGAAATCATTGTCGACTCCATTCACCAGGCAAACCGCTACCGCCCCCTGCAGTCTAGGAGTTGTTCATGCATGACAGACATGGAATAAAACCACTTTATACAAGTTATTTATTTTACACATTCATTCATAATATTGGAGGTCAAATAATCATACTTTTTAAATATATATTTTATTCATAAAGTTTGTTTCACTAAACATTTGTGGCCTTTGTACATCCCATAATGGTGTCTTGCATTCCAAGATTGCACAGAAGAATGCATCAAAGTACCAACGTACTAAAAGAAAAATCTAGATAATGTTGTTTTGTTTTCAATGCCTCGGGGGAAATTGTTATTGGACAGCTGCCAGTATGTATGAAAGTGCTGCAATCGACTATTAGTGTCTATTTAAGTATGTTTTAAAGTGATTTATGCTATATGATTTGTATTTATAATCTTCAACATGAACTAGCAAGCAGAATTGCTACAGTCACTGAATGAAACACTCTTTATAAATTATGAAATAACTTAAAATAGAAATTCTCAGGTAAAATAGTGCATTGGGTTTTTGTGAAGGATATAGAATCTAGTTATTAGGAAATAAATGTCTGACTCTGCACACATCAGCAGTGCTGAGGTTAGTGGTATTGCAGGGACACACTATGTGACAGACATAAATGTTCTTTGCTATGATAAATTAGTTCCACAAGGTGATGCTGTTTTTCCCCACTCGCCATCTGAACTGCTTGTAACTGATGTGATCAAATGTGATCATACGCATCACACAAATGTAAACTAGCAAGAGAAACTGACTGAGGGCTGTTTCGTAAGAGTGAGAGTGGCATCTGAAAAAAAATGCCCAAGCTAAGGATGTTTGAAGGTAACAGATCTATGTGAAGGAGCTGTGAAATACTAGTACTAAAGTGAAACTTACAAGTTGTTTCTATAGTGTTCATAAATTTTCATATAATTACCTGTTTGTAATTATATAATTTAGAATCTTAATAATAAAACAGTCTTTCTTCACTGATTCCTCTCATCTGTTTCAGTATATTTAGTTTCAGGCAGCATACCTGTAGTAACGCCCACTACCTGGTTATAAAGAGCCAGCCAGGAATACTGGTTTTACAGCCGGACCAGCCCACATAACTATCGGTCTGTCGCATGCAACGTCAGTCACACAGTTTCTCTCAAGCTGTTCACTTCAGGACACCATCTTGTCAGTGGATATCTGATCATGTTTTACTTTTCCGTACTGTAGGTGTTGATCTCAAAACCCTGTTTTATTGGGTAAATTCTGCAGAATTTAGCTTAATTACCTTTTTTTTCAGCCGAATCTTTTCTAAATCCTGGTAAAATGTCTCAACGTGGCAATCTGGATTTAGACAGGTACGGCTTAGAGAAATCTCGTCGCTCTAATAGTCGTAACCAATCCAAGACCCAGGCTAAGGATGGAGAAGTCCTGTGCGACTTCTGTACAACAAGGAAGCAGAAGGCCGAGAAGTCCTGCTTGGTTTGTCTGGCTTCCTACTGCGAGACACACGCCCAGACTCACTACGACTACCCGGCTCTGATGAAGCACAAGCTGGTCAAAGCCACCGGACAGATGAGGGAGAAGATCTGTGCGCAGCACGACAAGCTGCTGGAGGCTTTCTGTCGCGCCGATCAGACATCAGTGTGTGTTCTGTGCATGATGGACGAGCACAAACACCACGATATCGTCCCAGCTGGAACGGAAAGGACCGAGAAACAAGTGAGTCAGCCTGTGTTCTTATGTAAGGACCAAACCACAGTGAATGAACTTAGAGTTTATTGTGCAAATTGTTATCATCCACTGATCCCCATCTCTCTCTGCAGAAACAGCTAAGTACCACACTGTACAAATCACAGCAGAGGATTGACCAGAGAATTAAGAAGTGGCAAGATCTTCGACAAGCTGTGGAATCAGTTAAGGTAAATGAAAACGTATTCTCATCACGACTCAAGTGTGATGCTTAAAACAAGCTACTGAGTTTCTCTGTCTTTCGTATCAGCACTCTGCTCAATCGGTCCTCGAGGAGAACGAACGGATCTTCACCGAGCTTCTGCTTTCCATAGAGAGGAAATACAACGACGTTAAGGAGATGATCCGCTCCCATGAAAAGACCACGGTGTCGCGGGCCGAGATCCTGCTCGGCCGCCTGGAGGAGGAGATTACGCTGCTGAAGAAGAGACACAACGACCTGGAGAAACTGTCGCACACTGACGATCACATACACTTTCTACAAGTGAGTCAAGTCCGAGTGGCAGAACATGATGGAAGCCGTGTGTGCTTTGACTGAACAGTGGTTTTGACATCTTTATCTTCCACATTTTCACCTGAACCAGAGCTGGCAGTCGCTGTCAGGCCCCTCAGGATACGAAGACCTGAACAACATCAGCGTTGCTCCCAATTTCTCCTTTGAGGCTACAAAGAGGGCCATCGCTGCACTGAAAATACAAGTTGAAGAAGTGAGCAAAACAGAAACGAGCAGAATCTCAGCAGCAGGTGAATGAGTTTGATTTTTGGACTTCTTATACAGAAGTAGTGTTTCTCTGTGGTCCTGGTTTGTTTTATCAGCGTTTCCTTCCATGTGTTTTTAATTCTCCTGTTACAGTAAAAGAAGTCTACATCACACAAGAAAATGAGACAGAGATGAGAAGAGAATCAAGTGTGAGGGAAGAGCCAAGGATGAGGGAAGAGCCAAGGATGAGGGAAGAGCCAAAGACAAGGGACGACTTCCTGAAATGTACGTTATTAGGTTTTATACCAAAAAAATGTGCTAGTCATCGTTTCATTCATAAATTCCAACAAAGCCTTGAGTGAACCAATGCGTTGAAATGACTGAAACCAAGCTGATGCTTGTGGAACAGGTTTGACGGAATGTGAGAGTGGAAAATTACAGCTGAGTATAACTTAAACAAACAAAGGCGTTCCCGTCTTTGCAACACGCTTCAATGGCTTAGATTTATATTGTTAAACAAACAAAGTAAATTTTGCTGGTGCAAATGAGGAGCTTCGACTCCTAAGGACTTAACGCTCAGTCGATGGAGAGACTGATGACTGACGTGTCTCTGCTCAGATGCCTGCCAGTTGATTCTGGACGTCAACAGTGTCCATCCCAACCTTCACCTCTCTGAGGGGAACCGAACAGCTACGATGAAGAATGATCCTAAGAACTACCCTGACCATCCAGACAGATTTGACCACTGGCAGCAGGTGAGTACAGAAAGGACCATAAATTCTCATTTGGTCTTTATTGTAAGGGAACATTTTCACTCACCTCAACAGCTGTTACACATGCCTTTAATCTCTTCTGTTGCTCTCAGGTGTTGTGCAGGGACAGCATATCTGGGACCCGTTGTTACTGGGAGGTAGACTGGAAGGGGACCGAGGTCGACGTGGCTGTCACCTACAGGGGAATCCCACGCAAAGGAAGTGGCAGCGACTGCAGCCTGGGCTGGAACGAGAAGTCCTGGAGCCTCTACTGCTCAGACTCCAAGTACTCATTTGTGCACAATAATCAGAGCAAAGACATCCAGGCTTCTGTCTCGCCTCGCATCGGGGTCTACGTGGACCACGCGGCAGGGATTCTGGCCTTTTACAAGGTCTCTCAGGGCATGCAGCTCCTGCACAGAGTCCGGACTACCTTCACCCAGCCGCTCTACCCTGCATTCAGCGTGTGGGGCTTTGGTACTACTATAAGACTGTAGGAGGAGCCACTGCATAACATGTGGTGTTTACGGATATTTTTAGTTTACCTTTTACAAATAATTCCTCTTTTAAATGTGAAAGCATGAGAGTCCAATCCACTTGATCTTTTTTTTTATCACAGATAATTCTGGGGGATTTTTTCATTAATTTAATTTAAAAGAAACAAATCCAGTTGTGAGTAGGAAAAATATGCAAAAATAGATCATCACGCTGTTTCTTCATGTCTTGTCTTTTTATCAGCCATGTTAAATCATCAAGTATCTCATACAACAGATCGTTTGAATGTTATGATAAAAATGTAATGTTTTAATACACAAATGCTTTGCTGTGATGTGTCTGAGAAATAAAATCATGAGAATGAAAGTAAAATTGAGTTGTTTGTTTTTGTTATTTTACAGAAAATGGCAAAGGTTAAGTGTTACCATCCATCGAGACAGTCGTAGACACTTGAAAGTCACTTAAGATACTCGAAAGATGAAATGTTTTTACATCATCCTCATAGAAATATTTATTATTTTCCTAAATATTACACAATCTAAACCGTTACCAACAACATGAAGTTTCAGTTCCATGTTATAAACTGTAGCCTCTGGGACACAGTAACGTTGCGTCCGCCCCGCCCAGTCGGTGCGCTTCTGAAAGCAACGCACCCTGTCTCCACAGGTTCGGGGGGGGGGGGCGGAGTCAAACATCTGGAGACTGCGAGTGTCTCGTGGCGGCGGCGATGCAAGAAGAAAGTGTGCACGAGCGGGGGCTCAGCAAGAAAGAAAACGTCTAACGGGACCAAAGTTGCAGGGAAAATGAGAAATAACTGCTCCGCGTCGTCTTGTGTGGAATAGCCTCGGCTGCGTGAAGCGTGCGGGACAGGTCCGCGTACTCGGTTTGCTCGGAGGAAAACACGCTAACCCGAAGGCTGCGGGTGAGTGATCCAGCCTTTGCTTCTCATGTCCACGTCTGACGCTCCGAGCTGAACGCTGTGCACCAGCTACGCGTCGTGGGAAGACGCTGAGCCGGAGCCTCGGTCGCTCACCGCGTTGTCCCGCTGCATCAACCGTCGCGTGGTCCCAGACAAACTCTGCGACTCCGAAACTTTGTCTGAAAAAAAAAAACTGCAGCAAAAGCAGCAACTACCTCATAAATGCACGTATTAATAACGTTAGCATTTTAATTCGATTTAGTCTATTACATAACCCTTCAGAGTAGCCAGAGTGATTAGTCATTAGACAAGTTAATATACAACTATGTTGATTTTCGAATAATCACTTTTCTGCCCTGTCAACAGCTTTTTGTCTCTACAGAGCACAAGTATATAAATAGCAGCACTGATTAGTAATAGTAGTCAACTGATGTCAGTCAGTTTGGAGAAATACATGTAATAACGTGGTTATAACCCCTAACGCTTCCTGATCAGTATGTGAATCATGCTGATGTAACTCCCCTGTCCGTCTCCTGTCATTTTCCATCCTGAAGGACACACCGGCGTCCCGTCCGCCGAGCTCCGTCTCCACCAATGAGTCCATGCAGAAGTCAGGCCCACTGAGTTAAATGTTAGTACTACTGCAGGTATCGCTCGGCTGGCCGAAGAGGAAAAAGAAGAGCGGGTCTGCTCCCGGTGCTGGAAGATGTCTCTCTGGATGATACTGCCGGTTAGCCTCCCAGCTCTGACCATCACTGGGATCTGGGTCGTGTAAGTGTTACGCTTATGTACAAGTCATGCATTGTCTCTACACTCTATAAAAGCATGTGTATAAACTTAATAATAATATACTTTGCTTGTAGTTCTAATACAAGCATCAAGATGTGTTGACGTCCATAATTAATTCATCATCTGTTTTTACACACCATTTGTGCCTTTGTCATCATATTCCAATCAATCATTGTCAGATTGTTCATTTGTTTTGAACACATTGGCATTTAGCAAATATTCCAGTATAACTAACTCAACGTTATAATCCAAAATTGTCTGCAATGGGGTTTTCCAGCTTTTGTTTATATTGAAGCGAAGACCTTTACAGTATATATCGCTGCTCGCTTGCCTCCAGGGGAGCCATGCTGCATATTTTGCCCTGAATTCCAGGCAGCCATGGTAATTGCATGTGAGTTAACTCTCTCCAGGAAGGCTCTGGTTTTATCTCGTGTCCTAATGATTTGCACCGCGGCACCCGAACAGATGTACCGGCTGCGTCTTAGTTGACAGCTTCCTTCGCCGCTTTGTTGTTACTTCAAGAGGAGGAATTCAGGCCCCCCGGGGGGCGAAGGAGACAGATGGCCCAATTACACATTGTCATATCTAGGCTGTGTCCTATATGTGTAATGAGATGCAAAGGGAGTAAGCAGCCTAATCGAATGCCGAGGCTGACATCTTAGTTTGAGGTCTTAAACAGAGCAGTCCACATTGTGTCATCAGGGGCGGAAGGGAAGTTGCTACAAATCATCAACATGTTGAAAATGAGTGAGTTTCTCACATTTCGTTTCTCTGAGTAGGAAGCTGATGCGGGTGCAGAGGGGACATGCTGATGACTGTCATTCCCGTTAAACCTGCTTCCTTCTCCTTACCTTGACAATGGTGCCTTGTTTCTAAGAGCAGTCAAGGGTCTTTTTCCAGGCTTGTGGAATGTCCAAGGATGTGACATGTTGTGCAACTCCCTCTTTCACTGTGGGTGATTGAATGGGAGAAAGGTAAATACTGAAAGGGAGTAATGTAGAGCGAGAAGCAGAAGACGCTCAGGCCTGTGCCCACCCAGGAGGCTCTGCTCAGACTGAGCTCTGCTAACATTTTATCAGTTAAAAGCACACGTTGTCTCATCAGGTTTGAACCGGATTTTACGCTTGGTTTTAAAATAACTGAGCAAAGAAGCCGGAGAAACAACTGCAGGCGCCCGTTCTGCCCAGTTCATTCACATCTCATGCGTCACACCCTTTCCCGTGGTTCCTGTAATGTTATATTTGGGAACTTTCACTGCCATGAAGTGCTCTGCAAAATTTTCATTGTTCATTCCCAAATAAAAACAGCCGCTTGCACCTATATATTGCTCACAGGCATACAATTAGAGTGTTTGACCACCGCTGAGCTTTGATAGAGGTCTAATTATATAAGCAGACCTATAATTACGTTGCCTCCTCTGAGAACAGAATGCACTGCTTATATTCAACATACAGTTAATAACAACACTTCTTTAGAAATGTACCAGATCCGCCCTGCAGATATTTTAAAAGCTGTACACGCAATTCTTAGCTTTACTTGTTTTCCTGGACTATTTTCTTTCTTGTGCGCCATCTTTTGTTTTTGTCAAGTTGCTGCCGTTCCGTGGGGTTTCGATGTGGAGCCCTGGCACCTGACGGACACGTTCCACTCAAGTGTTGCTTCCTTTTTTTTTCCCCCCTCCACGTGTTACGCAAGAGCGCCGCTACTGCAGCGTTCTGCCATCGGGCTTATGTGACTCTCACCGCTGTGATTCACGCAGCCTGAGTCGAGCCAATAACCAGCTGACCAAGTGCTGCCACCCGCTGCAGCAGTTGGACATTTACTGTTCCCACACATGGAGGCAGCTGCAAATCCAGCTGTGGTATATCTTGTCTCTGTGCTTACATAGTAAGTAGCTGAAGGCCTGCCACTGGTTTAGGTTTCTGTCACTGTCAAGCATGAAATCCTGTTGACCTTTAACAGTGTTAGTATTTGTGTATTAGTCATGTCTCTGTGCTTGTTAGTGTCTTCTGGGTAGAGTGTGTGTGTGTGTGTGTGTGTGTGTGTGTGTGTGTGTGTGTGTGTGCGTGCGTGTGTGTGTGTGTGTGTGTGCGTGCGTGCGTGCGTGTGTGTGTGTGTGTGTGTGTGTTTTAGCAAGAATGGCCCTGGAAGCATCGTTAATTGGCATTTAACCTCCAATTGAACTATGGCTGCGTTTACAAAGCAGGACAGGTCGTCTCTGTGTTTGACTCTTGCTGTCTCCTTCTGTCTGGCTTTTTATTGTTTATCATAGATTGTGTTTGACTTTTAATTTCAGTGTCTGACGTCCATTGAATACAAGGACTACTGTCCGTTTTAGCTCCAGACTGCATCCTTGGCTTCTGACAATTATAATAACAACGTATGGACAGAATCAGCAGCCCTTATTCATTCAACAAAAATCTAGAATGCAGATGTTTCTTTCAACTTCCTTGTGTTTGGGCCCATAGAGATCGCTCACTAGTGACATGCTCGCTCATCCTTTCGCTCTCCTTGTCCACTCGTTTAGGGTTTGATGAAGTAAAAAAAATCTTATTGGTCTCTCCAAAAACTAATGTTTTTTATGTCTCATATTTTTTTAATCAGCTTACACATACACTCCAGACACATATATTTTTATTGGCTCATAGGAAAGTTGTGCAGAATACAGTCTAGGTGTTTTAATTGTCTGGTCATTGACTTCACTGCAGATGTGGCTGGTCAGTGACCTGAACCAACGATCACCTCTTTCTGTTTAAATTGATAGGAGGGGTCAGTTCACCCTGTCCTGCAGGTTAAACAAACAGATGCAACTCAAATGTCCTGTAGGTCAGAGTGTAGCGGTTGCGTTAAACCCTGGAGTCCCCTTTTGTTGTTCTAACCATATCTTCTTGCTTGTAGGTACGCCATGGCCCTGTACAACCAGCACGTTTGTCCTGTGGATAACTGGTACAGTGCTTTGCTTCATCTATTCTTACACACCGGAGTGATTTATCACCTCCGTCATTGCATCATATATATACATGCAATTAGATCTTTTGCTATCTTTAAACAGAAATCATAAGAGGCACTGTTAAATCCACTCGCTCTCAGCACGAACACAAAGCTAAAATGCGACGTGACAGTTGTTATTGTTCTCCGTTTTTTTGCTGACTGATCCCCTCTCAGTGTTTGAGTCAAGTTGAGGTTAGAATCTACCAGCAGAGCTCCTATTTGATGACACAGCAGTTCTCTTCAACTTCAATTCAGCACATGTCCCTGAAAGAACGCCGCAGAGTCGTCGAATAGCATAATAATAAAATCATTCCAACATCCTGAGAATATTTGAAGTAGTGCTGATGTGGTTAAACATAAATGTGCATGTATCCCTTAACGCCAGACTACTTTGTTTTTGTGTGTGTCCATGTTTGGTGAACTAGGTTGTACAATCAGTCGTGTGAAGAGGAGCTGTACCTGCAGAGTGGCCCGACATTATGCTGCACACTAGACAATGTACCTCTCATCAGGTCAGTGAGACTCCCTGCTTCACCCCAGCCTCAACTCTCCTCTGTCGCTTTGTGTCTAGTTGTCTGCCGCTTCAAAACAGGAACAAGGTCCCATTGTTTAACGCGACCCCTGGACGGCACATTGTTGATGAAAAGCCAGTGGGCTTCGAGGAGAGAGTTCTCCTGAGGGTGTGTGTGTGTGTGTGTGTTTGTGTGTGTGTGTGTGTGTGTGTGTGTGTGTGTGTGTGTGTGTGTGTGTGTGTGTGTGTGTGTGTGTATCTGAAAATAACTCTGGGCTGAAATATCCTGCCTGCCACCGTGGCAGTTTAGAGGCAAACCACAGGTCTGTCTTGTCAACTTCCATTTAGAAGGAAATTCCCACTCATTTGTTTTTCATTTTGGCTCAAAGTCAATTTGGAGAATGTAAACACATATGGACATATTTACAAATGCAAAGGAAAACTACTTGTAGCCGTAACAACACAACTAAATAAGAAACCTAGAAATGTGTAAGTGTTGCAAAGTTACAAATTCAGGGCTACAGATATGATCAAATCTCCAGTTGATGTGGTGAAGGACGGAGAGATGTGTGCGCGTGCGTGTGTGACTCCAGTCAGCTGAGAGGGCTTTGTAGGCAGCAGCAGTCTGTCTGTCTCCTGCAAAACTCCTACAAGCCGTTCCCGTTCCCAGAGAAGCTGCAGTATGCGCAGTGGGTGAAAAGTCAGCGGCTTGATGAAGCGATGTCAATGAGTGGGTGTATCAGTACCAACAACCATGTACTAATGAGTAAATGTGCATATTTGGGAGAGAAGAGTGGGAGAGGAATTTCTGCTACTGTGTCTGTGTTCACATGATGTGTTCTCTGATTCATTTGATGTGTTCTCCTTTCAGTAAATGTGGAACTCTGCCCCCTGAGAGCTGCTTCTTCAGCCTTATCTGCAGCACAGGCTCCTTTATGGGTAAGGACCTAAATGCTTGGATTTCCAGCTCAGAAAATTATTCTTGTCTTTAAATATGGGTGGATTTTTACAGCTGTCTATCAGTGGTAGGGCAGTATAAAATATACCTAAGGCATTTTTAAGTCCCTTTCCATCGTGTCTTTGAGAACCATGCAGCCAAACAGAGTTTTGGTTCTCAGGCTTTAAAGCCTAACGCGTCCACACAGTGTTGCAGGTTTCCTGTCTCCACTAACTTTCCAGTAACCCATGTTAAACTACGGAGCTGGTCTGGCTCAATGCTCCTTGCACAACATCCCCATCATAACTATGATTGGAGAAAACCTCATGACAACACTCTCAGCATCTCAAGTAACTCTCAACTTTGACTGTAGCAATTAATGATGCAGGCATTACTTTGAATGGAAATGATGTACACGTGTATTACAGACTACACGAGCAGGAGAATTTTTTTTTGTGTTAGTTGTTTTGATCAACTCTTTGCTTTCTCTCATTTCTGCTGCACTCTGAAAATGCTGATTGCATAGAAAAACAACTTTCACACACCCCAGAAGCCAGGCAAAGCTTTTTTTTTGCATAAAAGAGGATGTAAATGTTAGATTCTTCCATTCAGTTGGGTTTCAGTTTAAAGCGTTCACACATACAGAGAGAAAACAGGAAGCAAATGAATGGGATCTGCTTCCATGCGCTGGCCTGAGCCGACACGTGCCGTTTCTGTGTAAACCGGTGGCTGCCAATGTCCTGATTTAGTTAATGTTTGGCAGCTGCGGCTCGGACGTGTTCTGTGTGTGAGCGCACACGTGTGTGCATAAAGCACGGGAGCCGGGTCGTTGCCTTGTTTGTCTTTGCGTAAGTGTTCTCCATGCCTGCAGCGGCCATTTAAGGGCCGCCTGCCTGGCCCGACCGCTGCCTGATGAGGCAGGCAGAGTCTCTGCAGTCGGATTATGATCCCTCCGTAACGACGTCTAACTTTGTAACCTCTACGCTGCGCAGCCAGAGTCTAAATTAACGGTCTGCTATTTGCATGTGAGTCTGTGCTCAGTATACTCTGTTGGAGCAGACTGGTACAGCTCTGCTTAGTTTAGGGATGTCGTGTGGTAATGAACCTTCGTCATCTCCAGTTTTCTGCCTCACTGCTTACGTCATGATGACAGGTCATGTCTGTGGCAATGATGCTGCTTCCCAGTGAACAGTGTTTACCTGCAGAGTTCTTTGATTATGGCCTTTACAATATGTCAGCAAAGTGACTATATAATCATGTGAAATAACCAGATTATTGATAGCAAGACATTCATAATTTCAGCGCTACACAGACCTTAAAGGGCAATGACAGCGTATATTTTAATCACATGCGCTTTTAACAATGTTCATATATAAATAGCAAAACCAACAGCAAACATCTAATCGTGGTGTCTTGACACAGATGAGTTTATTCCTCCACGTATTCAGAGCTTATCAGCACATTGAAGTCCAATGGACAGTAACATTAATTATGATAAACTGCCAGGATACGTCTCTGCCACACATCTAACTCCTCTCCCACACATCTAACTGTTGTTCAGAAATCTGATTTGTTGGTCCTCTCACAAACATAAATAAAGTCCTGTATCCTGTCAGGCGTCTTAATCCATGGGGTGGATGAGCCACATGCAGACATTTAGGCTCATGTTTCATAAATATGTGTTTGTTTATTCTTCTAAGTCATTCCTGTAGTCTGTACACAGCATTACAGGTGCAGTTGGTAGCGCTTTGACCTGGGGCGCAGAAGGTTGCAGGTTCAAACCCACCAGGGCTCCAGGTGTGTCCCTTGTCCTTGAGTGAGACACTTCGCACCAAGGCCCCGGGTGCTTTGCATGGACGCCCACTGCTCCTCCAGGGCATGGGTTAAAGGCCAATTCGTAATCATTGTACATTAAATTGTAATAATGGCCAATAATGGTCATTTATATTTCATCTTATAAAGATGTAACCTACGAAAGTAGGTTAAGTTCCTATGGCATGTAGTTGTACAACCAGCCATCGTGGCTAATCGCCTCTTTGCTTCTTAGCCTATTGATTTATGTCGTGCTCTGTGGATCGTGCCTCCTCCCCTTGGCTCGGGTTCACTCTGGGATAACGTGGAGTCTGTGAACGGCCTGTTACCTCACATTTCGTCTCCTAGCTTTAATCCCTGTTCCCAAACGTTCTGCCAGTGTACACATACAATGTGTCCAAGACAATGCATGCATTCTCTCTCCGCGCGCCCCCTGTGAGCGAGTGCAGCGGGGCGTTCGGGTTGAGACGTATCTCCTTGTGGGACCAGCGCGGTTTGTTGTGCTGTGAGGTGGGGTGTAGCGTGCGTTTGAACCTGCTTCCTCTCCCGCGCTTCCTGAGCGAAGCAGTGAGACTCTAAGGTTGTGCGCAAGGTGACCCAGGCTACGGGTGTGTGTGGACACTGTCGTGCTGTGTTTACGTGCAGCTCACCAACAGACAGCGAGCCTTGACCTTCGATGGGGAGGTCAGCCATACTGCTTACTCATCTGACTCATAGCTCTGTAGAAACCAGCCAGCACCAACGTTCACAGGAAGGATCAAACTAGAAATATGACAGAAGCTTGAATCATTTTCCAGCGAATGTGTTCGAACGTCTTCATTTGTCGCGATGAAGAGGTCGCGCTGGTCAAACGCTGAATCGAATGAAATAGTCTGCGAATTTGTCGTCCCTTCAGGAACACAGTGCATTCCCTGTTTTAAAAAAGAAGAGGGGAAACAGCAAGGACGGCCTCCGAGACCGGAGACACTGTTTGTTTTTCCACGACTTTCCACAAAGTCATGTTCTAAAAGGAATCTAATGCTGGAAAGAACAGCAGCTCACAAAAGCAAAGGCGCACAACTTAAGCTTAAGATTTCATAAGATTATATATTAACTGAATATATATCTGTTACTTTTAATATAGATATAGGTTTAATATAATGTTTGGTGTTGAATAATTAGAAAATAATTGGTTATATAATAAACAATACACCTTTGAAATGTAGGTAACAGTGATTTGTTTGTATGTGTGTGATCATTAATTGGAACAACAAAATAAATAAAGTTCAGTAGATAAAAGTGCAGTATACAAATGACTTTCAGTTAAACAAAGTTATTAATTGTTTTTTACAGACAATGACTCAACCTGTAACGTTTAGCTCTGTGATGTAGTTGTAGACATTAGGACACATCAGAATCGACCTGCGTAATAAACTGCAATTCACTCATTCATCTCGTTGTAGCCAGAAAACCTGCTGCAATTTGGGGTTGTTGTCGTCAACATTCATCATACTTACATCATTTACATCATTCTTGTTGACGCGGTTTTGACACTGTGACTTCCAGTTCCACGTACTGTAACACCACAGCAGACGCGCCGTAGCCTGGATGAAGCCCGGCTGAAACAAAGCTTTGCTGTGTTCGACCCCGCAGTAACTTTTTGTTCCTTTCTGCGGCCGCATGTTAAATTACTCTGCTTTTGGCAGTGCGGACCTGGTGAAACAACCTCCTGCTAACAGACAGTTAGTTACAGACCTAAGACCTCTGGGACTGTATGAGCTCAAGGTCGAGACACGAGGGGCTCCTTGTCGCCTCTAATCGCCCGTCAGCATCCTCCCCTCCCCTCCTGTCTCCCCAGATAACAATGGGGAGCGATCCGGCGTCGGCTCCCCAGAACCCCAACAATGCCCCAGTCTCAGCCCATTAGCACACCAGCAGGCATCTGTCCCACACACTGTACTTCAGCTCCTTCCACCTCTGGAGCCTCACGCGGCACTCGCGCCGACCCCCCTCCCGTACATCGTTCTCACTTTCCCGCCACTTCCTGCCCCTCGTGTTCTCACTCGTCAGCCAGAGAAATGTGACTTCCTGTAATTCTCAGACTCCTTCCAAAGAGTTGTATTTCTTGGCTAAATGAGGTGTGTGAGTGTTTTGATTACATAAACGCCAGGCACTGCGAAATAACCAGCGTAGCTTACGTTTCCATTATAATACTACCTCATTTTCTTCTGCTAAAAGATTTATTGCTCTCCCTTTACAGTGATTTATTGAGTCATTTTCCTGCTGACTCTGTGTTTCTGTAGTGATGGTGATTGTGCTGCTTCGTTATGCCCACGTCATTGAGAAGCATCAGAACTGCGTTCTCAACACAGCGAGTCTCTCCACAGGCTGGATCTGTGCCGCTGGACTCATCATGGTGGGCAACTTCCAGGTAAGGAGGAAAACAAACACAGTGGTGCACACACACATCAACAGCGAAAACAGCAAATAGTGTACAAGCTCACAAGTCAGAACCATCAGTAGGTGGATGTGTTTGTTTATGCATTTTTACTTTTGTTTTTAACACATTTTGGTGTTTGTCCAGTTGTGACACATCACATTATAATTTATTATTATTTAGACCAGATAAGTCTTACTTCTTTTTACACTGTTCAAGGATGTTCTGGGTTTGTACATGTTTGAAAGAATAAATAAATATAAATTTAAATCCATATTTGAAGAATAGAGACCGTCATTGGTTGTGTTCTTCATCCACCAAAGGCAATATAAAACTGATACACAACAAAACCACAGATGTAGCAATGCAATGAAACACAATAGGTCAGAATTAGCAACAGACTGTTTTCATAAATGATTAAAGTAAAGTTCTGTAGCTCTTGGTTTTGCTTTTTACGGTTTTAGAGCATATATAAGTCTATTTTGGAGTCTGGATAAGCAAATACATCTAGGATAGTACGATGAGCATGGTTACTGTAATTTGATGAGTCAGTGAAGTTCTTTTTCTTTGCTTTTATCGTCTCCTAATGTCGGCTTCGCTTCACATACGCACACAAACAAGCGGATTGACATTTGTTTTTGTCCTGCTGTCACGCTGCACCGCTCTGTGGGACGGTTTAGTCTTAAAGCTTCACGTGAAGAAACCCAACCTGAATTCCTGCCCTGTAGATATTTGTTCTTTGGGAAGGAATTTCGGCAAGTTTAAATATTTAGAGCCCTGGCTGCACGCCTGGACCACGAGGGTGAGCCCTTTCAGAGACGGAGCAGGAGAGAGGGAGACAGGACTTTCACAAAAATGAGGCGTGTGGGATCTGCACACAGATAAAGCCACATGGAAACATTATGATGCTACTCTAGATACATATTTCCAAGTAAAAGTGATATGTGATCTTATTTCATCTTCTTTTGAAGTGGCTTATTATTTTTGGGGGCATGTTCGTGATGTTGAATACAGAGGCAGCTACTGATGTTCCTCCATATGGTGCGGTGTCCCTCAGGTGTATGCTATGAGCTAACTGCGTGACTATGAAGGAGCCCTTTACAGGAGCGTGTTGAACAGATGTGCAGTGTCTGAGGGTCCACACAGTCCATCCTCACCTTCTTCCCGCGTCTTTGCACCAAAGTTCTGGTAGGAATTATCCGGGAAGAGCCAGGGGGAAGTGAGTCATCAAGCCTGGCCGTGCATGTAGAGGAGCTGGGCAGACAGAGGCCCCATCCACCCTCATAACCAATCACAGCCTGCTCGCAGACTTGCATCTCCTACAGCCGGGGACATTCCAGTGGGATGGAAATAAAGATATCATCAATGGTGGATAAACTCTGGAAACCACATGGCAGAATAGAAAGTCCTGCTGCAAAACCAAGCACAGACTCTAGTGAGCAGACTGAAAATCACACGAGCCAGTAGTAAACTGTAATCTGAGGGGGAAACAAACCCGAGGAAGCGACTTGGTGATGGCGACGGCTTCAGTTTGGAGTGGAGCGTTACATAAGACTGTGGCGGCACAGCTGTGGCTACGGGGGCTTTTCCTGTCGGCGGTCGGACAGTTTGGGCAAAGAAACACATAAATTGATGATGGGGAAACACATTGGAGCCACATAGAGGACATTGAAAAAGCTCATTAGCATAAACCCAATGTCAGGATGCACCTTGAACAAGAAAACTGGATAAAGAACGAAAACTGAAGCCGGATGTCAGTTGGGCTTGTTCTCACCGTGCCCACACTTCATTTACCGGTGTAATACACAGCCATGAGGAGAAACGCGTCACACTGTTACACCAGGCTTCCTCATGTGACCAGCTCCCCTTCTGAGCTGCACCATGTGAACACAATTGCTATGCATTTATGCGGGGGACGCTGCTGGCCAGTGTCGGCCTGCAGCAGCTCATTTATCAGGCTGATATGACTTGGTGATGAATTTGAATTGCCAGTCATGAAGAGCTACAGTCTAGATTGAAAACATGCACCGGTTTCAGGAATCAGGATGGTTTTCGACTAAAGAGAGGTTTTCGGTTACTACTCGTGCAGGGTCCATTCCATTACTGTCGCTGTTATTTCCCCCCCACCCTCCATCATATCGTCGGGAAGCCTCCCCACTGTGACAGCACATGCTCCTGGCATCGCGTATCAAGTGTGAAAACCTACATGACGTGGAAGAGCTTAGGTTTACTCTGTTTCTTAATGCACCATTAACCAGCAGGTAATGACTGCAATTAGCTATGAATCTGGGACATCGGGCAGTCACACAGAAATAAACATGTTTATGTTTTGTATTTATTATTATATTTCTATTGAAAATAAAACAAACAGTATAATTAATATTTATTCATGTACAGCAGAGACAGAGTTGATTGTTTTTAACCTTCACGGATGCAACATCAGCTAAAACAGGGCTCAGCCAAGAAAAGCAGGCATATGGTTGATGTTTGTGTGTGTGTGTGTTTTTCCATTACTGAGTGCAGTGAGCACTCAGACCCCCGCTGTGTCAGTTCACCATTTGTACTAGATACAGAGACGATGCAGGTGAATAAACACAGCTCGCTGCGAAGGGCACCAGACTAAAATATAATTACCGCTGCAAACAAACACCTGAGTCTAAATGTGCAAGCGCTGGCTGTCGGGCTCTGGAGGTGAAGAACCCTACGGCTGTGGGTTATTTAACGTAATGAAGAGTCTGGAGTTTTCTCACCTCAGGGATTAGTGGGCAAGGCAAGAATGTACAGCATGTACTGGCCGGGTCAATGGACAAGTGGCTTAAAAGCCAGAGGAAATAATGTCTGGGTTGTAGCACTAATGATCTACTAGAATTATGCGCTTCAAAGGATATTTTTATTCCAAACACGAGTTTTTAACCATCTGGCCAACAAAGGCAAATTTAGTCATGTGGCTACAGTAAATTATTGTATTCCTCAGAGATGTGTTTGTAGCTTTAGCTAATGTCTATTGAACCTCTTAAATATTCTGATCTGAGCTCTCCGTCTCTGGATTTGCGTGTGTGTGTGTGTGTGTGCGTGCGTGCGTGCGTGCGTGCGTGTGTGTGTGTGCGTGTGTGTGTGTGTATCCTGCATCGGGAGTCACATGCTCCTGAGCAGCTCTGTTGTGTATTGTTTCTTTGTTCTTGTGACCAGCAGAGAAAAGGAGGCGTTCGCTTGCTCGCTGTGTTTTGTACATATCACCCTCTTTTTGTCACTCATTCGTCTCATGAATAATCCAACCCAGACGCTCTGGACTCCATTCTTTAACCTCTCCCCCCTCCTCTGTTCCCGTATGACAGGTGGATTATGCCAAAGTCCTCCACTATGTCGGAGCGGGCATCGCCTTTCCCACCAGCATGCTGTTCGTGTGCCTGCAGTCGGCACTGACCTACCGGCTGGCCAAGACCCAAGGGGAGTACAGCGTGGCTCACCTGCGGCTCTGCATGACCCTGCTGGCCTTCGTTGCCCTGGTGCTCAGTATCCTCTCCAGCCGCTAACAGATGCTGTCCAGCGTGTCACAACTTGCATGACTCTTTTTGTGTTCGTGGTTTGTGGTTCGCCCTTGACCGTGCTCCCCAGGCGGTGTGTTTTTCTGCCAGGAGAGCTTCGTCCTGCAACACGCGGCGGCCATCTTCGAGTGGGTGTTCTGCGTCATCGTCATGCTGTTTTACGGGACGTTCGCCTTCGAGTTCGCCAGCATCTCGGGAGACACCATGGTGGTGCTGGCCAGAGGACATGCTGGGAGAGAACGCAAGATGGAGGCTCTGGGAGCGCACCCGCAGCCACACGCACACTCGCCTGAGAACATGGCCATCCTGTAGCCTGGCCACGCATGCTGAGGCCACGCGCGCTCGGCCTGCTTGTTCCCTTTGAATTCCAGCTGTTGATTGAGTTTATTCAGGCTCATCCGACGCTTTGAAATGAACCAGACCAGTGCAGCAGCCATTGGCGGCGGCGCAGACTCTAAGATTTCAACTCCAGGGATGTAGACCTGCGGCCACTGCTCCCACCAGAGCTCCGCGTCTCTGAAGAACTTGTTTGCATTTTGCACATTGCGCAAGTTTGAAACCAAATTTTCCCCCTAATTCACGCTTGTCCTGAAAGACTAGATCTGAATAAGTGGCCTTGATGCTTTGTGATTGTAGCGCACTAAGGGCTGCTGAACAGCCAAGCTGACGCTATGACAGCGAGTCAAACTGGGAGGGAAAGGGGCCGTGTCTGTGTTACAGTGGGGGCACGACTGATTCTTGCCAACCACACAATTATGGATGAATGCAATACATAGACTGTTAAACAGAAGAGTAAAGGCATTCTGTAGCTAATTCAGAGGTAGAACAGCATTTTGCAATCTTTGAGCTTCACTAATTAACAGCCTCCACTACGTAGTTCTCGTTGCTTTTAGCTGTTTTCGTAGCTATTCAGCCAACGACACAGATCACTACATTTCAACCAAAGTCCAGTTTTTTATCTGCATATAGAAACGTACAGTCGGTCTAGTGCCTCATTAACTCAAGTCTTTGGATCAGTACACTATATCAAGCTTGAGCCTCACATGCCTCCTCTTTGTAGACCCCTGAGTCCATTGACAGACATGACACCATGTCCAGAGGAAGCAGATGAGCTCTGGCTTCATTGGGTTGTGACACATGTTTTCAGGTCCTATGGATGCAGGTCTGTGTCTCATTATTCCCCATCAATGGGGAGCAGCAGCTTCCTAAGTGCCCAGGATTTGGCAGCATGTCCAGCTAGTGAGGATTAAAACTGAAGGACGTATGTGTTACTGTGCAGCAGTACGTGCCAAAATATCAGTCATCTCTGTGGCTTCGGTGCTAAAAAAACAAAAGGCACAAAACTGAATCCTGTATTTTGTTTTATTGAGTTTAATTCTAATTGTAAGTGCCATAAATACCAAATCCAACTGTTTTACATTGGAACATGCTCCCTGCTCATTTCACGTGGTAGAAAAACTCCCTAACACCACATCCTCCCGCACTGTGCAGAGGTTGTGTCAGTCTTAGTTACCATCTGTTACTGAGGACTAACGTAAAGTAATTGACTCAGACTGAATGTATGAATACTGTCATCAAGACGTAACTTGAAGAGCACGTGGACGCTGCTCTGTGGAAGGAGCTGGGACGTCTTAACACCAGCCGCTCCACCGGTCGCTTGCCTCTCCCTACTGGTCAGATGGCTTATTGCATGGGTTGGTGTTGGATGCTGTAACGCTGAGGACCAACCCGACAGGAGGTCGTGCTTTCTACTTGAAAAAGATAAAACGTTTGTATCTACAGACAGGAGCATTCAGCTGGTTTCAGGTTTAGGCCAAATGTGCATTTATTTCATGTCAGTTGCTAAGAAGGTGAAGCTCCTGTATGATAACTAATGCAGACGTGAGCTTCATACACTACCATCTTTTGAATGACAGGTAATAATTTGATGCATTTTTAATGTTAAGCCAAATGATGGTCTGCTCATGCTGCTCGTCGTGTCATTCCACGTTTTCTAAAGCGACTCATTTGACTTGGTGGTTTGTGTGTTACGGGAATCTATGCATAACACTTGTCTGCTCCGTCTGCCTTTTGTCGTTTAGTGTCTGATCTTCGCACTCAGGAAACTGTTACGACACCAGCTACACCCTTTAACGCTAAGCAAAATGAAATCTTTTTGCTTCTGCCTTCTGTTATCTTTGTATTAACAGTTATGTTTATGTAGGTTTTTATGTATATTTGTTTTTCGTAGTATGCTGTAGGTGCAACTGATTTTTCCCCAGTTGCAGGATGGATTAGCTATGATAGATTATATAATAGATTATATTTGTTAATCAAGATTGTAAAGCTTAAAAATAAACACTATGTGAGAACACATGGTTAAATATCTGCAAGACAAAGTAGCTTACTCATTCAATCAGTAGATCATTGTTAGGAGCATTCTGACAAACTAACTGGCTGTAAACCTCACATGAATCTCTTAATCTCTATCTAATTGTCAGTTTAGTTGCAAAATGCTCCCTATGTGCCTTATGTGTTGTTTTGATAATGAAAACCAAAGAGGACCGGGTTTTTAATTCTATTTTGATGTCAAAGTCTTATATGATTGTATATGTATGCCATAATGTTCAAAAAATAAAAAGACAACTTGAAAAAAGCAGTAGTTTGAGTACACGTCATGAGAAATGGTTAAAGGTGAACAGTTTTAAATTTCTTTATTGTTGAATTATTTACATTGTCTAGTTGATCTGACAACAGACTTGACAGAAGCTGACATTAAATAGAGGGAAAATCTTCTCTTACAAAAACAGTGTTGCCTGTAGCTAAACACCCCATGAGTCGTCAAGCTCTACAGACATGGAGGCTTCTAACACACTGGATTTAAATTAAATCCATTAAATTAAATTAAATTTAAACACTCCCCTTTGAACTAAGCTTAAGTGTAACTAGACAACAGTACAGGACGTTGTTAAGTAGAGCAAACAAATGGCAAAATACGTTAATGGTACAGAAAGAAATTGAAGAAAACCTGTGTACAAATAAAGATACGTAGGTATTTGTGCTATAAAGCATGAAATCATGTGATGATGATATCATGTTAAAAAAAGAAAATGAAAAGAAAAAAGGAAATGAAAATAGTTGGTAAAAGTATCAAAGCACAATTGATTGTGAAGTGTAAAATCAACTGGAGGGCTGGTATATTGTGTATAAGTGGAAAAGGCCATAATGCTTTATAAAAAAATAAAAGATTAAATGATTTAATTCATTATAATAAAAAAAGACAAATTGAATTCCTAAAATATTGTACATGTTATATTATTATACTCGGGTCGACAAAATTGCATCTTGCTGTAACTGTCAGCATTTGTGTGTTTGTGGGTGGAATCTGCTCTTACCAAAGAAAAAAACTTCAAAATAAAATACAAGCCAGCGCTAAAACTGGGCTTCTAGATGCCGCACAACGCTGCGTGATCATTATAAAGACGTTTGCATTTGATTGTCATAAGAGAAAAGAGCTCGTCCCACATGTATTAACATGTGCAACAGCCTCCTGCAGCTCAGTAAGACTATTTAGTCACGACAGAAAAATTAAATCTGCTAAAGCAAAGCCTTTGGTACATTGACATTCATATAATAATTCCTGATTAAATACATGCTGCTGACAATAGCACCTTGAATAAATTATCAGATATAAATAAAATATTCTTCTGCTTGTAGTGGTGTATTTACATTCAGAATATTTTATTTGTGTTCTACTGACTGTATAAAGCACACATGATTAGTGAATGAGCTGTCCTCTGCAATCTCCCTATTTAAATTAGGAGAATGTCCCTTTGTTTTTACAACCACTGCTGCATCAAATGACCTTCTCACCTCCTTCATAGCGGATGGATCGTAACTTTAGTTCTTCCTAGTCGAATAGACTAGAATAGAACCTCCAGGGTCAACCAGGAGACGCAGGTGCAGTTTTTAGAAGACTAGCTTTTTGGGCACCTCCCAGCTGAACTCGGGTCGGCCAAAGTGGCCATAGGCAGCCGTCTGCTGGTAGATCGGCCTCTTCAGGTTCAGCTCCCTAAAGGACGAGACAGGACGAAGATTACCACCACTGGACTCTGAAAGATGCTATAATCACTAAGAAGCTGCACGCAGTCTGGACACTTCGCTGCACGGGAGGAAGACGGCGGCCGCGTTCACCTCACGATCACTCCCGGTCGCAGGTCGAAGTTCTTGTTGACGATCTGCAGCAGCTCTGACTCCGTTTTCTCTGAAGAACCGTAGGTGAACAATGAGATGGACAGAGGCTGGGGCACTCCGATAGCATAAGACACCTACAACAGCAGAATACCCATTAACCGGTGCATAATCTCTGCATCACCCGTGGCCGGAGAAGCGGGCCGCTCACCTGAACCAGAACCCTCCTACACAGCTTGGCTTTGACCAGAGACTTGGCCACCCAGCGAGCGGCGTACGCCGCAGAGCGGTCCACCTTCGAGAAGTCTTTACCGGAGAACGCTCCGCCGCCGTGAGCCCCCCAGCCTCCGTACGTGTCCACGATGATCTTCCTGCCGGTCACGCCAGCGTCGCCCTGGTGGGTGGAAAAGCAAAAGGAGTAAAAAGAGGCCAGAGTCTTGATAAAATGCACAGTCGCCACGGTGTGATCCTCACCTGAGGTCCACCAATGACAAAGCGGCCGCTGGGCTGGAGGTGGTAAATGGTCCTGTCGTCCAAATATTTAGCAGGAACCACAGCTTTGATCACCTGGCAGAATCAAGGCAACATTCAATCCACAGGCTTAACTAGGTCCGTGAGCAGGACACTGGTCCAAGCCCGCTTAGGCTCTACCTTCTCCTTCAGGACCATCTTCTGCTCCTCCAGAGAGATGCAGTCGTCGTGCTGCACAGAAATCACGATAGTGTGCACTCTCTTAGGGATCACAGCTCCTTCCTTCTGGTCATAATGTACTGTGACCTGAGGCACACAAGTCAGATATTAGTGCACAGTCTTCATAGCATAACTAATTTTGGTCAACACCCTCCATAGACTAATATTTTCATGACCTGCTCACCTGCGTTTTGGAGTCGGGGCGCAGCCAGGGGATGATGCCGCCGCGCCGGAGTTCAGCCATCTTGGCGTTGAGTTTGTGGGCCAGGACGATGGTGAGGGGCATGCACTCGTCCGTCTCGTCGGTGGCGTAGCCGAACATCAGCCCCTGCACGGCAGAGAGGGAAGGTGAGGCACGGGCCAGCGGCGGCAGCGGGACACTAACGCGCGCTTTCCCGGGGAGCGACCTGGTCTCCGGCGCCGATGTCCTCCTCCTGCCTGTCCATGTGGACGCCCTGAGCGATGTCCGGACTCTGCTGCTCCAGAGCCACCAGCACGTTGCACGTCTTATAGTCGAAGCCTACACCGGGATGAGAGCGTGTGAGGAAACGACGTGCTGCCGCGGTTTGGCCGGTAAAGCACAGCATCCGCACCTTTCTCAGAGTTGTCGTAGCCGATGTGCTTTATGGTGTCCCTCACCACCTTCTGGTAGTCCACGTTGGCCCGAGACGTGATCTCTCCACAGAGCAGCACCATGCCGGTCTTACACACCGTCTCTGCAGTGAAATTATACAATCGGTGGAAACATGACTTCAGTTGTGGCGTTGAGAGACCAATGCTAATACAATAAATAATCTCAACTGTGCTTTAGATTTATGTGTTCTCTTGATTTTTAGCAGAGCCGTCCTGGGAAACCCTACCCCTGTCGTCTCCATCTTTTAACAAACAGACCGAGTTCCAGTTTTCTTACCACAGGCCACTTTGGCATCTGGATCCTGTTGCAGGTGAGCGTCCAGGACAGCATCACTGATCTGGTCACAGATTTTGTCTGTGGAAATGATTGGTGCAAAAAAAATTCTGATTACAAAAAATTAGCACAACACATGTAGTATTGGAAAACACAGCATGTTGTGATGTTTGTGACTGTTTCCGTGCAAGGCAACAGGAAGCGTGTTGGATTAGTTGGAACAGTTGGACTTGAGAGCGGTCCTCAGTGGGACAATAGCCCTCGGACCACCGCATTCATGGCTCTGTCACCCAGCTGAAGCAATGCAACACATGCGTTACATCAGAAACAACATTAACATGTGACCGCGTTGACTCGGAGGAGCCGCATCGTGACCCACACGGCACGATGTCAGGTTGCGTTTTGGCGACTGCAGGTGTGCGTCTGCACGTCTTGTCGACGCGTGCGATTCGGAGTCCACTATCTGTGGGAACAGCCCAGACCCCGAGGGGCGGTATCAAATAAACAGGTTAGCGCTGCAGCCGCCACCAAGGCCACGCACCTCCAGGAAAGCACAAACACAAAGTATTCACCCTGTCAACGTCTCGCCGCAGCGCGGTTAATCAAACCCAGTATCAGAGGTTACTTTAAAAACAGAGGTTTTACCAAACTTTATATCTGTTCAGTAATAATGTCTTATTCTTTAAGTCCTGACACAACTGAGCTGAATTTCTCTTTGCAGTATTCTTATGTAATCCTGGGGGCTCACAGGTGTTATGTCATTATCTGTGGAGCCGTACAAGTGGTTGAGTCTCATTATTGATTTAGCACAGGGGACTTTGTAAGGTTACATATTTGTGAAAGGATTACAACACACTGACAGAGCTAAAGGGTAGAGTACATTTTAACTTTTACTATTAGGTTTTCCATTATACAGATGCCTCTGTGCCTGCTTCACTGAGCAATAACTCCCCTTGTTCAGCATTTATATACAGAATATGAAATATATAAATGTCCTATACCACTATGATGTAGATTATGTAGCTCATTAGCTTTAATATGCCATCAATTGTGCTGTTTGAAGAAAGACATACTTCATTATGACTGTACATCTGTATTAATTTTTTTTTTATATATCACGTCTTAAATATAAAGTAGATCTGAAGTCACAAACTGATCTTGTGATCTGTTTTTCTCACTTTTTGAAAAGTCTCTCCTGTGTTATCAGGATGTGACGCCTCACTTTCACATTCTGCGCACTAAGGGTGCTTTTGGACATCTCTGGCCCCGGGGCGAGAACGGGGTCCTCCCGCTCCCCTCGCGTCCGTTGGCCACTTTGTCCTTAGCGTGCAACCTTACACCAGCCGGCCACGCTCACATTCACGCCCTGCTGCCCGTAAGTGAGGGTTGGAGTGAGGGGAAGTAAACACATGTTGCTGTGAATGGAATACCAGCCGCGCTTGGAGAGTAAAAACACTGGATTTATTGTGGACGTATGGACGCGCTGTCCCACTTCTAGAGCGTTTATTCACACACACAATTCTGCAAAACAACACTGAACGGCCTCTGAGCACACACACACACGGACTGTGAAGACATGTGCCACACTTTGAAACTGTAAACACAAAAAATTTAATATCACCTTCAGTTCACACACTGACTCAGACTCACCCGGATGTCCCTCTCCTACAGACTCTGACGTGAACATGAACGAGCCTTCTTCCAGCAGATCGCTCATTTTATTACACGGGGCCAAGCGCTCAGCGAGAATCAGTGCACTCGGGGAGAAAGTGTTCGTCAGTTCCCACCAACAGGCCGTCCAGAGGGCTGCTTTATATTCCTGCTGGCGCCTCTGTAAGAGAGAAATGAGGAAAGGAAGATCCCTGCAGCCCTGAAGCCTGAAGTCTGTGGCGCAAAACTCCACGTCTGGGTCCACATGGCCCAATATATATGGCCAGGAGAACACACACACACACACACACACACACACACACACACACACACACACACACACACACACACACACACACACACACACACACACACACGCTCCCTGTCACTCTCACTCACACACACGTGATGTGGATCCATGGGACAGTCCATTCCACAGGGGAGTGGACGGTGGGAAGCTTCTTCACCGTGTGGAATACGCACATTAACCCCTCGCGCACATCGAGGGGCCCGAGCGTGTGTTCACCGTCGTCACCTCCGCCCCCACTGGGGCCGCTGAGCTTTATCGCGTTACGTGCCCCGGGCGGAAGCGGGGGCATCTCAGACAGGGAGGTTCCCCTCCACGCATGCGGGTGGGACAGCTCCGTCTGCTGGGACTCGGTCAGGTTGGGGCAACCTATGGACAGAGGCACAGAGGAGGAAGGTAGCTGTCGTCACAAATGATGCAATTGCTCGGGACCTGTGCAAAGTTAGGGTTCGTTTGTTCAGTGGTGTCGAGGAGGAACATGCACCGGGAGAAACCAAATTAAACAGACCTGAAAATTCATTTGAAAAAGTTCAGCTTTTTTTCAGCACCCTTTCAGACAGACATGCAGCTTTGTATGCAACATTATTAATAATAATAAATTTCTCCCCCAGTTTTGAGTGTTTCAGACAGGAAGTGTAATTTGTATTTTAAGTAATGAGTTACTTTCCATCTCTAATAGACAGTCACCTGTTGCTGATGCTTTTTCCAGCCCTGTCCCGGCCTGAGGCTCTTGTCTCTGTGCTCACAGAAAATATCGAGGCATTGTCTAAAAGAATATCAAATCATGCAGATGTGTCTCTCAGATAACTCAAGGCTTTTCAGGTGACTCACTCTGCCCTGGTTTTTTGCACAAAGAGGTCTGAGGCTCACAAACAAATGCTTAGAGGAAACCGTCCTGTCAGCTTTACACAGACACCTTTACATATGCTGCAAGTCAACATATATCTGTTACTGTACAAACCCTCCCTCCTACATTCACTTGGTTTGAAGTTAACCAGGACGTGCATGTTGATCAAACTGCTACTTGTCTCTGTAAAACAAACATCTGGATTTCACACTTCAGTTCTGCAACAACAAGTTTCAGTTACTTTTCAGGCCTCTGTTTCAGCAGCTGGACTTAAACATGAAGGTGTGGATGAAATGAAGAGTCTTCTGATGACAAAGAGAGAGACTGTGGCCAGTCTGATGCCACCGTTAGTGACCTCTGTCTGATACACCTCTGTTTGTTTTGGCATAAATGAGCCAGGGTGAAAACAGGCAAAATAAGGCTCTCTGAAAAAGAGAAGCCGGCTTTCTTTATCTGCTTTCTACATATTTACTATCATTGTCCTGACAACGTGTCAACATGAAGAGATGAGAGTCGCTGCAGCTAATCATAAAAACCTCTAAACATTTTTGTACATTTCGATTATTACTTTTTTTTGGCTTCTTTTGAGACACATTTCAAAAGCAATTTCTCTGTACATTTCTACATGTGGTCAATGCAGAGGTGGATTTTTACAATGTGAGGACACACATTAGATAAAGTTCAAAGTTTAAACTGCACCCAACCTTCATCCCCAGACCTGCTGGGCCTCTCAGAAGATGAAGTGTAAAGTGATAAAGCCCAGATGACCTTTGCGTTGTTAAAGGGGGGGTGGGTTCCAGTTTGGCAGAACAGGATAAGACACGGTCAATTCAGAAAGTTTTCACTTTCACGCACTTTGGTACAGTAGATCCAGACACGGGACAGTTTTCAGGTCACAGTCTGCCTGGACAAGAGTTCATCTGGGAGGCAGGTAGGTGAAGAGTCAATAGATCTAGCTAATAGGTCTAACCAGCCTCTGAGACAGAACTAACAGTTCCATGAACGTGTGCATCCCGCTGTGAAGCTCGGTGGAGGTGTGATGCTGTGGTGCTGACGCTGTTGTTAACCTGCCAACCCATCTAGTTTGCGCCATCATGATTTTTTTGTTGTTGTTGTATTTTTGTTGTTATACTTTGTTCAGACCACAGAATCCTCCTTTAGTGTCCTTCACAGTTAATGTGTCATGTCAAAGGTCTGTCACAGATAGCTTCACTACGAGTAGGACCACTGTGTTCCTGGGAACAGCTTTTAAAACCTTTGCCCTGATCTGGTCCTCACCACACAATATTTTTGTGGGTTTTTCCCCCTTTTTTTGTTTATTGGCACAGAGCAAGAAACGATCAGAAGGTTTTATACATTTTCGTCACCGTTGCTGTGATCGCTGGCGTTTCATGGATGTGTGGGAACCCACGTTTGGTTGCACTGAGAACCTCCTGAGTTTGTGCTGTTTGACTGTTTGCACAGGCTCAAGGACACTACTCACCGGCCACTTGGTTGCAAACCAGTTTCATCTGGTCGGTCGGAGCCGTCAGAGCTGGCACCATATATTGAAAATTTGACTGAATGGTTGATTTTGGAGTGTTCCTGTGTACAACATATCTAGTGCCTTATCTAGTGTTTGTTGATAGAACTTATCATCAAACACTAGATATCACAAACAGTCTAACTAGCACTGGGATATTTTTTGTGCCATGTAGCTGTTTTTACAGCCATGTCAGTTTATTATCATCACCTCAGCCTCAGAAATACAAATGTTACAACGCACACACTCCTTCCATCTTGAAATACACCTAAGAGATGATCTTGCTTCTCTCATGACCTACAATGACTCCCCCTGCCCTACTCCTACTACAGCCCTGCCAGCGGCTCCATTCACACAAACAATATGCCATGTTAACCAATGCCTGCTGGTGCAAACACTACACGGAGGGGTGGGGTTCCGATCTGCAGCCGTGAGTGGCTGCTCCACCACATCAGAGGACGTTTAGTGGAGACGAGTCTGTTCTGTATTTGTGTACGTGTGTGACGGCAGCAAAACAGAGCGCCTCGCTTCGCAAAGAGACATTTGTGCTTGCATGCACATGTGAAATGATTACAATCAGTTTACTACTGAACTGACATGAGTGTAAAATTGCTGAAATCTCCCTGGAATCTTTTACATTTACAACCATTTACGACATGCAGGCAGCCTGTCACACACTCACACAAGCCAGCAAACAGCCAGAGGGAGCGCAGCAGCTGGGCTCATGGAGTGTCATCCTATCCCATCTATATTCCAGCCCGTCTCGGACCCTCAGCACATTCCTGGTTGAAGCTGAAGCGGCCACCAATAACTGAAATATTACCACAGTGCAAGTGCAGGAACATAAGGTGTTCAACTCACTTGTCTGTCACTGTGTAATTAAAAAGCAACTGAATTCTGTGTCAAAGTGCATTGGTTTACCCTCCTATTATTATTATTATTATAATATTAGGAGGGGATTATATTCCAAGTCATCCACATGTCTTTAAGACCCAATCCCCAGCAGATTACTCAAAGAAGTCCTATTCTTAATGAGCTTGTCCATATTAAATCAAATCAACCAATCTTTACTCACAGGTCAAAGTAAGTAAGTCAAACATTTATTGGAAAAACCTACTCTACTCTACTACTCTACTCTACTCTACTAGACCCTGGAGAACTAGCCAACTATAGGCCAATTTCAAATTTATTTAAAAGTCGTAGCTAAATAATTATCTGACAACCTGAGCTAATTCTGTTCAGTCTATACATGTCTCCTCTAGGTGAGATTATTAGGAAGCATTCTATAAATGATCATTGTTATGCAGATGATACTCAGCTATATCTGTCTTTGGAACCAAATGAAATAGATGAAGTAGTCGCAATTCAAAGTTGAAAGACATCTAATACTGGATGTCCCAAAACTTCCTTCAACTAAATTCAGATAAAATCAAGGTGTCACGATTTGGGTTTTTGTTTGTTTTACTATCTACCGGTGGTCTCATCGCTGTGCATGTGGGTCCGATCTCTGCCGTACGCTGACACAAGGTTCTTATTGTTGAGCCTAAAACTCAGATGCTATTGAGCCAGATAGCCACCCTGAATGACATAACATTAGCTTCAGATTCTACTGTGAGGAACCTTGTTGTCATCTTTGACCAGGATCTCTTTTTTACATCATGAATTAATGAAATCTCCAGAACCGCCTACTTTCATTTGAGAAATATAGCTAAAATTAGAAGCATCATCTCTGATTAGGCTGGACTACTGTACTGTAACTCCTTAATCATAGGATGTCATAACAGCTCTTTTAAAAGCCTCCAGCTAATTCAAAATACTGCAGCCAGAGTTTTGACAGGATTACGAAAGAGAAATCACATTTCTCCCACATTAGCTTCTCTGACACTGGCTGTATGCCTGTAAAATATAGGATAGAGTTTAAAATTCTCCTACTCACTTCCTTGGTTTAGGTCACTGGCAATGATTAGTTTAACTAATTATTTGGTAAGCTGCAATAGACATAGACTGCTGAGGGACTTAATTCAACAAGCTCATTTGTTTCCATCTATTTCTTCTATCCAAGAATCCCTCATGGTTCCATGTTTAACTAACCTTGTCTCTTTCTCTCCAATAGTCGTGCTTCTCCCTCTCCCTCCCCCACTCTGTCCTCACCTACAGGTATCATCAGACTCAGAGCGTGCGCCTGTGATGGGCAGCTGCGGATCCAACCATTCCGCCTGTGCTCTGTTGTTGCTTGTTGTTGCTGCTGTGCTTTTTTCTCTCTCTCTCTCCCCTCACCCCAACCGGCTGAGGCAGTTGGCCGCCCACATCCAGCCTGGTTCCGCTGAAGGCTTTTTCTTCATTAGACAGGGAGTTTTTCCTTAAAATTCTAATTAAAGGCTTGCTGTATGTGGGATTTGAAACCTTACCTTGTAAAGTGCCTTGAGATAACTCTGTTGTGATTTGACACTATATGAATAAAATTGAAGTGAACTGAACTAAAACTATCATAGCTGAACCAGAACCTACTGGGCAGACATGTACTGCCACAAAACTCCTGCAGGGGTCACACTGGCTCTGAACTATGACAGCTGGTGATCTTAGACTTAAAGACGTTATGACAAACATGTATTACTTCCACCAGACACCAGTGTATTTCAGCAAGACAGAAATCAGAAATCATTTAGAAAACAGGAAGTGTAAATATCTGTTTAATTGTGCATTACATTCGTGTCACAGATTTTAAAAAATGGTCAAATACCACAACATATCTTATTAATTCAATACTCAAACATATTGCTTAAATGCTGATGTAACAATCCTCTGCACTGCAATCAACCCTGGTACTGAGCAGCTGAATTGAGCCTTGTTTCCCAGCAGACTTTAAGGATAATCTGTCAGATTTCAGCCGCTTAAAGGTAAGAGCCTGGCTGAAAACATTAGAATCCCTCATGTTTGAAGCCAGGCGCAGTCTGGTGAGTTGCACCTTTTTATTTTGTACATTATTATTATTATGTAAATATTGTAAATGCCATGTTATTACTATTTTATTCCTATAGCGTTTGTTGTTTAAGTTGCTAATCTAATTAAATGTACAGAGTTTTAAATGGCTACATTACACTGAGCCATTCTCCTTCTTTGAACTATAACATTTATATTTGTTTGGATTAAAATAACAGATTAAGAAATTAACAATACATACATCCCATCATATTACTTTACCAGCTAACTGTTGTGGAGCATTTCCAAAGCAGATGTGTGACATGTTTTTCTCTGTATGTGGCCAGTGGAGCATGTCTAGGGCCATGCTGACTGGAACCATGGTCCTGAAAGCTGTGAGCCTATTTATTGCAGAACTCATCAGCTCCATCACAGACTGGTTCCAGACCAAGCCGGTATGGGCTGACCTAGAAGTGTTGGAGAAAACGGACCTGAAGGCCACCGGAGGCAGTGAGTCTAAAAAATGAAACAAACAAGTGTAGGCCTTGGTCGTCCTGTTTATACTGAAAGTTTAGACATTTCCTCTCAATGCATTTGCAGTTGAAGTGAATTTAATGGCCTGTTTGTGATAAGGAAAAATATGGCATTAATGCAAAAAGCCTTGATGTTAAATGAATGACCTCTCAACTTTATTAGGCTTCATCTGTGACTTTTAAACTTTGTAATGTTCGTCTTTTCCTTTTAGGCGGTGAACATCACAGGGCCAAAACTCTCTGGGAGAAGGCTGGAGCTGTGATCATGGTGGTCCGGCGACCTGGGTGACTACTGTGCAGAGAGGTGTGACAGTCCTATACAGTATATGTACAAATGTGCAGTTACCACTCCTTTACTTTCATGCATTCTGTTTGATCCTCTCTCACCAGGAGGCTGCTGCGCTGTCCTCTCTGAAGTACCAGCTGCAGGAACTTGACGTTCCTCTCATCGCTGTGGTGAAGGAAAATCTTGGCAGGGAGCTGGAAAACTTCAAGAAGTACTTTTCTGGGACGGTTTATGTGGATCTGAAGGTCTGCCCTTGTAAAATCAAGATATTATCAGAAAATGAATATGCGTCATCTGTTAACAAGCTGCTGCTTTTGTTTTTCCTTAGAAAAATTTCTACGGCCCTAAAAAGCGTTGGATGTTTCTCTCCATGTTTCTGCGTATCGGCGTGTGGGTGAATATCTGGCGGGCCCACAGGAAGGGCTTTAAAGGAAACCTGAGAGGCGAAGGCCTTATCCTAGGGGGGTTATTCGTCATTGGGCCAGGTGATCAGGTGAGATCCAGTACACAAATACTTTTCAACAAGTGCACCAAGATGTTTCAGAGAGTTATGACTGTGTTTCTCAACTAGGGCATTTTGCTGGAGCACCGTGAGAAGGAGTTTGGGGATCAAGTGAATATGTTGGCAGTCCTCAGAGCAGCCCGAAAAATGCGAGATGACGCAGTCAAAAACTTGAATGAATAGACTGTTTTTTTAACAGAGGTGATTAAGCCTCTAGCACACTTTACAATGCAACTCTGATGTATTTGCATACACCACAAATATGTCTGATTATGTGACTTTATGTGGCTAAAGTCTGTTTATTTCCCCATTTCTGGTTTTGCTTGTGTGATGGTGTTTTTGTGCATTTAATGAAGATCTGTTTTAAACTCTGCAGAGAGAGCAGCTCTGACGTTACACAACTGTACACAGATGCAATCTATTTACGAGAATGTCTGACATAGAGAGAATAAACGGATTCACTGTTTTTTGTCATACATTTACCTGCTATCAATAAATAAACACAGAGGACATCTTTATAGAAGGTTTGTTCGTATTTACCTGTCGAGCTCCCAGTGTGTCCCACCTGTGTCGTCGTTTTCTCCTGATCGATTAGTCTCCCCTGCTCTGGATCGTTTAGTGCGCCTGCGCCGAACTCTGTTTTCAAAACGTTGGATTATAGAGGTGTTGTTTGTCGCTTCATTGATTCTGGTGAGTTTGCGTTCATTAATTTATGACTTCATCGCGCCACGAGAGCGTGGCAAGCACATCTCAGCCGGTTTAACGCTGACAGTTCGCTGCGGCGTAACTCAGCGTCCGTTCGCTGGGACGCGCTCGTCTCTGTGATCGCGTTCACAGTGACAGTAAATTTGAAGGGCACCATTACCATTTATTATGCGCTATTCATCGCCATGTGTATTTAAACAGGCCGAAAATACCACGATCTACTCGGTTAAAGTTCTGCATGCATAATATCATTGATATTAAAAGGTTTGTCTGGATACTTTGTTGTCCTCTTGTGGCCTTGGCACTTTAAATAATAAATTAAGGTAAATAAAGGCACTGACATCACATAGTAAATGTTACATGTAAAATTGTAAAATAACAGAATTATTGTTTGTATGTAGTTGAATTTTATGGTATTTAATACGAAAACAAAACCAGATCCGATTACGCCATCTAAGTAGACATGTTGAATGTAAGATAAAAGAAATCACCTTTGATCAGCAACTGAAAAACAGTAAAGCAATCATGCAGTGTTTGTTTTTAACTGCTTGATAAACACACACACACACACACACACACACACACACACACACACACACACACACACACACACACACACACACACATTAAACTACCTTCCTGCCTTCCTGCTATGCTTCTTTGCAGCAGGCGTGGTGTTTTTTTTCAAGCTTCTGTCTGTGTTGTAAAGTGTCACGCCAGATATGTACGTAGGGTATTTGAAGCTTGCATCTGGGTTCGTTAAGTTCACCACAGGATTATTTTACCTTTTGCAAAAGGAGGCGCAAAAGTTTGTATATTACATTTTTTATTTTTACTGACATACAATATATACTGTAGTTTATAGACAAAAGCAATTATATTCTGCATGAATTAAGTTTCCTTTTTCTAAATTTTCTGTAAATATTTCCATTACATAATATATTATTAAGTACTTATCTAATATAATAATGTAGCTTATTGTACCAGTATGTTTGTCTTTGCATTTTATGTGTTTAACATGCACAGAGGTACATGGGCAGGAAGTTTACTGTCAAATGAAAAGGCAATGTAAAATTAATACATCTTCAGAATTACCTTTACAATTGCATTGCAAGCAGTGGGTAAATTCCTATAGTAAGCATAAATGAAGCCTGACTGACTTGTCTATCAGTAGGTTTACTGTACTCTTACCTTTGAAGATCATGTTTTTCCTCTTCTCTATGAAAACACTGCAATTCAAATCAGGGCTTGCAGTGCAGATGCCTGCTACTGTTACTGAAATGGTTTGCGGCACAGAAAAAATGTGTTTTTTTCTTCCAGTGAAATCTTGAGGCTGTGTGTAGTCAGAGGATCAGAGCTTTTCCACGGTCCAAATGCTTGCTCTGTCCAGATGTTCAGCCTTGAGGAACGCGCCTTCCGTGCGCTACTCTGTCCCATCTCTGGGGAGAGTAACCAAAAGCGGACAGCGCTCCACCACAGCCAGGTCCCAGTTTTTAGGAGCACAGTCTGCTCCGTTTCACCAAACTAATGCCAATTCTGCCAGTCCTGACCCAAACAAGCCCACTTCAGGCAAGGACTTATTTGACTCCCCATCCAGCTGTTAGCTGTTCTCTACCCTAACCCTAACTAGAAACACAAGAAAAAGAGCTAGCTCTACCTTGTGTTAGAATGACATTATATTACTTTTATTAATTTTTGTCTTTATCTTTCAGGTGCTGTAAAATGTTTTTTTATAAAGATTATGACCAAAGCTTGTTATTTTATGATTCCTTCACTAGTTAAACAGAGCATCACATCAGATTAGCTACTTAAATATCTTTGGATTTTCAGACTCACATCTCTCTGCCTGTGTCTTTCCTGCTGCAGTGCTGTCCGAGTCTGGGCTGGAGGGGGATCTGTTTGGGATGGGGATGTGGTCGCTGGGTCTGGGGGCTGTAGGAGCCGCCCTGGCTGGCATCCTTCTGGCCAACACGGATCTGTGTTTAACTAAACCTGCCAAGGCATCTTTGGAGTACCTTGAAGATGCTGACCTGCGCTCCACCACAAGTGGTAAAATGGTTCTGTTTAGTTGTCATCCTAGATTACACACAAGACTTACTGTGTTATTCCTAAGCATATTTAGCATGTTGATCATCAGTTTAGCTTTTAGCTCAGTTTTAGCTCACACTATGACACTATACTGAATGCTTGTATCTCACAATGCATTAGACGTCTCCTTATTTTGTCTACAGATGACAAGGTCATCAAAGCAAAGAGCCTGTGGGAGGAGAACGGCGCCGTGGTCATGGCGGTGCGGCGGCCTGGATGATTTTTGTGCAGAGAGGTGAAACAGCATGTTTGAAAGGAACAATAAAGGCCGAGTGTGCAGTTTCTAAGTTGCGTTTGAAAGCTTTGGTGCCTCTCTGTATCTGTAGGAGGCCTCTGAGCTGTCCTCTCTGAAGCCCCAGCTGGAGGAGCTCGGGGTCCCTCTGGTTGCCGTAGTGAAGGAGAACATCGGCAGAGAGATCCAGGACTTCAGACCGCACTTCGCTGGGGATATCTATGTAGACGAAAAGGTCAGCAGTGGTAGATGAGACTTATGAATTATAATAAGGTCATTCGGCTCTAACTACACTTCATGGTGGGCTTCTATTCATACGGCTGCAGAAGCATTTCTACGGTCCACTGCAGAGGAAGATGGGGGGTTTGGGTTTCATTCGCCTCGGAGTGTGGCAGAACTTCATACGTGCGTGGAGGTCTGGTTATGAGGGCAACATGAGCGGCGAAGGCTTCATCCTTGGAGGAGTGTTTGTTATTGGTCCAGGGAACCAGGTAGGGACGCACACGTCTGAACTGACAAGATTTGGCTCAGTGGAGCTTTACAAAACACACCTTTCAAAATCCTTGTTTTGCAGGGAATTCTCCTGGAGCATTATGAGAAGGAATTTGGCGATAAGGTGAACATTGCAGATGTTCTGGAGGCCGTGAAGAAAATTCAGCCAGTGACATAGTTTTCTTTGAAACGAGTGAGATCAGAACTTAATTTTGTTTAAAGCTAGAGAAAAACTAAAAAGCATGTTTAACTTACTGCAGTCAATTTCCATCCATTGCTAGAATATTAGAGTAGACCTCTAATATTACAATATTTGCACATTCATTTAATGTTGAAATGAAGATTTGAGCCATTAATGTTGTAGGATTTGTCACTGATTATTCCTGTGTTCCTCTGAAGTGAAGTTTTAAAATTCAGGTAATAAACATGTCAGTTTACTTGAAATCTGCTCTTATAGATTCACATCCTGTGAATATGAATAACTTGATTAGTAATATAGTACCATGTTAGTGCGTTTTCTTCTTAACCTGCTTTTCCTGTTGAGCACCATAAACACAAGCCTCCAACATGGCAGCACGAGCGTGGTCTGTGTGTGATAATGACAACTTGACTCCAAACTCAGCACTGAGAAGAGCAGGTTTGATGCTCAAACACACAGCTTCAGCCTCAGTCACCATGTTAAGGCGTGTTTATGCTGCCTGAAGATGATGTCAAGTGTTTGTGTGGGCCTGGACACGAGTAGCTACATACAATAAAAATAATACATCACCTTCATTAGATTTGTGCATTTATTTCATTATGTTGTGTTAGCAGCTCACTGCAAAATAATTTTGTGTGTGTGTCTTGCATTCGAAAGCAGAAGTTTCATATGTACATTTTTTGTTACACCTCTTGGTTGTGATTAATGTTTAGTCACTGGTATAGCAACTCCATAACAGATTAATTGTAAAACCCTTTTTAATCCATTACTCAGATTATTAACTGTAAAATCTACAGCCAATGTTTAACACCACAGATCTGTTTCATTTCATTTTATTGCTCTGAATAAAATACATTTTACATCCATGAAAACATGTTACGATACAAAAAATAGGGGGAGAACACTGTGCACTGATACTGACAGGAACTGTATTTAACTTTAAAGGTACTGGAAATAATAATAACAAAGATTGTCTTTACATTGTGCCTTCAATTCACAACCAAATTTATAAAATAAAAAATGCCTGGGGGGATTTTTTTTTTACAATCTTAAACATTTGTTTTGTGGTCTTGAACATGTTGATCCCCTTCTCTGTAAAACCTTATGCCTTTTTGCATGAGAAAAACCAGTTAAAGTTTTGTGTACTAAAGCTGAAAGGAAAGTTTGAAAGCTACACACATTCTCCTCTTTCCTGTACAATTCAGACCCACGTCATCTTTGGCTGGGTGTAGGGTGCATATGGTGGTACGATGGAGTCATGAGAAACATGAGCTCCTCACTAAAACCCTCCGCATTTGTTCTTGACACATGTGCCGCAATACAAAAAAAGTGAAAAGCAGAAGCAAAACTGGAGCCACTTGGTTATTAGCATTGAAAGCTGTCAGACAAGAAACATTCATTTACCAAATTGCAGAGGGGGAGAGGGGTGATACTAATTTCAATAAACATGTAAAAGCTGCTTTTAAATAACACACACCTCCGACAGCAGTATTAAGTAGTAGACAGGAGTAAGTGCAGTATTAGCCTCAACAGGAACACAGTAACAAGGACTGCAACACACAAAACATTGTTTTGAGGATGTAGCTACTGTGTGGTGTAAAAGGACATTCGTAGATCAGTACAAATATAGTAGATATGATGAATATGAAACACTGTCCTGCAGTGCATGTGATCGTGTGATTATCAGGTTGCAACAAGAATGATGGGATCACAAACATCATTCATAAATCATTATACTGTACAGTGTGTCCTTGTGTGTCCGATTAGAGTTGCATTATATAGATACATTAGTTGTGCGGTTGCTACACTTCATCTACAATCAGTCAACTTTAAACACAGCTCTGGTATGAACATAAACATGGCTGATACAATCTTACTATTAGTTACGAGGACTTTTCAAACAGGAAACAGACATCGAATCAGATAAATTTCCTTCTATGCATCAAGTTACTACATATGGAGAAACACATTTATGCTATACAAGTTCAAGACCTTTTACCATTTATCTAATCTGAAATCTCATTTGCCCTAAAGCACGAGATTGCAGTAATATGTCATTAATATTATGTCATCACTAGCGTTTGTCAGTTTTTCTATGCATAAAAAACTCATCACTCACTAGCAGAGCCACACCTTTGAACAAGAGCGTCAATCTCTGATTTCAATCATGTGTCTCTGAGATACATTAAAGTCATATTTCCCTGCATGCACCATCATTACCATGGTTATGTAGTTATACTACAGCTTAGTCAATGCATAATTTGATCAGAAACGCTCAAATGCGGCTTAAACTTCCATTTTAACAAAAGCAGAAAAAACGCCCGACCTGTGTATAAGCATGTATTAGGCTGACTTTGTACACGCTTCATTTGGTAAAATGGGAACTTAATAGCCGTTTATAGATGGAAATATAGCTAATGCACATAAAACCATGTCTCTGACTTAATTAGTCGACTTTGCTTAACAATCAAGCTGTTTTAAATCTGTCCAACCTCCTGTTCAGTCTTTCAGTTCAAACTGCATTCATCATACTCTTAGCGTCAACGCAGAACTTCCCTCTCTACTTCAAACAAACAAAACTGTGTGCAACAATCAAAGAACATAACATGCTGCTAAAGACGTGGGCCTATTAGCTCACAGAGTGATAGCAAATAAAAGAGGCCTTGAAACATAGACTTGTGTTGGCAGAGACAACACCGGCGTTAGTGTTGATCATGTACTCTATGCTGTGCTTTGCGAGCCTTTACAGGATAATTTTACATCATATCTCTTAATATGTTCTTCTTCATCTGTACCTAGCACCTCTTTTCCTGGCCTACAAAGAGACATAAGTACACTTAAAGGAGTGTTGAAGGGAGTAAGGAGTCACGCTGCTCAACAGAAAACAGCAAAAGACAACTATTTAGAGCTAATTACCAAACAGCTTTTATATTTTATCTATATATTGTAACGGAACTAGTACAATGTGAAAGATTTAACATACAATGGTCTGTGTGCAATTGATAAAATACTTTTCAAAACAATATTCTAACAATAACTAAAAAAAAGGATGGACACAAGGTGAATATATACAGTATGTACTGTATCTATAGGTCACATTCAAAGCAATTACACACTCACAAACACACACCTTACAAGCAAATGTCTGCACTTTAAACTGGAGCTCTTACATTTAACAGTAGTTGTTAAACTACATTAACCCCTTCCTAATGGGCTGAGGAAGACACTAAAAACACCACAAAACAATAAAAATATAAAAAATAGGAGTCATTTTTGTTTTCTGAAGAGTGCAGTCTGGGGAAAGACAGAACATGGCCAAATAAAAAAAATGCTGCAGTACATACAAAAAAAAGCATAAATATATTCATTCTCGCTCACCTACTGTAACTGTGCCCACAGGACAACAGACATGTTTACGTGGTGGCTGGTTCTACAGGCCCTTGTTAAAGTAGACGGTGGTGGTGTGAGGACTGATTTGTTTTATCTTCTCCTGGAGATCTTCTTCCAGACTAGTTACTCTCATTGAGCTGAAAGAGGTGGTAAATATGGTTAATTAATGCCAAATGATAAAACACCCTTCAAAAAAAAAAAAGTCTTGATACCTTTTTTGTGGAAAGAGTGCGCAACACAGAGGGGTTGCAAACACCAGGCTGAAAACAAGATGTAGAAAAAAAAACAACTTTAGACCATGTTACTGGTTCAGTTCTAAATACTCATCCATCGATACAATAAGAGCCTGGTGTACTTGGTCAGTGTGATTTACTTACCACAGGCCAACAAGTCCCACTTGAACAGGAGCATTTAGGATAGGAAACCGCTAAAATAGGAACATCAGAGAAAGAATAAAGTGAAGTGAAATTATACCAGAAGTAGTAAAAAAGCAGTAAAAAAAGGCAAAAGTGACATCAACAAACAAACGTGGGCTAGATGAACCACTTACTTTCATGAAGGCTCGTTTCTCCAAAGCATTCATTATAACCGGGGGAATGGCTGAAAAACACAAACATCGAGTGAAATCTTCTGTTAAGCAACAAAAGCAAAAAAAGACTTCACAATTACAACATTGTAAAAAACTGCAAATCAGTACAAAGACCCTTTCCACAGTGTCATTTGATGCTCTGCTGTCTGCTATTAGATCTGAATTATTAGGCTAGCTAATGCAGTAGAACCCTGACATTACCCATCGCTGGCACTGCCATGCCGATCCTGGATACCACCACCTGCACGATGGCCTGTTTGGCAGCATTGGCAGACTCTCCTAACCGGTTTCCATTCTCATCTGTCACAGGGATGCCGTACTTTAATTCTCTGAAAGAAACAAAAACAGAGCTTATTTCAAGTAGTTCCAAGAGTGAGCAGAGAAGGCACTGGCTTTTACTTTAGATGTTTTACCTCTGTCTCATGAAGGGAATGTTGATGCAATTAGCAGCGGCAACAGCAGCGAAGGGGACAAACCTGCTGACAATCGGGGGGAGGCGCTGCAAAGATGGGAGAGAATCAGAGACATGTTCAGGCCACTGGCTTCAAATCTCTAAACAAAGTGTATTAGCTTTAACTACGGGCATTACCACAGCTAGAGACTTGAGGCTCAGGGCAGTGACAACGGCTCCAGTAGTAGCACTAACATAGGCTGCACCAAGCTGACTGCAAGTAAACAGATGCATTAGCCACATGTCACACATTAATAAGCCACTTCCTCTTTCAGTGTTTCACACATCACATATAGCTGACTTGTGACAAAACACACGTCTGAAAATGATGGTTCACTGAAGTAAATGTTGCTAAATAGGAGTCAAATGCAAGGTCATGCTACTTGGATGTGTATAAAAAAACTACTTCGTAAACAACAATGCTGTCAACGATACATTAACACTAAACTTTAATTACTGATCCATAAATACTCATTTGTGAAAAATGCATGCTAATGCTGCACTTCAGTGGAACCTGAAGGCATATTTAAAAGTACTGACCTGACATCAGTCAGAAACAGTGGACCTTCAGGTTTGTTTCCACCAGTAAATGCATGTTACTTTTCTTTCCCAGAAACTACAGGCCAAGAACTGTATGCGGGGGTAAAAGTCCCTCAAGCACTGTGTGTATTTTCAGAGCAGGGCCAAAGTCTGAGAAAGATTAAACGAGTTAGTCCCTGCCCTGCTAACTCCCTCCCTTGCACCTATAATTTTTAGTGCAACTTTAATAGACCAACTTTTTAAAATAGTCTGCTTTAAAAAATGCTTTCGTATGAAATACTGTACAGTTTCTAAATATTTAGAAGTACTACACTCCAGCGGCTTATGTCAGAAGTGAATGGGTACATGCTTAAGAGTGAAATGCAATACTGCTGTAAAGGAAGTAGAGAGGATAGCAGCTCACGCAGCTTCCTTATAGACACTATCTTAGAGTGAATGGATGATGTAGAGAGGGATTGAGGAGAGAAGCTCTTCCTACTTCACAGTGATGGGTGCATCTCCACTGCGGTTGGTGTAGTTGACAACAGCGTTGAACGACTGGTTAACCCACTGCCAGAACACCACTGCCGGAGTAGTCCTGCAAAACAATAGGGAAAATGTTAGAGAAACTGGAATTTCACACGATGTAAAGTAAAAGCTACATTTCTGGAAGCTAAATGTACTTGCAGTCATGTGTGTGAATATGTTACTATATGTTTAAAGAAAAATGTTAATGCATAATATGCACTACACGTTCTCTTATTATTACTATTAGTAGTCACCAAGCCACCAAGAAGTTTAGTCCTGGTTAAAGCGGATGCATCAGATAAAGATAAATCAGTTTCAGTAGTAGAACTTACTAAACCACAAAAGCAGCTGTGGCTCAAGATACTTTGAAATGCAACCGACAGGTTTGATTGATCTTCACATCAAGACGCTTCAATTATTTTACCTTAAAATAAAACGACGTTGAACAACTTTAGTCTCACACCATGCACTTTTGATTGTGGTCTGATCTAAATATTAATATTCATAATAACCATAGCTCTATTTGTTGTTACACTTTGTGAAAACAATGACAGTTTTTATTTCCCCAGATGTAGTCTTAGAAATATGAGTATAGCGCCTCCCAGTGGTGGTAAGCATTACAAACATGATCACTGGTTTTATGAACAACCAAATATTTAACAAAGTAACAAATGATGGTAATCAGATGAACTGAAAAGTGCAAAAAGGTTTTTTCTTAACCTTAAACTTCTTAATAGAAGTTTTGGGTTTTGTTGCAGGTCTTTTGAATTTTAATCCATCAGATTTGATTTCAAATGTCTTATTCCCAAGCCTTTCTTCACCTTCTCAGTTTTCAGCAAATTATATCAGGAAAAAGCAACAGTGCTGTTCTTTCCTCTCAGCTGCAGGACAGTAATTTATCAGTATTCAGCAACAATAGTTATATTTTAAGAGGATTTTCAGTCTGTGCAGGGATTAGAATGTCTATTTATACACCTATCTGATTTTGTTACTCTTGTGATAACTGCCTGATATACAGTATGTGCAGCAGGGTGGCAGATTTATAGTTTTGTAATTTAACTGAACCATTGTTTTCAATTTAGAATTTAAAATATACCAAACTGTGAACTATGTGCTGTACCTGTAGAAAGTGAGCATGCAGCCTGTGATGGACATGTTCATTGGCACCTGAGCAGACATCCGGCCAATCACAAACATCTTCTCCCCAGTGTCAGGGTGGAAGGCGGAATCATAGATGTATTTGGCTCTCCAGAGCTCATCCTCCGTCAAACCAGGTCTCACAATACCAGCTCTGAAAAGGCAAAAACAGGAAATATGCAGCACTAATTCATAACGGTGACACATCCTCACAAATCAGCACTGCCTTTAGAAAGTCCCATTGTCTATGCTTTTGTGAAAAGGCTATTCTGAACTGAATTCTCAATTAAAGTCAAACACAGTTACTCTGGTGCTCTACCTGTAGTTCTCCACAGTCACCCTGGCCTCCTCCAGGGTCTCAGAGGACAGCAGGACATTCCTGGGATCTGTGACCATGAAGAAGTGCTTGGCACGTCCCATGAAGGTGCCCTGGTCCCATCGTGGCTCCTTGATGTTTATGTTGAGGGACAGATCTCCAGACATTTTGACTCTCCTTGAGCAGTTTTACAAATTGGAATTAGTGTAATAACAGGCAATCTTACACAATCATCCTACTATTACTCACAGATGGCGTACAAAACGCTTCAGTTCTTATTCATGTGCATGAAAACTACAAATCCCAATAAGAAAACAGCATCTTCTGGAATGTAATGTTCAGATCTAAACAAGATATCTCTGGTACCACGTACTCTCTCTCTCTAAGTGACTCCGTATGGAGGGAAAAGTGTCTGCTGGGCGTACTGCAGTAATTAGATAAGACCGAACATAGTGGTTCAAGTGAATAAAAAAGTTCGGCCATTGTTTTGCTACTTTCGACTGTTGTTAGAGATGACCAGGTATCGAGGCAATCCGTTAGATTCTGTGTCTAATTGCTAATTGACTAGCGTGACAATCACTAAGTGACAGATGGAGATGGGACTAGGTAAGTCACGACACGCTGTCAGTATTCCTGCTAGCAATGAGGGCTAACGAGTGCGTTAAGCTAACGAGGTAGTAAATAATGCTTATTGTGAAGAACGGAATTACTCAACCAGATCCCCAACAATATATCCCATTCCCATAAAAGCGACTGACAGTTTAGAAAATAAACAACATCGGTGCTCTCTTGATAGGTTAACCGCTATGCTAAGCTAACGCCACCCAGCAAAGGGAGCAGTGCACTTCATAAGCTAGGAGACACTTAAGTTTGCGTTGCACAGCTTCACCTTGAAAACCAGCACGATTAAACTGCTTCGTTCCCTACGCCAAATGATCCAAAGCTGTAAATTCAGGCAATAATGTAACCTACCTGGGTCTGTACGTCTGTTATTTGAAGATGTATGACCTCTCAATATCACCGAAACGCCGGGATGACGTATGGTGCATTCATGGACTGTTAGAAGCAGCGGACAAAGCTATTCACCACAAACCACTATGACCACAAGTAAACGTATAAACTCTAATAAGTAACTCAGTGAATTACTTTTACATTTGTAAAGGCGAGAGACAATATCTTATTAAAATTGATCACATGGTAGAGCATAGCATTTAAATTAGATTGCATGAAAGCTGAATATTGGACGTCCGGGGGCAATCAAAAGCACCAAGGGGCGCTGTTTGTCATAGGGAATGAGAGAAGCTGGAAACTCTGGGCGTGGAGGGCCAAGAGAACATGATTGGATAAAAACAAGTCACGTTTTTTTTTATTGCACCCCTCTAATAACGTATGTTAATAACAATGTCACAGTAAGGACAAAAGTTACGAATAATTAACAAACTTTAATAAGTGAGCTAAGTGATCATCTAGGTTTAACACTTCCAATACCAATTGGAGGTCACCTCCATCCAGCACTATAAAATCTTATCTTATCTCCTAAAACAACACGCCCAAGCTTTCTGTTTCTATTTAATTCTAGTGCATTTACTGTTTCTGACAGATTAGTTAAGGTTGGCCTGGATTATGATATAACACACTTGACCACTGTGTGGCGCTGTTAAGCCCTGCCACTGCCTTAGAGAATAGTGTCAGGAAGAGCCTGCTCAGTTTTCCTTCTGCCTCTTTCATGTTTCAGTTTCACTGAAACATGTGGACTCGTGAAGATATAAATAATAAGGTTTATCTGAGGCCATGATGCATTTGACTGGAAACAGTTTCCTGTGATATTGTGGAAGTACTGTGCTTCCAACAGCGCCAGTGGCTTCGCACCTGCAGGGGCTTTATGTGAAAGGCTTACAAGATAATAACGACAGTCGTCTGAAGAACATTATCGGAGAAGTCCGATAATGCGCCAGTGAGACGGATCCGTGACCGTGTGTCCGAGCTCATTCAGGTAACGCTTCCAGACTTTGTTCCCTGTACTTTAGTGCAACGCGGAGTGTATCAGCCTCGTTTTGTGGTTTATGGTAACGACGGGAAAAAAGTTTGCCTCAGAAACAGGACGCGCTGAGTTCAACCCTCGTCTTTTAGTCGCTGTCCGTGGTGCTGACAGACAGATTAACAACGCGACGTTCCTCCGTAATACTGATGCTGTAATGTTTGATGTGTGAAACTGACCTAGGTGACACAGTTTTATTATATCACTCGTGACGCCTGAGCCTACGTTAGTGATCATATACCAGCATATACTACTTACAGCAGATATCCGTTTAATTAAACATGACCCAGGGGGAATCACTATGCACCACTGACTCCTTTGCAGACAGGCCAGCAGCCTCTCAGATAAAACCAGCAACCAGGCATCATGGACATGTTCAGAAGAGGACAAAGAGGAATGCCACACTTTTCACAGAGGTGTGGATTTAGATCAACATGACATTTTCTGCTCTGAACATTGGATTTTTATATAAAAAAAGAGATCTTCACTTATTGTCCAACACTGGATTTCAGCAAAGATCAGGTGCGTTACCAGGTATGTTAATTATCAAATATTGGCAAAAAGTCTAGTTTCCCACCACGTGTTCCCCACCTCCTCCAGAGAGATCCCAAGCTGCAGCTCTTCTATCCTGAGCCCAGATACTCTACTGTCTGGATGACTAACGGAAGAACTGTCAGACACACACCATGGCTTACTCCTCTCACCCCTCTGGTTGGAGGGAGATGACAAATGGAGGGGGGCACCCCCATTACAACAATGGAGGCCAGACCGGGGGTTCCCACAGTGCCACTCGCTACATGCTGAAGAAACAGCAGCGCCACAGACACAGATCCTCCTCTCCCATGGGCAGGGTCATTCTCATCAATGCACCTGTTGACGGTGGGTCTGCGCATGATAACATCCTCTGTTACCATGGCGATGTAAGCATGGTCAGGAAGGTGTTCCAACGAAGGTGTTTTGGGTGTTCTGCAGGAGGCGATGACTGTGAAGACCTTCACACAGTGACAGTGGATAAGAGTCCCGATGGACGTCTGGGTTTCAGCGTTCGTGGAGGCTCTGAGCACGGACTTGGCGTATTTGTCAGCAAAGTGGAGGACGACAGCTCCGCAGGTGAGGCGGAAGGGTGTTTGTGGTGTCACAGGAGGATTCCCGTGGCAATAACAAGCTTTATGTATCTTTTGCGTTCACTGTGAGCATCACCCTGGGTCTCCACTGTGTGCAGCGCAGGCCGGGCTGACCGTGGGCGACAAACTGGTGGAGGTGAACGGCGTCAGCCTGGAGAGCATCACCATGAGCAGCGCTGTGAAGGTCCTGACAGGCAACAACAGGCTGAGGATGGTGGTGAGACGCGTGGGCAAGATCCCCGGCATCCGCTACTCCAAGGAGAAGACCACGTGGTGAGGGGCTGGCTGTCAACGATAGCCTACAGTAAAATATGCTTTGGTACCATCGATATAATAGACCACTGAGCTGTTAGCGCCGCTGTCCTTTGCATGGATGGTGTTGATTGTAGCTCACACTGACGAGCTCCATATCTTGGTTTCATGTAGCAGCAGTGGATAGGTTACTGCTGTGACCTTTATGGCTGTTTGATTAGCTGACTAATCACAAGCCTGAGCTCAGCCGGGAAAGAGGAGTTTGACGGCACATAACACCAAGTCCTCCTCCGATGCAGGGTGGATCTGATCCACCGGCGGATGGTGGTGGAGGAGAGCGGCCGGACGCCTTCGGAGGCCAGTTCGGACAGCGCCCTCCGCAGGATCGTGCATCTCTTCACCACGTCTGACGACTACTGCCTGGGCTTCAACATCAGGGGAGGCAAAGAGTTCGGGCTGGGAATTTATGTGTCTAAGTATGAATGCTGCCAGGATGAAATCGCGTTTGTTTGCCCTCCACTACCTGACTACATCCGCCCTGTTTGTGCCTCCAGGTTGGACCCGGGCGGTCTTGCTGAGCAACATGGCATCAAGATGGGTGATCAGATCCTGGCAGCCAACGGCGTCAGCTTCGATGACATCACCCACAGCAATGCCGTCGAGGTCCTGAAGAGCCACACACATGTCATGCTGACAATCAGGGTGAGGAAGGAACACACACAGCAGCTATAACCCCACAGCTGCCTGCCTACAACCAAAGCACTCAAGTTAATGTTAATGTGTAAAAATAGACTAGAGATTGAGAATAATGAAACAAAAAAACAAAAAAAGTAGGCAGCAAAAATCAGTAAATGCATGTTTAATCTGACATAAAAATATTGTGGTGCCGCCTAATGTGGCGTCTTTAATCATTTGCTCGTATTTATTTAACAATGGATTGGATGCCGTGAGTGCTGAGACACTGTAATAAATGTTACGCCGTGTTAAGCAGCACCAGCTCCGAGCTGGTTCACGGCCCTTGAATCAGCTTTTTGTGTCTGTGCATGCAACACTTAGCCACTGTCATTCTCAGATAAAGTGGCTGCGTACACGGTTGTGCGTATGAATATGTATATGTGTGTTTCCTCGATGTGTCTGGGTGTGTGTGTGTATGTGCGCGCTCACCTCTGTTGCTCATTTTACGGCTCTGATCTCAGGTTCCACGTGTGAAAAAGCGCCAGGGGCTGCGTTCATTATTCAAAGGCTGTCAGGGATCAGGTTATAATCAACAAAAAGCCTAATTTTATGTCTTCCCTCTGTTCTGCATTGGGCTGAATCCCACTCAGGCCGAGCAAGGTTTTAGTTGAAGACGTTATAGCTGAAACGTTGTGTGCAAACATGCAACGTGTGCGGCATAAAAACACCAACTTGTGTCTCATAAATGTGAAGTGAAATAACAGGTTGCTGTGTTTTGACAGGAGGCTGGGAGGTATCCTGCATACAAGGAGATGGTGGCAGAATACGGCTGGCTTGACAAATGTACGCTGACTCTTTAAAAAGGTTTTACTGGAACTGTGTGGCCAAGAAACACATTATATGCTACAGAAGTTGGACATTTTACTGCATTCCACCCCTTGTTTTCAGTTTATACTATTGGGATTCATTCTATTTACTCAAGGAAAGATAATCTAAGTTAACATAGTGTTATATCCTTGTTTTCATACAAAATCATTTTGGAGGTTTAAAGACGTTCCTCATTCTAATGATGCCTTCTTCTCCACAGTGGCTAACGGGGTCCCTGCAGCATCCTCCCAGGGTTCAGACTCCAACTCCTCCGTCTCCTCGCTCTCCTCCAGCACTCCCCTCAGCTCCCTCAGCGGTCTGTCCCAGGTCCTCTTCCCTCCCGTCTTCAGCTCAGAGATGGTAGACGTCGCCATCTCCACGGAGGCCGGCTCCCGACGTCCGAGCGGCAGCGAACGCACCGCGGACACCGCCATGCAGACGGACGCCCACCCTCCGAGCTACTCGGACGCTCCAGAGAGGCCGGCCGCCGCAGATACCAGTCGAAGCATCGGCACCACAGTGCTGCTGAAGGACACGGTGGTGTGCGGGAGAGGGGAAGGGCCGAGGGAGACGGGAGGCGCCGGGGAACGAGCGCGAGGGAGGACAAGGACGATGTCGTCTGGCGACCGGGAAGTGATGAAGCACTCGCCAAAGACGGCGGCGCTGATGGCCCTCAGTAAACCGCGCAAGCCAATCAGACGCTCCCAGAGCCACATCACGGTGTCAGGTGAAAACTCAAGGTTGAGTGAAACCGAGTCTAATAAGACAGAAGAGTTTGTTCAGGAGCTAAAGTTACAGGTTTATGATAAATCCCCGCCCCTTTCTGTCTCTTCTTTGAGTTGCTTGAGAAATAAATATAAACATATGGTGAAATCTGTCCAAGCCTTGTGAAGGTAAAGCTGCTGAATTATTATCCGTTCCATTTCCATTCATCCTGCTTTTTCACACCTTCAGGCCCTAAAGGGGGTTTGGGGCAAGACCCAGGGCTGATTGAACATTTGTTATCCTCTGTAAGCGGAGGAGGAGCAGGAGCTGCAATTCATCAGTATTATTGTGTTACTTTCCAAGGTGGCAGATTTACTGCAGTGAGTCTGGCCTCAGTGCAGAATGTGTGTTGTCTAACAGCTGAGGAGTAGCACAAAGCTTGATGAATTATGTTTTCAGTAGCAGACAGAGATGCAGAAACTCTAGAATTTAATAGCTTTAATTGGTTATAGTTGCTTTGTTAGTATTTCCTACATTTCTTTTCCATCTTTAGAGGACAGGCAGAAGAAGAAGAAGAAGCAGCAACAGACGGAGCAAAGCGTGGCAGAGAATAAGAACAGCCTGCAGCGCTCCAAAACCTTTGTCAACCTGCTGTTTAAAAAGGACCGCAGAGACAAAGGCCGCTCCAAGTCGCCGTCCCGTCACGCTGACAGAGGTGAGGGCGGACGCGTGCGTCTTTTCAGCATCCCACACAAAACCTGAAATCTGCCGGTTGAGGCCTCCAGCTGAACTCTTTAACCCCTCAGATAGAGAGCGAGGTCGCCCCTTCCAGGTTTTGACTTCGCCGAGGGAGTCTCGCGCCGGGGTCCGAGATAAAAGCCCGCTGCCTCGACTGGAGACCCTGCAGCACGTGGAGGACATGGCAACGAGGCTGCTCAGCCAGGACGAGGTGGCTGCAGTGATGAGGCACTGTCAGCGGGTCAGTTCCCGGCTCGTTGTCAGATTTCAAGGCTGTCTACTTAGGGCAGAGTGTGAATGAGCTGCTAATGCAGCTAATTAAACACCAGCACAAACTGTGGAGGGGACCCTTTCATGCACTGTCCCCAAACCCAGGAGATTCTTCCTCCACACTTTGCAAGATGGACTTTCTGCAGTAGAGCTTTTAGAACAGTTTTATGGAGAAAATGATATGAAATCATTATTCTGATTTACTAAATCTTTCTCCCAGTTTTTGACCGACAACGTGATTGAAGATTTAGTGCGTCCCCTTTTGGCCATACTGGACAGGCCAGAGAAACTACTACTCCTTAGAGAAATAAGGTGCGACACACAGACATAACATACTGTAGGTAGGAGGTGATGCATGGGAGTAAATGTGACTGCTTCCTTTGCAGAATGCTGATTCCCATCACAGAGTTGGGCCAGTTTGACAGCATGGTCATGCCCTTTGAGCTAGAGGCATATAACACTCTGAAGACCCTCTCTAGTAAGAACAAGATGATAAATAAAATTAATTGTAACTGCAACATATTTCTAAGATAAGAAGAATAAGAAAATCTTGAATAGTCCCGCTGTAAATAAACCTACAGAATTATATTTAACACATTTGTAGTTCTTTTCACTTCTGACTCTGAGGCAAACAATGCACGACTCACATACTGTAGTAACAGCTGTAGATATAGAAAAGTGACCTACAGTAGATTAACATCCTATAATATCCCTATCAGCTAATCTCTTCTTCCATCCAGATTATGGCAGCTGCACAGTCAGGGGACACTTAAGAGATATACAGTAGTTGAGACAGTGGGTCTTTACATCGACTGCTCATTGATACAACGTATGGAAGTCAGAGCGAATGATGGTTGTTTGTTTTCGCCTCAGTTCGTTCCCCAGCCCTGCGCTCCCCTCGCAGCGGCACCCCTAGACGTCACCTCATCACCCCAATCCCAGGTACAGTACGTAACGCAGGCTGCTCCCCGGCCGCATGCGCCTGGTTCATGAGTTGGCTACACAGTGACACATTGCCCGGCACAGAACATCTCGGGTTTCCTGTGCTGCAGGAGGTTAGTGTTACATCTCTGCGGCAACTGAATGGACCGAGACGTCCCTGCTCGGCTGCTGTGACACAGATGCTTTAAGGGCCTTGTCCACGTTGAAGAGTCACCAAGTCACAATCAATAGAGGCTCACTTTAGACTGAATGCGTGCATTTCTTTCTAAGGTTATACATTAGGGGTCAAAGGGTCACTGATAATAAAGCAAAAGGAAAATGACTATTTCTAAACTGTCACTAAGATGCAGTCTTATGTAGGCGTTGTATTGTCAATAGACTATTAAATTACACTTTATTATGATGATCTCCATGAAATAGTCAATTTGCTACAAGTTACCCAGCTACCAATGTGTTGTTGGTCCAGACTTCAGGGGCGGCTTCCATCTCCAGCCGGTGCAGGACACGCTGCGAGAGCGTCAGCTGATCGAGGAGCTGGACAGACTGCGTTTGTCCAGCCACCCGTCGGCCCACCCTCCCCCTTCCTGTGCCTTCACTGCCTTGCTGGATGTACCTGTGGACAGCTACTGCGCGCGCCCCCCCCGCTCCCCGAGCCCCTCCTCCGTCCACAGCTTCCCCCTGACGGACCCCCCGCACGGCTCCCAGCCCGGGCGCCGACCGGCCCGCTCCCCAGGGAGGAGAGACGACGAGGCGTCCTCGTTGTCTGCGTCCGACCCGAGCGACGTGGCCCCCGAACGCGGGAGGTCCCCCGTGAGAAACGGCCACGGGCGAGCGAGGAGGGAGGCGAGTCCTGACAGCATAGATGGCGGCCGAGGCAGACAGGGGGGCTACACGGAGGTCAGCGTGCGCGTCCCCTCGCAGCCACGAGGGAGGACTCCTCTGGCGGACGTGTTCGAGGCGCCCACAGACAAGGGTCCGTCCACAGACAGAGGGCGCGGCGAGCAGGTCAACGGACGCGCACAAAATGGGCACGGCGTAAGAAGAAGAGCGACTCTGCCACGGGAAGAGTATGAAATCGCCACTTTGACCATCTCTAAGGCCAAGCAATCATTGGGTGAGTTTGCACTTTCATTAAACCACCAGCAGAGGGCAGGACTCGTTTGTAAACTGAAGGCATTGGGTTAGGCTCTTTAGCTGCAACAATCAAAATAGTATATGAGGATCCACTGCTGTCCACCAGGTCCTTGGGTCATATGGTTTCCCTGCTACTTTACAGGCATTAGCATCTCTGGAGGAATGGAGTCTAGGGTGCAGCCCATGATAAAGATCGAGAAAATCTTCCCAGGAGGAGCTGCGTCCACAAATGAAGCTCTGAAGGTGAAAGGTCACAGCACAAACACCTCAGCAATTTACAAATGGTCTTCATTAAACAATAAGTGGATGAGACAAGGACACCTGTATGCACAGAAGCCGTGCTCCAAGTTTCTAAGTCTGTCCTGTGGTTTTAAACTGTTCTTGATAAAAGTAGGTCAGTGATGGGGGTTGAAGGTGTGTAATGTGCAGTGGACAGCAGATGAGCGAGTCTCATCTCAAGTAGCCCATCAGTTCCATTATTGATGAGGTACACGAGTGCAGGTCTGGTAATGTATTGCTAATGTACTGCCTGCACATTAACTGTACAGTTGCTCAAGATCCTGGTTCATGTGATCCTCATGCTCATTCACTACGTCTGCTATTGGACAGAGGAGATGAATGTTTATGTAAAGGTTTAACGAGTGTGACAGGATCCCTGGTTAAACTGGGAGCAAAAGTCACAAGATGCCTTGACATGATAATAAACAGACATTGTAACAGACCCCCCTATGAAAAAAAACAAAAAATCTTTAATCTCTCTCGGAATTGAGAATAATGTCTGTGTTAGAACAAACACAGCTCTAACCTTCTATTGTACAAGCCACATATGTTTAAATCCCAATAGCTAGAAGGGACTTTCCCACAATGAAGGGAAATGTATCTATCTGTGTCAGATGGCCGCAGGGGAAAAGGAAAGAAGACGTACGTGGTAGATACAATGGCCGACGGCCTTGCGTGGATCTGTTTGACGTGTGTCTAACCTTCGCTGAAGCGGAGCGCATGAGGCAGGTGCATCCTTGGCAAACGCCGATGACATCAGAGGAAGTTCCTCTCCTCCGCGCCTGGAGATTCGCCACGCTCTGCTGACATCCTGCAGGAAGCGGCACGCTTGACGCCCCACTGTAGCTGAGTGCACGTGTTCCTCTGTTAACGGCCTTGTACCAAAGGGGGAACTCAGTGTGTGCGGGAGTAATGGCCTTCAGTGTGAATGTATTAATGCGGTGGGAGAGCCCCAATTCTCTCTGGCATAAATCAGGTTGTTGCTAAAGGACACAATCACTGTAGATCTGTGGAAACTAACTATAATGTTGCCATGGAAGGTGACAGGTTGCGGCAGATAAACTAACACAGAGGGCTGGAGAAAGCAAACGGGCCACTAATTCGTTGTTTGCATCTGCAGGCGGGTCATGAGCTGCTGTCTGTCGATGGTGAGAGCTTGCAGGGCGTGACTCATCAGCACGCTGTGGATGTGATTCGCCGTGCATTCAGCAACAAGGCCAGGGACCCCATGGTGTTTGTGGTCAAGGTCCCCACCACCACCACCAGCCTCGGGAGACCTGCTGACTAACCTCAACGTACCCGCACCTCACAGGGAGCGATTCCAATACACGACCCACTGCGGAACAAAGAGGACAAATGATATGAAATGCATTAGCTCATGTTTGCTACACTGCAGCCGTTCAGGGACGAGGTGGTGGTTTATGAAGTCCTCCTCTGTTGATATTGTGCCACTGTTTGACGCGTACCGCCGTGACCTTGCAGTGACCTCTAAATGCCGTCTGACTCTGGAGTCAGTGGTTTGCACTTTTCAGCTGGAGCATCTCAGTCCAGCCGGCCTGCAGGCTCGCCAGAGGGAGATTACCCAACCCTGTGTTATGAGATTTGTAGATTTATACCCAGATTAAACCCCTGTATTATGTCAAAACTGATAGTTTGGGTTTATGGGATGTCTGGGGGGGATTACTACAAATTGCTGCTCAGTATTTTTTGCGCTGTATTTTCATGGCAGAAGTGCTTGTGCTCTGGAGCAATCCGCCACTTTAGGGGCTTAATTACACCATGCTGTGGACTGAGCTTATGCAGGCATGTGGAGGAGTTGGAAAAACACGTCAGTGATGAATGCACAACACCGAGGCCAGTGGCACAGTTTAAATCAAAGCGGAGGAGAGGAGCTATGGGCAGTGCGATAAGTGAAATATAGTGCACAGTGCCTTATTTCTGCAGATGGTCAGTGTGTAGCAGTGCTAGAAAACATCAAGGTTATATAAGGATAAAACATGATGCCTGATGTTACTGCAATAAAAGCCACCTAAACATGTGACAACTTGTTTTTTAATTAAAAACAGTAAATTTGTACAAGAAATGTACACGTAAAAATATACATACAACTTACTAATACTTTATGAATTAACGACAACACAACAAGTAAACATAAAAGAATGCTCACAAAAGGAAAAGAAAATGCCACGAAAAAGAAATGTGTTACATTTGCTTTGGTCTAGTCACAGTGGCTACGTTGGAAATAGATATGTTTGTCTAAACGAAAGACAATGTCACTCTGTTATACTCTGCTATTTAGTGTTTTACATATTTACACAGATGATGGTTCACGCGATTTTGACCAGGGAAAAAATGAACGTCTGGGACGCACAGTGGTTTTCAGTGAGGGGTTTGGTTTGAGTTGTGGTCTGTATCTGTTGGAACTAACAGTCTGGATTAGTTTGGTGAAGTAAAAACCCTCCTTGTTTTTTTTTTTACAGACGTTGAGTTGTGTACGTTATCCCATAAACCACAGTTACTGTAATGTCATGCAAACTAAAGACCGATCGATTATACTGCTCTGAAACTGTCTGAAAGGAGATTTATCTTATTTACCAAGTGTAGTGAAGATGACACGTCCTCGCTTTGCATCTGCTCTGGCCCCATCTTACTGGAGAAGTCATGCATTTATAAAGGAATAACGTGCATAGAACCCAACATTGAAGACATGGATCATTGTGATATTATGATATGACAATCAAAGGATGCATCAATGAAAATGGAGCGACAACAGCTCAAAACTGAGCCCAGTGGGACGTTTGGTCGTCGGGTTGTTGTTTGGTTGATGTTTGTGTCACAGAGAGTATATGATGTAAACAGATTTTCATGCAGTAGTAGGTTCTATGATGCCGCCTCCATTTGTAATTGATCCATCATTTAAAATGTTCTTGTGTCATAGATATATTTAAATATGTAGAAGTCTTTATACTTTGAATATTAAACCCACACTTGTAGCAGTAATACAACAAAATATCTTCAGGTGCTATATATAAAAAATATACAACATCTCCTCCATTATATAGAATAGCATTTAACTATTATTTCTCAATAGACTTTTTGTAAAACAAAAGTTGTCATCCCACTGCTTCGTTTCTGAGTGCTGAGTCTCATTCCGCGAGACAACTGAGCGTCCCACAGCTTCATTCGTTAACGCGCGCCTCGCTTCAACCACCGACGTGCCGGAGGACAGTTACTGCCTCCGAAATGTGACAGAACAAAGACATGCAGACATGCCGACTCCCACTATCTGTATGGCATTCAGTGAGGATTATAGTCCAGGGGAGACTAGGAAGACTTGAAGATTTAGTTACTTGGCTCTGGGCTGCCAGGAGCTAAATAAAGAGCACTAACGGGAATAAAGGAGAATAAACGCAAACTCTGAATAAGCTCTGGTTCAAACGCCGGCTCCAATCTCTAAGCAACGTCACGAACAAAGTGAATATGCTCCATTTTTAGTTGCTTGATACGACCACTGAGGTACTTTTCACCCCTATAAAAATAGCTGCGTAAGAAGCGGAGAGCAGACGAAGAGAAACAAAATGACAGGGTAAAAGGAGAGTCAGCAGTGGCGGAGGCTTGACGCCAGGCAGCCTCTAAGTTCTACAGAACAGCCAATGCAAATACGTGTGACAAGGTTTGCTGCGTTGTCTGAGTCGCTGAATAGGATGTCCACATGTGAGCAAAGAAAGCGGTCGGGAGAAAAGCCCGGTGCAAAATAACAATGTGTTTCCCTCCGAGAGCAGACGCTTCCTTGACAACGAGGACAGAAGGGTTTTCATTGTTTCCAGGAAGCAATGTGAGTTTCTGATCGTCTGATAGGACGACGTGCAAACAGCTGTTGTTGGTCTTCATTAACAGCCAGCGGCGCCGTGGTCCGACTACATGCATGCTGGTGCTCGGGTGTTTTGACCTTGTCTTCTACCCGCAGACGCGTGACTGGGCTTTTTTTTTTTTTGCTTCGGTCCCGTCGTGTTCTGATACCCTGATCTGAATGTGGTGTGAGAAACAAGCGCTTCTTGCCGCCACACAGGGGGAAGTCTTTATGCTGGCTTTGTAGTGGAATGAAGCCCCTTAGACGTGCTGCGGGGTCCACGCCGTATAAAGGACTTTTTATGTGCGTCTCTGTTGCCAGGAAGTAAAAAATGCACCTTTGGGAGATCTCCCATTTGACAGTGGCGAGTGAGGAGCGCGCGCTCGGTGTTCCGGGCGACGCCGCGATGGAGAGAGTGCAGCATTTGGCTTGGAGTTCCGTGTTTGGTTCAGTCGTGCGTGGTTCTGTGCACGCGTTGCTCAACGAGGGACCTCTTAGATTTCGGTGGCTGTGATTTCTTCAAAGTGGATGTCGTTGCTGCCGCTGTGGACCTCATAGTCCACATCCCTGTTCTCCAGCTCCAGACTGAGCTCCCGCATCACGCGCTCCAGGTCGCGGTTCCGACGGTACATCTGGATGTAGTTCTGCTGCAGCTGCTTCTGGTAGACGATTACCTGAGTGACGGAAAAGAACAAAATGATGAAACGAGTGCTCCCCAGACTGCGCTCGTCAAGGAAAAGGATCAAAGTCAGACTCCTGCACCTTCTCCTTCTCCTCCTGCCACACCCTCCTCTCGTCCTCGAACCGCGAGAGCTGCTCCTCACTCGTCCTCCTCTCGTACATGAGCTCAGCCTTCAGTCTGTCCACCTGAAGAGAAAGAGTAAAACAGTCCAAATCTATTCATCAAACAGGCCGCTTACATAAAAACCGTTACCGTTTCTTAGTGGTACCTGCTGTTTGAGGCCCATCACTGCCTCTGCGTTCTGCCTCTGGGCCTTGGCTTCATCGCTCTCTCCCCCCCAGATGAGGTGCGTCTCCTCCCCTTCCCGGTACACAGAGGGGCTGGGCCCCCCCCTCCCCGCCAGGCCTCTGCCCGGATGGAGGTTCAGACTCGTGCACTGCCCCTTCATGGTTGCACTGGGTCCGCCGTGGCAGGCCAGGGCGTCCCGGAGCCGCGTTATTTCCTCCTCCAGGCGGCCCACTTTCTCCCGGAGCAGCTCGGCTTCGCTCTTGCGCCTCTGGAGTTCGTTCTCGCAGACCTCCAGCTCCAAAGACCGCGTACGCACGGAGACCTGGGCCTCCTGGGAGCGGATCTGGCTGGCCTGCAGTTCAGACCGGGCCTCCCTTAGCTGGGCCTTGAGCACCACAATGTCTCCAGCCTTCTGGCTGAGCTCCGACTGAATCTCCTTCACCTGCTGCTTCAGAAGGGAGATCTCACCGGACTTCTGACACACCTGAGGACGCGAGAGCAGTTGGAGAGGTGTAAATCAACTGTCTCCGAGGGTAAAATAATGTGTGCGCGGTCAGACGTCCACCCACCTCCCACTTCGTCTCCTCCAGACGCGGGCCCAGCTGCGTCTGCTCCCTCTGAATGGTGGCGCACCTGCGCTCCAGCGCCTCTCTGTCCTGAAGCAGCGAGGAGAAGTCCTCCTGCAGCTTCTTCTTCTCTTGCTGTAGTTGAAACACCTGATGGCACGCAGAGACGTTTATTCGCATACAGGATGTTGCGCAGAATGCAGAACGAGGCTGATCTGTGCTCACGCACCTGTAGCTGTAGCACCTGCTGGGCCCTTTGAGCCTTCTGAGACGTCTGCTTCATCTTGGCCGCACAGCTCTGTCTCAACTCCTCCATTTCTCCCTCGCAGCGACGCTGCTTCTCTTCGTACACCTTTTTAAAGCAAAACACATAGATGGAGAATCAAAGGTGAGTTCACTTGTGCTGCATCAGCTGTTTATTTGCCGAATCCAAGGTCTTCGTCCTTCACCTGGCAGATGGCGGCTTCATTCTCGTCCAGATTCTCCCGCAGCTGCTGGAGCTCCAGGTCTCGCTCCCTCAGCTTCTCCTCCAGTTCCCTCACCACGACCTCATACCCCTCCACCGGGTGTGGGGAGTGGCCACAGGAGCCGCTGTCGGACAGGGGCTGCCCGCGGCCGCTCAGCGAGCCGGAGCCCGTGCTCTTGCTGGACGAGGACCGCCCGCTGTCTGAGTTAGTGTGACCGTGGCTGCCGCTTCCTCCCGAGGTGTTTCGGCCGAGGCTGGTGACGGGCTCCAGCTGAGCCCCGGAGCCCGACCCGGAGCTGGAGCCCTCGCTGGGGGCCAGGCTGTAGCCCGTGCTGCTGTGAGTGGGAAGGCTGGAGAGAGAGTTCCTCCCTGAGTCCGACATGGAGCAGGACTGGCTGCTGCGAGCGTTGCGGCATCCGTTGTAGGAGTTGCGATTCCCTTCAGAACTGGAGCTGCTGCTCCCTCTCTTGCCACCGGTGGCGCCGGTGCTACCGGACCCCCCGGGGGGCAGCACGAGGTTGAGGCTGGCCTGGCTCTCGGACACGCCGCTGCCCCCCGGCCTCGACAGATACTGCACAGAGTGGCGATTCTTGGGCATGACGGGTTTGAACGCCGTGGGACGGATCAGCACTTTCTCCATGTTCTGAAAGCACAAAGCAGCATTAGTGATTTTTCAACCTTAAGCTGTGCTAATTAGCAACGGGTGAATGGAGCTCATTAGGCAGGGGTGAGTGATATGCTGGCAGGTCACCCCTCCAGACTCTGATTAATTTAATTTGGTTTATTTCATATTCATGGGCTTCATTAAGCATGTTTCCTACTGATCATCTAACACAGAGATACAGAGAGTGGACAGAGAAACAGAGCAGGGAGGAGGAAGAGACAAGATGAAGGCAGAGGGTGTGAAAGTTTTTCTCCAGTAAATACGTCACTGGGCGTAAGTGAGCGCTGACATTGATGATGACAAGGCGAGTATCTGTCAGCGGATCCATCTGAACCTGTCAGGCCACTGATTAAGGTTCCCTCTGGATCGATGGAAATAAATAGCCAATCAGACAGCCGAGGTAATCTGCAATAAAACATGCCAGCACCTCCTGCAGGGACGCTCACGCCTCCTCCAGTCCACTTACAACATTCAGACGTGTTAGTAGTGAATGTCAACAATGATGTGACAACGATAAACATATGCAAAGTGCTTTTACATATTTACTGCATGTATGAATTTATTTACAGACTTCAGACGTCAGATTTCTCTGATAATTGCTTCTAAGCTTCAGGTTCTTGTTACTTTAATTTTGGATCTCACTCGTCTCACCTTCTCCAACTGTCCTGACACTGGGACGAGTTTAGGCGGAGGACCTCCTATGTTGCCATTCACAGCCCTGTTGTCCCTGTGATCCTCCGAGTCGCTGCAGGGGCTCGCAGCTGCCACCACGAGGTTGTCGTTCCAGTCCCCGACTACCACCTCACTGCTCACATACCCAAAGTTCCCATTGGTGCCACCCCCCGCTGCCCCAGCGCCAGCGCCCGGGTCGCTGCCGCCCGCCCCGGCGGAGTTACCGGCACGCGGCTGCTTCTTGGTGGGCAGCGGGGGAGGCAGAACCTGGGCGTGAGGCTGCATCTGGTTGCTGATGACCAGCAGCTGCTCCAGGGAGCTGCCACTGCGGAGGGTGTTATCCTGGAGGCGGAAACAGCTGGTGGCGGGAGTGGAGCGGCGCGGTTTGCCGCTGAATTCGCTGGCGGCCCGACAATGTCTCTCTTGGTACGTGCGGCCGGATATGAGACTGCTGACGGACCCCATGGCTGTCCCAGGGCTACAGGGCCCACAGGTGCCGGAGCAGGGGCCTGGGGGGGAGTGGGACGACAGCGGCCGGCACTGCTGGACGTTGACACCGGGAGTGGGGTGGTCAGTCACAGGTAGCGCCTGAACCAGAGCCATGGCAGCCTGACGGTGTCAGACACACCACACGGTCTGCGGAAAGAGAGAGAATGGGGCTAAATGTGCAACTCAAACGAGAAGTGCGTATTACACATGCTCCACTTCCATGCACGTCAGGCTTTTAATTGAATATTTATCAGACCTACGAGCGATGTCCTCTAAAATTCCTTGTAGCCTTAAATATTTATCCTGCAATTTCTGACAAATATTTAATGCAAAATGTGAATGAATGTGGTTTATAGTTTAATTTCATGATTTCTTGCTTTAGTAGCCAGCATGTTTGATACCACTCACTTATTGTTGACACCTTTTCCAACAGAAGGCATAAATAAGCCAGTCATCCTAATAAACTAATGGATGGCTTTAGTTTACATGCACACTGTAGAAACGCATTACGATTAAAATGCATCTTTGGAAGTCAAAGCCAAATTATTTATTGATTTTAGGCCGGTTCCCAGGGACAAAACCCATTAGCAACAGCCACTTTACAGTTGTTTATGTGAAACACTTGTCCTGGGGATACCGGTCCCCAGACTCATTAAATACAGTATCTGTGTCTGGTGATGCCACCACTAATTGCTATGCCATTAAAGACACACAGTAAGAAAAAAAGAGAGCAGGATTAAGCAGAGACTGAGATCAACGCAGACAGAGGGAGAGTGAATGAGTCACGATCATCAGCAGCTGCAGCTGTTCTGTAATTTTCCCGAACGTCCTTGTCTGAACTCGGTAAGCTGTCATTTGCATATCGCTTCTAAAGAGGCTTGAAATCACTCCGCTGTTTCATGTGCACAATGCTCACACAGACATACAAAAATTAAATCTTAGAAGAAATAAATAGTAGGTCCGACTTTGCTGCGCTATTTTTAGGCAAAGGAGCATGGATACAGATTACTAACAAAGTAGCAGCAGATTCGCTCTTCCATTTGCAGATAGTATTATCAGTGTTAGCTGCCGAGGGGGACAGAGAGGGGACACATATCCTGAGCTTGTCGTGCCAAGTCCAAATCCGTCTGGCCAAGTAGAATAATCCACTCCAGCTACGGCTGTGCACAGTCTGCCAGAACTAACCCGGTCACAGGCGCACGTCTATGCACACACCATGGGTGCAATGCGATCAGTCATCAATCACGCGAAGCCTGTTGTCTCGTACGGAAATACCACTAAAGAAGGGCTGACAGAGAGGGAAGTCGCTAGACAGCAGAGGTTTTCATGGTGAGAATAGGACAGATCCAACTTTTAGATATTTGGTTGTAGCAGAAAGTGACGATGCGGTTCCTGAATGTGTGGTTCCCACTGTGAAGTCTGGAGGAGGAGGTGTGAAGGTGTGGGGCAGCGTGGCTCCTCCCACCTGGTTTGCACTTAGTGAGACTGTGGTTTGTTTTCCCACAGGACAATGACCCTAAAACTCCACCTTTGTGCTTTCACCTACACCCCCCGACGCTTGACCGAACACTTTGAAAGCAGTCCCACTACGTTGGTCCCCTCCTGAAGCGCACACTCAAACATCCATAACTAGTCCGTGCAATGATTAGCCACATTTGCAGAGTGGTGTTCACAACTGAGGGGGAGACGGACTTCACAGGTAAGACATGCATCACAAGATAAGAAATGCGTGGAGCGTGTGATCACCTCTCATACCAAAATAATGATGCCTCACAACCTCCTAGCATCCCGTAATCTCCTCCTCTTCTTCACTCCCAGCCCTGACAAGGACCTCTCTGGCAGGGGATAATAAAATTAACAACCCCTTGCAATCGCCTTTGCGCCCCCTCCCCATGCCGGCCACGCTAACCCGGTGACCTCCTGATGAGTGGAGGGGAGCTGCTCTGATTCTGTCCTCCCACTCCAAGGGTCTGGTTTTGTTCTGGCTACTTGGGAAACAAATCCCCAAAGCCGTCGTCCCCCTCTGATGCCCATAAGGGTGTTGGGGCCTCCACTCCTCCCCTCCTCGGCTGGATTCCTCTACTTGTACCATCCTTCCCTCCACCCTCGCCGCCTCCTCCACCTTTCATCACACGCATCCACCTCTGCTGTCAGCAGCACAAGACAGGCGGAGAACAAACATTCATCGTCACTAAAAATAGAAAAGATCTCAAGTGCCTGAAATCATTCCGATAGTCTTTCATGAGGCGTTTCTCTCCGTGAGTCATTCGAGTCGATGTTCAAAAATAAACTCCAATAGAGTCGCAGCCAGCTATTACGGGGTCAAACCAGGGGCACGTTATACCACATCCTGACACTCTAAGACTATTAAATGATGCTGGATGGCTTAAAGGCAGCCTCGCTTGTGTCAGGAGCAGGAAATCTGCCCAGCGGCCGCGATGGTTTACCCTCCACATGGCACCAACGCACTTAGATAAGTGAGAGCGGGACGGACAGAATAAAGAAGTTCTCAGGTAGCGCTCTACGGGACCCAGAAGTGGGGTCTGTGATGGGGAAATAATCCTGTTATGATAAGTCTGTTAATATCGCCGGGAAGGGAAGCCCATTATTCCACAGCGGCACATCGCCCCTTGGACCCACACGCAACCTCCGAGCTGTTCCGGAGGCTCCACTGGGCTCAGGATGGAATTATAAAAGGGAGAAGGGAGGAGAAGAAAGAGAAAGGGGTTTAAGGGGGTAATGGCCGAGGGGGGTGGAGGAATTCCAGACCCAGGTAGACCAGAGACGCCTGACCTAACCAGGCAACTTTAATCCTGTTTGGCCTTTATTCGATGAGCACACAGACACTGGAGAGCGAATAAATTTAAAATTAAGACAGTTTCCAACTTTATCTCTATTCTTTTCTTTTCTCTATTCTTTTCCATGTTTAATGGACCTTCCACTCAACCCTCCACTTTCATTCCCGTTTCCTGTTCCTGCTCATTTTTACCCACATCCCCTTTCTCCCGTCCTCATTTCCTGCGCTGTGTTATTGTTCCTCTGCTCTTTTGTCCCTCTTTTCCTCCTCCCCCCCTTTGAAACAACTCCCGGATCACTGGTCCATGCAACTAGATTTTCATCTGCCCTTCCCTTAACAGCAACAACACAGCGTGACTGATAATGCAAAGCTAGAGTGAAGATGAGCGCAACAGGTGGGAAGTATAAAATTGTCAAATCAGAGCAGACGCTGTATGGATGAAGGAAAAATGGGACTTAAAATAAGGCTCATTCATAAAAAATTATGAAAAAATTATTACGCTTTAGTGTAACGTTTCCTCGTTTTCGAAGGGTGGTCAGACTTTGAGTTTCCAAAATCAAGCAGGATATGAAGTGAGCTTGGTGTAAATATTCCACTTTAGCATACAGAGCATGGGTGGCCCTGATTAATCTTAAAACCAGTATTCCCAGTCGATGGAGAGAGAAAGACAGACAGTGAGACTGGGGTAGAAAAAGAAAGTCAACAGGGTAGGTGAGTCACCGTAATCCTCAGCAGCTGCTCACAAAAGAAAATCCACAAGTGCTGTACAGACAAGGCAGATACTCCCCGACACACACAATAACCTCAGCAAAGCAATCAGTCCACACCTAATCTACTCCCCCATTTATTTGTCACGAATCCACCCGCTGCTGCTCTGCAATAAAGCTTCCAACAGGCAAGAAAATGTTATTGTAATGAAAACGGCCGACCAAACTGTAAAAGGAGAGAAGTCTTTTAATGTTTAGCCAGAAGACCTGAGGTTATATCATGCCTCCATTCCAACACAATGACTGTCTGTCTGAGCGGCCGCTCACTGTCACCTACCCCCACATGGCTCCGAGTGTGTGTGTGTGTGTGTGTGTGTGTGTGTGTGTGTGTGTGTGTGTGTGTGTGTGTGTGTGTGTGTGTGTGTGTGTGTGAGACTGCTGAATGCAGGAAAACCTATGCAGAGCTCATTAAGCCACTGCCTCAGTGCCAAATCTATTTTTACCCAAACCAGAGAAGCATTGTCCTCTTTGGCAAAGCAACACTGTAGCTTAACAAAAGTTGCGAGTTCAGGCCTGCACGCCGCCGCTGCAGGGCTCTGACTTCATGAAACCAGGTTTTCCGCTGTGAAACAATGCAGAAAATAAGGTTTATAAAAAGTGAAGCCTGCGCATGAGTAACTGGCAGCAGGTCCTCGCTCGGTCCGGTTCTTCTTTTACTGCCGACTTGCAGCAGACCTGAGCCTCTCGCTCTGTTTAGAGGCGTTGCCATGGCAGCGGAGGCCCACATTTTTCAAACGCGGGGCCGAAATGAGATAGAGGGACGGGGGGGAGCGGGGGGCGGGGAGGGGAGGATTGAGCGGGCGAGCGAGCGGGTGAATGAGCGAGGGAGTTCCATGTGTGCGCCTGACGGTGACAGCGAGCAGGTTGTCTCCTTAGCATCTCAAAGCATCTGGCCTCAATTCAGACGCGAGAGGTGGCCTGTGAGAGGGGTGAACGGAGCCTTCCATCTTCTCTCCTCCATCAGACCAACACGGAACTGCAGGGGGACGACGTCCCTGCGGGGGTTGAGGGCCGGAGCAGCCAACAATCAAGTGAAAAGGGGACACAGTGGCATAAAAGTAGCGACGGCCTTGTAAACACTTTATGGGCATTCACATCGCTACGATATTCTTATTTACACCAAGGCTAATACTCCATTTCTCACAGATGTCCACTAAAGACAAGCTCCATCTTTTTCTTTGGCACAGGAGCAAAATCCTCCCGTATGAAAGTTTTAACTTAGTCAGAATGTGAAGGAGACATTACTTCCTGTTTTCCGTCAACCGATTCATCCGACGCATCAAATCCTCCTCCAATAAGACATAAATTGAGAAACTCAGTCGATACGCGGAGTTATCATTATTACTTTGTTCCTAATTCCAGATTGCAGTTCTTGGCACTGAGGTAGCAGCATGTGAAAGCAGGAGATGGCTGACATTCTTGGGTTTTTTTTCCTTCAATTGCTAGATTTTCCAGGAGTTTTTCCAGCCACTAACAGTTCTCCAGCAGCAGTCAGTGGTCGGACCTGCAGACACTGGAAATACCAAGACAGGACAGAGGAGTAAAGTTTTCCCCCCCTGAACTGCTCCTCCTGCCCCCCCGCTGGCTCGCTTGTATGGACGGAGCCGGGCCATTGTTTCAGCTCCACAGAGGAACAGGGTGGGTCGTCCCACAGCGGACGCGGACGACGGTGACGGTGATTTCACTGTAGCCGCCGCACTTCTGCAAAGGTGCCGCGTCATTTAAGTGAAATCCCTGCTGCTAAAGCAGCGCGTAACACAGTGCCACCCTCGCACGCCCAGCGCAGCCAAAATACAGCAGGCAAATGAGTTCCACAGCAGCTGTTACATAAGCAGCTACGCCTCGGTTTAACGGTGCCAGCTTCGATGTATAATTCATTTCCACCCACTTGAGAAAAATCTATGACGCCGTGAAACCAGCACACGTGCCGGCGCCTTCAGAGACGGCGTCCATTTCTGCGCGGAGGTGACAAACGAAGGTGGAGAACGGCCGTTCAGCGAACTCGGGTTCGGACACCAGGATGTGGATCGGATCAGAACCCAGGCCTTGTGTCTCCCTTAGGGGCACGGTCCTGTACCTACACCACAGGGGCTCTGCAGGATTCACGGCGCTTTGTCACCGGTGTGACATTCATTAGCAGCGGCCCGACCCGCTTCCTCACTAGGGGGCTGTGCTACATCTGCAGAAATAAAAACAATCTTTCAGCACATATCGGATAAACAAATGGCACTTTGCTGCATAAATAATGCATTTAACGTGGCTGGGAACCTTTGCGGCGCTGCCATCGGTTGCAGCATCAGCACAGAGGACCCAACACTTTCTCAAGTTGTGAAAAAGTCCAAAAGCTGTAACATCGCGTTACGTGGGTCGAGTTGGGCATATTTATTCTGCACGTCGCCCGTTTTAGCCGCTGATCCCCGCGGATGAATGGAGACAACGGAGACGGAGCTGCGGCGTTTTCTCGGGTCTTTTAGCGCTGTTTGAACACACAAAGGAAGCATGTCGCAACACGGCTGGAAAGCGTTACCTCACCTCCAAGTTAAACTCTACGTCAGCGCCGGAGTCTCGACACCTGCCCTTTTACAGACGCCGTGTTTACGGAGCGGCGCGTGGGCCCCGAAGAACCACAGAATCTCAGCCTCCGTCCAGCGGGCCCTCGAACGGAACCCCGACACGACGCGCTCCGGCTACTACAGAGAGCTGAGTGAACGGGCCTCCAGCCACTCTGACTATAAACACAATCCGCTGACGCATCACTTTCGCGGCCATAACAGACTTGATGGGAAACTACAACGATGTGGCCCAGGGCGCGAGCGGAGTCTTGTAATTACATGCATGGGGAACACAGAGGAGAGCGGCCTGCATCTGCCAGGGCTCCGTCATCAACACAAACACTGATTCCCTCGGACTCCTCTGGGTAAATACGCTTAGCACGAGTCACACTTGTGAATGCGGCCCCGGCGCTGATTTGCTGGAGATATGTGCTGCCACGTGCCCCAGATCAAATAGCTCCATCCCTCCCCCTCCGGGACGACACCTTTAGTAATGGCTGAAATTTCTAATCAATAGCCCAGAGTTCTGTGACGATCAAATTACCCAGGGTGAGGATTCAAAAACGTCCGCGTCATCAAAACCGATCGTCCGCCCTCAACAATTTTATCTGGAGTTTATCTGCTCGGCCAAAGGTCCACGGGGTCAGGTCTGTTCTTGAGAAATCCAACGTCCAGTCAAGACCAGGCAGCTGATTCTGCATCATCCAGATGCCGTCAGCCACTGGTAAAATCAGAGGAAACTTGACCATTTACGTTTTAGAAGCCACCGCCAATGTTTTGCTCTTTACTTTCGCTTTTAAACCAGTCTCCAGTTCTGTTAAGATGAGTTTCTCCATGTGAACTGTCTCAGGCTCTTTCCGTTACCTTTCACTAACGGCATTTCCATTATCGACTCGATCCACTCAAATGGCTTCACACGGACCCGAAGCTCTCATGAGTGCAAAGTTTCCTCAAACACATCTACTGTATGTTCATGTAAACAAAGACCAAATGGAATGGGGAGGATAGAAGACTGTGGAGAAGCACACACACACACACACACACACACACACACACACACACACACACACACACACACACACACACTGCACTCACCCCACTGAGAGCCCTGCATCGCTGCCTTCACTTGTCTCCGTCCCTCTTGGAAAGAAGTAAGATTTTCAAACCACTACAATGTGCCTCGGCTCCGACTCCTTCACGTCCCTCCTTCTGTTTCCCGGCTTCTACAGCGCTCCGGCTTCCAGGACCTCATATCCCGACACGAGTACAAATGCATGCACCATATTTTCCTGTCCAGTCCTGCCTTCTCCTCCTCTCTCTTCTCACTTCACTCCAATGTTCCTCTTCTCAGCTTTCCTTCCCCGCTGTCTGCGTTAGCACCGCCCCCCTCCCCCCTCCCCATTCCTCCCTCCCCTCTCTCACTTTTGTCTGCCTGCCCCCGTTCCTCTAGTTTTCCTCTTTTAACACTCACACACCTCTCTCTCCTCCCCCTTCTCTTTTTAGCTTCAGCTTCATCCATCCCCTGCACTTACACACAAATTCTCCGCATCCCCATAATCCTACGAACATTTTTTTTTAGAAACTGCAGCCAGTGTTAGAGTTTGTCGATGAGGGGAAGCCTCCTTTCACCCCAGTTGTCTGCATCTGTCCTCTGGCTGAATAACTGCACTGTTACTGCCTATTGCACAATTATCAAAGAGATCAACAAGAAGAGCTGCAGCCAAAACAGAAGAAGACAGAGATCAGGGGCGTGAATATTACATAACGCATCCGTGGTCATGTTTGCACACCTGCACTTCAGTTATTCGATTATTGTATGTTCTGCTTTGCTGCTTTTATTGTGAAGGCCACCACGTTGGCCTATTTCATTTGCAATGAATATAAAGCAGTCTACAAAAGGTTTAAATGGACAATCAAAAAGGTGTAGCCATGTCTTAAGCTGCTAAACCCTTTCAAACCATAAAATGATGCAAAACAAGGTCCCACTGGAGCCACAGTGTTGCATTTACTTCAGATATCTCTGTTTAGAAAAGCATCTCCTGCATTTGAAGCTGCCATTTTTACCCGTGCCAAAAATAGGATATGTAGTCGCTAATGTCAGGCTTTTGCTAGAGATTGACAAAGATTCCACCGAGACTTTATGATAATGGTTTTTTCTCTGTTCAAAAGCCCACAGACCTAAAGACAGAATGGAAACATTAGCGTTAACATTTGATTTAACTGATTTCAATTTGACTAATTCTTTGTGTAGGGTGTAACATGGCAATAGAAAGACACTGGAATTCAATCTACCCCCTCTCGCTGCTTCAGTCCACCACACCCTGCAAAGCCCTGTAACTAAATAGTGCTGTACACTGAGGGCAACACAAAGACTGTGCAATAGTAAAGAGACCAGTGCGCCCATCAGCCCCTTTTCAGCCCTAGGAAACACAACGTCACTGGTCTGACAGCGTGAGCAGCAGCTCGCACGGCAGCGCGGCTTCATCACTCCTCCACTAACAAGCTAAACCAAGAGTGTGAGATTCACGGCGCTGCTGACGCGCCGGTAAACAGTCATTTGATCGTCAGGAGAAAGGAAAAGTTAAACTGCTCCACGCTTCTTTTGCCAAACTGGCATCGGAATGATTCCCCCAGTGTTGAAGCGCTAAGCTACTGTGCACACACACTGATCCGCTGTGTGATACACAACATGCCCACTCCGCTTTTGTTGTGGTGCTGCCATGGAAAAACAGTAGGAGGATTGAGTAATGCTGGAGGAGAAGGGTGTGTTGTCTGCCTTTACTGGAACTTCCCTGCACCTCCCTCTGGATCCCAAGGTGGCACAACGAGTCCCTCGCCGTTAACTCAGCCCACCGAGCTGAAAACACCACAGGAGAAAGCTCTCCGGCCTTTCACACATGTGAGTGTGTGTGTGTGTGTGTGAGTCAGCAAGGTTTTCTTTTTCTATATGAATCAGCTGAACAGGTACAGTCGCAACACGTAGGTAATAGTCAGCACATAGTGGGACGATGAGTGTAACGTGACAAATAGTACGAAGAGACTTTTTACTGGATGATGACGAATAACTTACACTGTAACAGAGATAGACAGAGATCTCCGTTTTCTCATTGTCTGGCCACTCAAGAGCAGCCAATAAGCTGTAGATGCAAAAGATTACAGCTATACATACTCTGGCTCATCTACTAATAACTATTAACCCAAAGGTTGTGTTCAGTGGCAACTTGATTCCATCTATGAACCAAAGCAATGAGCTGAAAGACACTTAGCAACAGCATGGTTCAATCTAATCCTCTGGGATTTCAGCATCTCACACTGTATACTCTACACACATCTATCCACTGATGACAACAAATAGATATCACATACAAGGACCTGGTATCGGGGCTGTGTGGAACCTCAGTGGAACCTGCTCAGTGTTGTGGGAGCACTGGTGAAGGACGGGGACAGCTGGGCTGAAACCAGCTGAGCCAAACGAGAGCGGGGACGGAGGCCGATCTGTAATGGAGACGGTGGAGAGGAGAGAGGAGGGCAGCTGCTGCTGTGTTGACCACACATTGTTATCAGCCCACGTATCTCACAAACACTGTGAGCCTGTGAGCCGATCGAAACCATAAGAAGCCCAGGAAAAACAAAACAGAGACAAAACCTTCTGAGCATAGGTGCATTCAGACCTTTCTGGCCCATGACCATCGCCTCTTCATACTTCAGTGAGGTATTTCTGTCACCCAGCTCCCACAAGGAGCAACACGGGCCCAGCGGCGCATTCCTGACCCCGTGACCCCTAATCTTGTCCCCTCCTCCCTCCCCCCTTGTGTCACACACTCTAACTGCCATCCATCTCTAAAGCCAGTCCCTAACTGGACACTTCAAAGCAGCAGGGCAGGACCCCCATTACCATAACTGTGTGTGCGCGCTGGTGAGTCTGAGTGACCACAGAAGCCCACTCTAAACTCAGCCCACACCAAGTCAGGCCCCTGATTAATGTCTCTGAAGGACAGGAGAGAGAGAGAGAGAGAGAGAGAGAGAGAGAGAGAGAGAGAGAGAGAGAGAGAGAGAGCAGCGACGGGAGGGGAAGAAGGCGAAAAATCAGAAAGGCTGTGTGTGTGTGTGTGTGTGTGTGTGTGTGTGTGTGTGTGTGTGTGTGTGTGTGTGTGTGTGTGTGTTTGAGTCAGCAAATACTGAAGGTCAGCATCCTCAGAGAAGACTTTTGTCTGCAGAGGATGCTCCGTCTACTTGTGTAGCTCTCTACCTCACAGTGTCGCCCAGCGTTCTCCTCCTCTGGGGGGTCTGGGGGAGACTGGGCAGCGACGCAGAGCTCTCATCCCAGGGCCTCGCTCCTCTCTGCGCACTCCGACCTGAAGCAAAACACCAGACCTCGGTGTTAGTAACCAGGAAAAGTTTGGACATTCATTAAGTGAATATCACCACCTCTGGCATCCAATAATGAAACGCTCATGTGCACTGAACGACAATGTCATCTCCCCACAAACACTCCTTTATCGTCTGATCTCACCCTTGCTTGTCCTCCTCCCTCTCAGTCACCTCTACGCTCCGCACCAGAACTCAGTGAGGCAATCAGTCAGCTCTGTGTAGTCTGAGATACGATACCACTATTGATTTTGGCCCTCCGTGTCCCGACGCAGGGACGGATCAGAACTCGCTACGCGGCCCGGGGGCCTCGGAGCTGCTTTTAGGGACCGGTCGCAAAAATATTACACTTTCTTTTAAATCCAACTGCAGTTTTCACCACAACCCGTTAAAGCAGATTGAGATCAGGTTTTTCCGCCACCCGATGATTAATGTATTTCGGATTGATGGTCATGGTTTTACCGTGAACAACCCAGTGACACCTGATCATCTGAGGCTGAGCATGAAGTGGGGGCTGTGAGGGAGCATCAGCATCAGTGTAACCTAATGAGGAGCCCCCAGCAGGGCAGATGGTCACGGTCTGCCCTGAGGGGCACAGTGTTAACGTGGGGGTGAAACAGGTTCAGTAAAACGCAGGGGTTAAGTTGATTATGAAGCCCACTGCAGCGATTTGGATACATTTAAAATGCGTCTCTAGTGTTTTTTTCAAGTTTAAAAAAAGTTTTTGTGAATACCCACGTGTGCTGTACATAGGTGCTACAGTATATGATCCAGATCTGCTTGTGAACCAGCTTTACGCCGCTTAATTTTCATAAAATGCAATATAAGCCCAAAAGACGTGACCTGTGACACACACACACACACACACACACACACACACACACACACACACACACACACACACACACACACACACACACACACACACACACACACACACACACACACACACACACACACACCACCTCTAATCAGGAAATGACATCTCACTCAGTTTGATGGGCGGATGTGAACCCAGGGGTTCAGATTAGATTGAGATTATTAATGCTTTAGATCGCTGGCAGACAGATTACATGGCTATGGCAGCATATGCCGTCACTGCAGGGGCCACACTTGATGTGAGTACAATGACACTAGAATTCAAGGCTGGGGGGTCTGCAGTATTACGTTGTACTGAGCTCATTTGCTTAAGTGCCTTGAGTTCACTGTGATCCCGTCACACCAGAATTCCAGAAACAGTTATTAGTTCGAGTTTACAAAGGAATGAATTACTGAAAGATGTTTAAATGAACTGAAATCTCAGTTTACTGTCATAATCTGTGATTGCTGTCATAATGTTTCTACTGCACACGGGCATATCTACAGTATAACTGAGTATACAGTCAGCAGCACACACACACCACAGCAGGACGGTCACCGTCAGAGCAGCCGGGTTTATGCATCTGTCCTTTCATTGTCGTTGTCATCAGCCAAACACCCATTTCTGCTCTGAGCCCGGCACTTTGATGGCTGCCGCTGTCGTTTTTCTAAGAAAGTGGAAAGCTGCTTTGTTGCCATAATATGCCCTGTGTGATGCTTGGCCCACTTTCCTGCCTGCTTTCATTGTGTAAGCACACATACATAAAACATGATTTGCTGCTTCAATTTCTGACTTTTATTCCGCCGGGATTCGGTGGCAGACAACATCAGAGCCATGAAAAGCAGCGCGGAGCAGTGGCGAAATGCAACTCTGCCTTTGATCCTCGGAGCGAGGGAGGGAAAGCGAGCGAGTGAGCGAGAGAGACAGAGAGAGAGAGAGAGAGAGAGAGAGAGAGAGAGAGAGTTGGCTGTGATACAGAGAACAAGGTTTAATCACTGACCTCTAGACTTACAACTGAAGGCAAGCGGCCATGATTAATGAGGGCCATTCATCTTATAGTAAGGAAAAAAACAATGGGAGAGATGGATCTATCCGCTGCATGTATTGAACTCCAGCCCTGTTAGTTTGCTCCGCACTTCCGATCAGAGTGTAGATCCGGCGCCGGCCACTAGAGGGCAGCGCGTAGCCTGGCATCTGAACTAATGGCTGTTCTCAATTAAAGCTGATATGGAGCCTCAGGGAGAACAACAGGGAACAGAGGGGAGAAAATGTGCAAACATGAGAAGCTGAGCCCTCAACGATGGGAAGTACAGGAAGGACGAATCACTAAATACTCACGGCTCATCAAAGTCCTACTTAAGTAGAAGCAACAAGTTACAGTCAGCAAAATTGAAGTTCCTTGTTACACTAGTGATTATAACTGTCAATCAAATGGAGGCAAGTCAAACCGTATTCATCCAGGAAAACTCAAGTAGAGTAACTGGAGTCTGCCTCAGTGAGCACAGTGCCCCTTTGGCTCCACACTCACTCCCCCCTGGAGTGAAGCGATCAATACCGCTGACTCTCCTCTCTACAGCCTGATGCTCCTCTAACGTTTCAGATTGTAAGTCATCCCCGTTGTGGCAGGATCAGATGAGACGACGCGATAACGGCGGAGCGGCGGCAGCAGATCCATCGCGGAGCAGGAGGTGACGCTCGGCACAGTCTCTGTTCAAACCCCCCTGAGATAAATCTCGCACGTTCACAGACTGCGGGTGACTTATGTGGGTCCTCAGGGCGAACGCTGAGTGACGGACCGAAGGAGCCAAAGGCAGGAAACGGTCTTCGGTCTGAGCTTTTCAGCAGCACGACCATCGCGTGCATGTGGGAGCGTCGCACAAACGCACCCGAGCATCCGTCAGCATCCGGCGGCTGAACCGTGCGTTTAGGAGCCAAAGCTGAAATGAGAGGCTGCAGCCGACACGCTCCCCGCTCCAAAGCGCACGAAAGCAAAGGATTTGCTGCCGACCTCACGTTTCACCACACAGAGCTTGTCACTGTGACGGGAGCAGATGGAAATGACTCCGAGATGCGTCTCAGCCTCCAGCTCCATTCAGTTAATTGCATGTTTGTGTAGCGTTAATAAGAAAATGAACTGGGAGCTCCTCTCACTGTAGTTTTTCCTGCCACACTGTGACACAAAAGCAAATCAACACAGCAAAAACAAGCGATTTAGCAGGAAGAGAAGACATGGGTAGTGTTATGTGGAGGGGGAGCTTCTCTACCTTCACTCAGACCTGCACACACGTGTGTGACGCCGGCGTTGGAGCGTATAGAGTTAATGAAGATTGACACGTGGACTGACACGAACGCTGAGCCGTGCTGCGCCGGGCCGCACGTTCTGGCCCAACAGCGGGGATGAACTAAAAATAGAGCCGTCCTCTCTCAGCACCGCCCGTCCACAGTTTTCTCCCGTTTCCTCTTTTTGTTTCGCTGTGTGCGCTCAGCCGTTAATATCATTTCACCTTAGCATTTTTCTACCCACTTCCGGTCTGGGCCTGATTTCTATTACTCCCCTCATCATCTGCCCCCTCCCCAAGGTCCCTCCCTCTCTCTCCAGGTTTCGCCTCATAGCTAAAATATATAAACAACGGAGCTGTGACCTGGAAACAGAAAGGGGGGGGGGGGGGGGGGGGGGGCAGCCGGAGGGAGACCCCGGCTAATCCTGGCCGACTGACAATCAGCAGAAGTTACACATGCAGCAGATGAGCTCTTACATAATTCATGGTTTAATTGTGAAGACGCGCTCAGAAAGATCTGATTTCTGAAAAGCCGTCTTACGCAACGCAAAGCAAAGCATGAGAACAATGAGGGAGGGCGGTGTTTCTGTCATCAGACCACTCTTTGAATGCAGACTCTCCTCCAGACTCTGTCTTCTCAGATCCTACACTTTAAACCCCCCTTGTCCAACTTTCTCATCACGAGTCTGTGGACACGCTAAACCACTAGAGGTCAGCAAAAACAGGAAGGTCATGAAGGGGACGTTTTCCGACTGATTCTGAACAGATCTTTATTACAAAGCAGGCTTATTGGAGGAGGAGGCAGCGTTTATTGTGTTGAGGCAGCAAACGAGCTGAAGGAAGTGGACCCCCGGTGCCAACGAGGCCCTTTAACCCCCCCCCCCCCACTCAGACAGGACGCTCCACTAAACTTTGACCTACTTCTGCCGTCAGCGTGGAAAGAAAGAACGCAGGATCCCGAGCAGAGCGAGCTTCACGCCGATCCAGCCCGATCACCATGATATGAGCATCAAAGGCCTGTTTGGACAATGCATGTGTTGAATGTCGAGTCATAGCGGAGCTGAGGAAAAGCTCCAGGACATGTGCATATGAAAGGTCACGCTGGAGCCTTTGTTAGAAACAATTAAAACTCCAGCTTGTGTGTCTCTTCGTCTCCCTCAGCAGACGGACTCCAGCCTCCATAACCAATTCTCTGCAGCACCGGGGCGGACAGCGGCCCCAGGTTCCAGCTGCATCAGCTCGAGCCCAAGTCCTGCTGGGACCCGGGTCCGAGTCGTGACAGCATCCCTGTAACGTGGAAACGCCAAAGGCTGCATAAGCACTGGAGCTGAGTCCTGCTGAACCACGAGGGGCTCCGAGAGGGCGGCGGCAGTTCTGTTACAGGGGCCGTAGCCGGGACCACGACCCAGAGGTTCCCCGACGGATTCTGGGAACGTCGGAGCGCAGCACGCGAGACATGAGACGGAGGAACGGACGGAGAGGGGGAGACATCTGTCATGAATTAAGCGGGAGGAATTCATCCCATAGTTAAAAGCTCCCAGCCCCCATCTGTGGGACCAAACCCGACCCAGCCGGCCCGAGCCAGGCAGCTGACGCGAGGCGAGGGGCGGCGGCGGCGGCGGCAGAGGGGTCATCTGCACTCACACGGGGGGAGGACTCGGGCCAGGAGGGTGGAGGGCGTCCAAGCAACAGGGTCTGACTGTAAGAAGCAGGAGGAGCCCCCGCTTCAGGTCCGCTGAGGTAACACAGGGTTATACACAATCATATCGGGGGGGGTCCTAATGAATCCACACCCACGTGGGGCTTATGAGCTTTCCAGGCAGATCGATAGTTCGTGTTTTGCTTCCCTCGCTGCTACAAATCAGGTTTCCAATAGACACAAGCCATCAACAGCCTAATCAATGGCCTTTACACTTGTACGGATGCGTGGCGCTGGAGGATGTCTCTCTCATATTAAGTGTGTGTCGACTGCACAACTCACACCGACTTAAGAGTGCCGTTGAGCCACATGCAGTGACTGCATCTAATAAAAAAACATCTAATTGCTGCGGATGCAGGTCATCTCCAGACGCCTGTCTCCTCCTAAAAGCATTCATCTGCTCCCAGGCAACGAGCTTCAATTCCACACCTAATACTTGTGTCATCCATCAATCTCCCGTGTGTGTGTGTGTGTGTGTGTGTGTGTGTGTGTGTGTGTGTGTGTGTGTGTGTGTGTGTGTGTGTGTGTGTGTGTGTGTGTGTGTGTGTGTGTGTGTGTGTGCCGTTTCAGCACTGGCCTCTTCAGTCCTCATATATCACCCTCCCGACTGCGGTGAAGTGACGCTCGGTGACATATGAGGCCACTCTGCCCTCCTCTCGGAGCGAAGGGACGAGCGAGAGACGGGGAGGATGGAAATGGCTCCAGGTGGGCCCGCGCTGCAGCACTTCTGCGTCCACGCAGGACGGCAGCTGCATCCCGACAACGGCCGAGGTCGATACGTACACACGCTGCAGCCTCCACGGGGAGTTCTTCAAACTTCACGCTCAAGTGAGCGGCTGAAGTTTCTGCGCGCGGTGAACAAACAGGCGAGTGTTGAGCAGACGCGCTTTGATTGGGCCGCTAATGGAGGTGTGGGGCGGTTGGCAGACGTCAGCGCTCCTGGATCTAATGTGATCTGTGCCAGTGCTCTGCCCAGTAATGTCCATTATGCTCAGACTTACTCCACCCCGCATTGATTCGGGCTCCCTTTACAGACTGTAAGAGCTTTCTGAGCCCGTCTCCACCGGCCATCGCAGCTATCAGATTCCAATAGCACTTTAATTGAGCCGTAATCTACTTACACGGGGGAAAAAGCACATTTAGAGTTTCCTTTCACGCGGCGAAAAAGTTCCGCACCACCACGTTAATATGTTTATGGTGCATGTCACTGCTTCCTTTTTAAGTTAAGTCAAAGGGGATAATGACTGAGGGCATGTTGGTCTGTGCAGCCACACCTTGGGGCTGATGAATACCCACTTACATCATCTGTGGCTCCGGGGCATTGGACTTGAGGTTCTGGCATTTATCACACAGGGAGGATCAAATGAAAGATGCTGATTGGTCAGTGAAGTCAGTCTATCTGTCCACTCTTCAGAAACAGAAACCACAGCTCCTGCAGTGTGATGGATAAGCTGCATGAACATAATTATGACCAGACAAATGCTGTTGAATCCACGGAAACAGCCAGAATATAGAGTTTTCATATCATCAAGGTTAAGTCTGATTGAATTAAGTGCAAAACAGTTTTCTGGTGCAAAACCTGCAAACCTAATGATTTGCTACCCTGATTGTTTTACACAGCCACTGCAAGATGTCCATTAATAACTGGGGAAATTTTAGAAAATCTAATTAAGTTTAACTAAATTAATTGAGACAAATTCATAAGACTCTAAATATTTAATGAGGATATGACATTACATAAAACTAAGCACTACAGGTCTCAGGTGTCTTTCATTGTTTCATTAGACTTGATTTAAAATTAAAATGAGATTTTATTCTTTGTAAAACTATTTATTCTGGAATTTGTAAGGATGTAAGGATTTGAAAGCATTTGCTGAAGCTCAGATCTTCAGAAAAGAGGAGGTTTGTGGTATTAATGTTGTTGTTGCTACACACTTGGTTTTTAAAAGCAGCAAAAGAAAGGTCACTATAAACCCAAGCGGCACCTAATTACAGTGTGTGTGTGGGGGGGGGGGGGGGGGGTTACTTAGTCTGTGTGGGTGTGGGTCTGACTGACAGCTTGTCTCTCCCCTGCTGTGCTTTGGCTCTTGTCCTGCTTTAATGGTCTGACAGTGAGGAACTCTGATGGCAATGGTCAGATCCGCTGGAACCATCATTACCCTCACACAACAAAACAAGACACCGAAACCACATACAGCATATTTGAAACTCACGTGTTAGAAAACCTCCCGCTGTCTCTAAAACAGACCCAAAGATGAGTTTACTGCCAGTACGAGACAGAGTTTCTGCCGTGTTACATCATGATGGAAGGCCATGAATTAAATATGCCACATGCAGCTTGTGCACCGTCATCATCATCATCATCATCATCATCATCTCCGCTGCAGCAAAATGAAACGACAGTCATCATTTCAAGTAGTGGCCAATGTGCATCCGCTGTGATTGTGCCTCAAGCTCCATTCTGGTTCCACTCACACGTAAAAAGAAACTTTTAATGAGGTTAGTAAAAAAAATGAAGAAGAATGAAGAATTCTTTACCACCTCCCCTCTCATCCTTTACAAGCCCTCTATCCTGGTCTTTAGCTGCTCCAGTCCTGATCGCCTGACAGCTTGGTCATCACCTCCCACCACCACCACCAAATCCCCCCCTCCCCCCGTGCTGTGGTGACAGCGCGGGATGATCTAGCATCTCTGAGCTGCTGCGATGCCCGAGCGCTGGGCTAAAATCGGGCCCGTGAAGCACATAAAGCAGGAGTGCAGCACATTTTAAGGACGCGCGTCTGCGAGCGCGCGGCCTGTTTACATTCAGCCATCAGTCACTGCAGCGATGGGGGCTCGCCACAGATGAGAAGGAGATGGAGAGGGCGCTCCTTCAGCGTTTATATTCGCTCCTGGGGGGATGATTTATGCTCCAATCAGACCGTGGGCGTCTCCAATTCAACTCAAAATTAATCCATATGTTAAAGCAGGCCCCGAGAGCATAAAACAGGTGGCGCTGAGCTCGCTCCCTCACTCTGTGACCTTTGGTTTTGCTCACATCCCCATCATCCCCTCCTGTCTACGCGCACAAACCAACCAACCACACGAAATAAGCTGCAGAGTTTAGGAGCAAAAAATAGAACAGTGGCGTTTAAGAGTGGACGTGTGTGTGCGTGTGTGTGTGTGTGTGTGTGTGTGTGTGTGTGTGTGTGTGTGTGTGTGTGCCAGCTGCAAGGGCTACAGCTGGATGGAGACAGCAGAACAATGCTTACTCTCTGATATCCCTCCCATCCTCTCTCTCTCTCTCTCTCTCTCTCTCTCTCTCTCTCTCGCTCAGCACCACATACCAGTTACTAAAGAAAAACAGCTGAGACACTGGAGAAACTGGCAAAGTAGTGGGAAAACTCACTGTCACAGCACCAAGCCGCTCAGCTACAGATCATGTTCAAGCATTTTACTCGTTCAAGTTAAACTATTCATAACTTGTCCTCTTTATGTATGAAAGCATTCGTTTGTTCCCATTAGACTGCGTTTCTCCGTTGAGTCCAGCGTCGTTAAATAAGTTGACTGCATGTTAATGGGACATCCTGCTCCTTTTAACCAGAACCATTAACTTTACTGAACCTCCTGTTACAAACACAACAACACAACGTTACATCACCGTTGCACGCCGCGTTATTTACTCACCATAAACAAGACGCTCACATGCAGCCTGCGATATTTCATCCGCGTATCCGATCTCTTCTTCTACGCTGACACAACTTTTAATTCTCAACAGAGAATGAGGCAAAGAAGAAAAATACAGGCTGGTCGTGTCTCACTGTAGTTTCTGCTCCTTTCCCCCCCAAAGCAAACCCGTCCAGTCCACAGAAGCCCAGCACATCCGCTGCTGTTCCGACGCTGCTGTGGAGCCTGAGTGCGTTTGGCGCGTTCACCGACAGAGCCCGGCGCCGAGTCCCGCGGGGCGGAGCCGGATCACGCTCTGGTCCAATCACAGGCTCGACGGCTGATCGACAACAAAAAGTTTTTGGAGCGTGCATGGACGTCCAGGGGCTCCGCACAGGGGACCACGACCACCGATGATGTAGATTCTGTAGTAAAGCGCAGGATGTTTGTCATTTTACTTTATATTTGGCATGTTTATTGATTTAAAAATAAATAAATAAATAAATAAATAAATAAATAAATAAATAAATAAATAAATAAATAAATAAATAAATAAATAAATAAATAAATAAATAAATATTGTTTTTTAAACATTTAAAAATAATATATACAAATATATAATAAAATATACATATATTTTACCATCTTGAATAAAATGTATTTGTTTTCTTTCTGTGTACGTCTGGTGCTTCAGTGACTCATATTCTATTTTAAATCAGTTCAAAACAGGAAGCAACATTTTCATAATGTACATGCTTCATTTTTTTTCTCTCTGCTTTTTGTTTAATCTTAACTTTCAGCACCTCTCCTTCAATTCCCACGTCATTCCTCGTGCGTGGAGCTTCCATGCCGTTGTTGTGTTGCTGGACATGCAAACTGTAGCTCGTACAGCTTGTTTACAGCACATGCAGCATTAACAACACTTGATCCGGACGGTTAGAGGTGAATTCCTGCTGCTCTGCAGAAGATTTCCTGCCCGCTCCCTGCAGCCTGCACACACCCCGGT